>NW_011888960.1:1536730-1538346 GCF_000151845.1 Pteropus vampyrus
CCTCAGAAGTAGTCCCTGACACAGGGACTGGGGTACAGTTAGTTAATTTGAGAGGTGATTTCAGCAAGTACGAGTGAGGAAATGGGGAACATGAGAGCCTATCATGAGCAGTTTACTGCTCTGGGTCCCCCAGAAACCCCCCAAGAAACCACGCAGAATCAGACTGTCCCACTAGGGGTGGGGCCATTGACCTCCTGACTCCTAGTCCCACCTCCCAGGGCATCAACCCTTCCCTCTCTGGGCAGTGTCCTCGGGATGTGGGAAGCTGTCACCTTTGGGGACCTGTGTGCAGCTGCAGGTCAGCCCAGGCGGGTCAGGATGTAGGGCGGGCCACCAGCAGTATCTGCTACAGTTCTAAAGAAGCACAAGGCGAAACCCATATACAGCCCAGACTGGCCTTGGTCACTGCTCCTTTGGTTGGGTACCAGATGAAGTGGCCGGCTGGCCATGCTGGATGAAAAATGCGTATCCTTAAACACGGGAACCACACTCAGCTCACGTTTAGATCTAGGAGAACTGATGTTGAAATGGTGGATGGAATCACCCACGATATCTAAGACCTTATGTTACCTGTTGTCTTCTTGTTCAGCACCATAGGTCTAGATTCGCATGGGTGAAAGTATGTAAGACTATGGGCTCAACAACCGTCTCCCCAAAATTCACATGTCTAAGTCCTCACCTTAGAATGTGACTATTAACTACAGTGGGCCCTCATTCTATACGTCTGATGTCCTTATCAGAGATTAGGACACAAGGAAACATGCCAAATGAGGGACAACCATGTGAGGACGCAGTGAGAAGATGGCCATCTGCAGGCGAAAAGCAGAAACCAGCCCTGCCAACACTTTGACCTTGGACTTCCAGGCTCCAGAACTGCGAGGAAATGAATCCCTGTTGTTTAAACCACTGAGTCTGTGGCATTTTGTGATGGCAGCCGGGCTAACTAATACTTGCCATTCTCTGGCAGGCTCTGTGCATAGGAGATCCTGCAACGTCCTTATGAGATGGGGATCATCACCCCATTTTAAAGATGCAGAACTGAGGCTCTAGAGCCTAAGCCTTCCCCACTCTCTGACCCTGCTTGAGGAGAAGCCGTGCCTGGGGTGAGAAAATGCTGGGGGGCCACAGGCACGGTTCTGCCGCTGTGCCCTGTGCCCAGCTCACAGAGGAATGGCAGCCACAGACCCAGCGCAGGGGGCAGAGGCTGGGCTCAGGGGCCCGCAGTCCTGGTCTCTAGTTCTGGCTTCACTGCTTGCTGCCTGAATGGTCCAGCTACATGTCTGTGATTCCACACCACGAAAACCAGAATGGCCAGAACAGTAAGACCCACGGGCAGGTTTTCATGGCGGCCACATACGCTAATGCATAAAACAGCAAATTATAGTGGAGATCACCGAGAGAGCAGGGTGCATGTGACAGGCATACAGTTGGATCCCACTCAACTATCTCCAGGAAAGGGCTCTGATAAATGTAAAGTCTTCACACGAGGGTGACCAGCATCCTGCCAGCACTTGGCAACTCTGGCTAACAACCGAAGGTTATTCTGGGCCTACAAGTCATCGTCGGCACAGCCGTGAATTCAACAACTCTACGTGTGTACAATAATCAGAATGAAA
>NW_011888960.1:1541786-1546252 GCF_000151845.1 Pteropus vampyrus
AAGGGTGTGTGGGGAGACTGAGGTTTACGATCACCCTCAAGGGGGCGCTGGTGGACCCATGGGACAAAACAAAAAGGACCTCTCCTGTCATCATCAGCTAGGTGGGTCATTGGCCCTTCAGCTTTATAGCCACGAGAAGAGACACGGAACATTTGTCTACACCATGAAAATGAGGCAAGACAATATTCTCTGGTTGTAAAAGCGAGGGGTGTGGAAAGAATGTAAGTTTGGAAGTCAGACTCATGTGGGTTGGAAATAGTGGTTCCGTGTACGGCTGTGGGCAAATCGCATCCCCTTCTGGAGCCCCCGTTTCCTCTCCTGCAGAACAGGTCTACCTGGTGGAGTCGCTGTGAGCATCCCGTAAGTTAACGCGGTAAAGCGCCCAGCACGCGGCATAGCGCCCAACAGGTGCTCAGTAAATGGTGGACATTAAGAAAACAAGGCCCATTTTTCCATGCAGTGGTTAGAAAGATACCTGAAGAATTAAAAATGGAGTATGAAAGTAAAACAGCAGAATGGAACCACCAACGGCCTTTGTGCTTCACCCCAGCTTCGGTTTCAAGTTACCTCATTTGAGAAGACTGACCTAAGACAAAGGGGAGGGGGCGCGGGAAGCAGAGGGCACGTCCCGAGGCTTAACTGACACAAAGTCGTGGGCAGCTTGTTTCGCCTCCCTGGACCTCAGTCCTTCCTTCCACCTGTTAACGGGACTAGCACTAATCCAGCCTGCTCCACGAGGCCGCCGTGTGCACAGGAAGGGAGCATCTTTGGAGGGGGCGAGGTACGTGTGAGGGGCCAGTCTCAGGTCAGGGCCGGCTCCCCAGTAGCGAGGGTCCACTTACTATGGTCATATCCCGGCGAGGAGGGGGTCTCTGCCTCATCTTGGGCGATCCTATAAAAAGACGAGATCTCATTTCACGTGCACACAGAATTCCGGAGACAAAATTCCTGAGGGAGACACCAGGAGAGAGCCATTCTCTCCCGCACGAGGTTGGGCAAAGCGCTCCACACAGGCACGGGTGGGTTGCTGCGACCCTTCCTGTGAGAAGCGCCTGATAGCAAGGGGCTGGTCAGACGTGGCTCAGGGCGGCCGTGAGCTGGAGTGAAGGAAAGCTTTCCAGCTGGGGTCCGAAGGTGGGCTTCAGAATAACGCGGAGGGGAGTCGCGACAAGTTATTCGACTCTTTGAGCCCCAAGGCCCTCATCTGTAAAAGGGGGATACTGCCTGCCTCCCGGGGCAGAGGTGGAGATGAAAGTAAACAATACGTGTGAGGCTCCTGGCATGCCGTCAACGTCACCACTCCTGGCTTTGTGCTCTAGAACAGACCCGCAGGCAACAAAATAAACGGAACCAAACAAAGTTGGGCTGGTGACTTCAGGGGTGGAGTCAGGGTGCCCTCGCTTTGGGTCTCAGGAGGAGGATGGCTTTGCAGTGGTCCAAGGCTCCTGGATAAAGGCAGAATATTGCGGAAGGCACCTCATGTGTTTGTTGCCAGAGCTGGTTTAGCACGGGTCTACACAGAGGGGTAGTTTGGCAGTTGGAGTGTGGAGATGTTAATCTCTTAAACAACCATTTCCCCTGTCTTCTATTAGAATAAATAGCAATAGAGTTTTAGCCAGACATTTAGCTGCCTCTACAAAGACTACATCTCCCAGACTCCCTTGCAATTAGGTATTACCACGTGACTAAGTTCTGGGATGTGAGAGACTGGGAAGAGTGTAGCTTCTGAGTCGGGTCCTCCACTTCTCGCTGCCTCCTTTTCATTGGCTGGACTAGTGGTGAGCCATCCCAGACTAGGTGGAGGAGGGCGACACACGACAGAGGCAGCGTAACAAGGCTCTTGACTGCATGCAGTTGCCATAGCAGCCCTGGACACATATCTGAACTGCTTTGTGAGAAAGAAAGAAACGTCTAAAGTATCTGAGCCACTATTATTGGTTGTATGTATGTGGCTGGGTGGGCAGGAGTGTCTTTGCTTGAGTATCTGAACCTATCCTAACAAATACATGGGGTTTCAAATTTTCATTCACTCCTCTAAATTAATGGGAATCCTCCTGTGCTCTTGGCCGTGACAAATTAGAATCACAGAAACTAGGGGCTGGAGAGAACCTTGCTGTAGCTTGTCAGTACTTTCTCAGAGCAGCTAAGCAGAGAATGAGACACTCAGAAAGTTCATGGACTATAAACAGCCGAATAAGCCCAGCCAGGAGCAAGTGACTTCACCTTGTGGCTAACGGGAAGTCCCTTCCCAGCAGAGATCTCTTCCGCCCCTAACTGCAGGACAGGACCACGTGCTGGAGGCTGGAGTCCCAGGTATGCAGCAGACAACAATGAACCCTACTCTCAGCTGCGTTGGTAACATTAAATGATAAAACAGATAACGGGAAAGCTTTGAAAAGCAAGATGGGTAAAGAACTGCTGTTGAAATACACCCAAATCAGACCAACTTCTTCCTCTGGCTCTGGCACTGGAGTCAGATGGGCCTGCGTTCAAGTCCTGGCCCCACCGTTCACTAGCTGGGTGGCCTTGGACAAATCCCTTCATCTCTCTGCTTCCTAATCTGTAAAACGAAAGTAACAAGTCCCCCGGAGGTGGTTACGAGGAGTCGATGAGACCGACCGTAGAGTCCTGGCACACAGTAGGGGCTTGGGCAGTAGTTGCTATCATGACCATCACGAGGTGGTGGGAATGACGTGGTGTGGAGTAGGACAGCCAGCCTCTGCACTCGGGTTCTGCCACTTGCTGGCTGAATGATCTGGAACAAGCGCCCGAGGGCTTCTGAGCCTCTGTTTTCTTACCCACAGGACGGGGGGAGGGGGCAGCAGGGCTGCTGTGAGGACGAGGGACAGTATGCGAGGCGCACTGAACACAGAGCCTGGTGCACAGTACGTAGGCCCGGCCTCCGGGAGCTCAGCTGGGCATCACTCACTCTGCTTGACGTCACCATCAGGTGCTGGGCGGCCCTCGAACCGGCCGTCCTTCTGGTTGTTGAGCAGCTCCTTCTCCCTGCCCACCAAGTTCGGCTGCCGGGAGACTCCATCCAGGTCGAGGACGCCTGCGTGGGCAGATGAGCCAGGGCCCGGCTTCGGGGGTACGGGCTCCCCGCTGCTCTTCTTCAGGTACGAGGCTGGGGCCCAGCCCTCTTTGCCCTGGTACCTGGGAGGAGGAGGCAGGATGCTGGTCAGGCTGCTCTGCCAGGCGCACGGGAAGAAGCCGCGATCCTGCTGTGCATCACACGATGGGTCACAAGGGCCCGGGGCCAGAGGCAGGCATGCCGCTCGCTGCCTCCGGACGAACCCTAAGCGCTCAGAGCTTGGCATTCGAGGCTTTTCCAGCCTGGACTCTGCCTGGCTCCCAGCCTCATCTCTCACAGGAACCCCATGTCCCGCCCCACTCCACGTGGTCTGCAGCCTCCCAAACGCACCGCCACCATCTTCCAACCTCGATGGGCCTGCTTTTGGGGACCCTCTGCCTGGAAAGCCCCTTCCCCCTCTGCTTCCTGCTTCTCTTCCCCGGCTCTGCTTAATACCATTTCCTCTCTCAAGCCTTTCCTGAACTGCAGAGAATGAAGCCCTCACTGCACGGTATCCGCTGTCACCCGCACATGCCACAATCCCAGGACCTACGACACGACATCTGCCAGTGGCAGTCAGGATACAAGCTCTGGGGCAGGGCCCGCGACTGAGCCACCTCTGTGTGTCAAAGGTCTCGGTGCCCATGAAGTGAATGAAAAAATAAAAGGACAAATGGACTGACCACATATGGGCCTGGCAAGGGCGGGCAGCCTCTGCCACAGCCGCTGCAGTGGTGAGTGGGCTCTGGGGTGAGAAAGGTACAGGTTCAAATCCTGGTTCTGTCACTTTCTAGGTACAGTCAGACCCTCAGATGACTGCAGCCCTCGCTGACACCCTACTGCAATCTCCTGAAGGACCCAGAGCCGATGAAGCCACCCTCAAATTCCAGAGCCACTAGGTTTGGGGATAATTTATGCAGCAGGATAGTGTACCTACTCAAGCTACGTTAGGTATCAGCATGGTTACCCCTTCACACCTTAGTTCTGAAGGTCCCCCCTCCTCAGGAAGCCTTCCTGACCCCCCGGTCCTGGAAGTCCCTCTTCTGTGCTCCAAACCCACCCCATGTACCTCGCTGACCCACCGTTCCCTGCCCTGGCCCGTCATTGCGTATGAGTCTGTCCTCAGCGCCTGTTGGTGTGAACCTGTGTCTTTCTCACTGTTGACCCCCTCAGCTCCCGGAACAGGACCTGGCCCAGGACAGATTCTCGGTGTGCGCTGCGTGAATGAATAAAGCATCACACGCTCAGCCCCACGTGAGTACCCCTGACACCCTGCCTCACACCGTAGCGCAGACACCGGGTCACGGGGACCCCAGGCTTCCTCCCTGGCCCTCACTTCCTACAGTCGCAGCCTGTCTACTGGGGTGAGCGAGGGGGTTCCCAGAAGTTTCAT
>NW_011888960.1:1546302-1552914 GCF_000151845.1 Pteropus vampyrus
CCCGTGTACCTCGCTGACCCACCGTTCCCTGCCCTGGCCCGTCATTGCGTATGAGTCTGTCCTCAGCGCCTGTTGGTGTGAACCTGTGTCTTTCTCACTGTTGACCCCCTCAGCTCCCGGAACAGGACCTGGCCCAGGACAGATTCTCGGTGTGCGCTGCGTGAATGAATAAAGCATCACACGCTCAGCCCCACGTGAGTACCCCTGACACCCTGCCTCACACCGTAGCGCAGACACCGGGTCACGGGGACCCCAGGCTTCCTCCCTGGCCCTCACTTCCTACAGTCGCAGCCTGTCTACTGGGGTGAGCGAGGGGGTTCCCAGAAGTTTCATTACTAAACCTGGGAAAGTCCCGGGCAGACCAGCACGAGTTGGCCACCCTCCCTGCCTATGGGTTTCAGACTCTATCACGCAGGTGAAGGAGCTGTGACAGTGTCTGAAATGCCTTCACTACTGGACCCTGAGACAGGAGGGTAAGTGGTCGGCTCTAGGATGAGGTCCAGGCCCTGCGGGGTTACGCATTGTAACTGGTCTCAGAGAAGGGCTGGATGGGGAAATCACGCACAGGGCTGCTCCGCCTCCGCTCACTTCTTACGAGAAACATCTGGAGGTGGAGGCCGGTCTTGCTCAACAGTTACTGCTATCTGTGGTTCGCTGTGTTTGGAGAAGATTTTGCTTATTATGGATTTTTAGAGAAGGCTCTAAGCCAAACCGCACAGAGGAGAAGCAGCCTTTCAGGGCTCGGGCTGAAACCTCACCCCTTCCGCAATGGCTTACAGAGCTCTGTGCAGCTGGAGCACACATGACCTGAAACCCGCCCAGCTACGGCAGGTACCTGATCTTCCACCAGCCCTCCAGGTTCTTCTGGATGACCTCCACCACGACCCCTCTCTCCAAATTCATTTCATCCTGATCACGAGCAGTGTACGGGTAGATGACCGTGTACTTCTCCTCTGCGGGGACAAAGGGATGTGGGAATAAATTGAGGAAACAGAGTTCAAGGACGCTGACAGCCCCAGGATGCCGATGGCCGAGGCTGTGTGGTCCATGAGATGCCCTGGCTGATCGGAGGGAAGAATCTCCTCCAGAAATTTCTAGGCTCCTCCGGGCCCTCACTTAGCCCTGGACGCCGACCCTACACAAGCGGCAACAGGACACAGGACAAAGGGCAGGTTCCCATCCCTCTGACACTCCTCAGCGTCATGCATGCATCCTCATCTTCCTTCAATCTGTGCCTTCAAGGTCACCTTCCTTGACCTTGCCTTCTGCGACAGTCAGACTCATAGCATCCTCATCCCCCTTACCCAGGTTTACTTAGCCCCCACGACAGGAATTCTGTCCAAACGCACCCTACACTTATTTATTGTGTTTCCGGTTTGTCTCTCTGGAATGAGCTCCCTGAAGGCAGGGATTTGCATCTGTCTCCAGCACTGGGAACGGTACTGGGAATACTAAGTACCTGTTTAATAGATGAACAAGTCCTGGGGGCCAGGTGGGAGCCACCTTACTCACATGAGAGGAGGTTAAAATCTCCGGGCTCCTCCGCAGTTCTTGCTGGTGGGGGGTTCAGGGATGAGCTGGATTTGGCAGCACATGGCGTCAGGTTAAAAATCGCTGCCAAGGACACAGCTAGAAGTTTTCATTACCTAGCTGGTAACTAATCTTTATTTTTCATTAATTATTTCCAAGGCCCTGGGTCCAACCATTCCTAAAGCTCAAATTTATTTTTCAAATTAATTTTTATCAAGAAATAATTGAACACTGCATTATTTTTAGGTGTGCAATATAATGATTTTATATATATATATCGCAAAATGATCTCCTGCTTCGATTTCCATTAATATCACTGGGGTGCCTTCCCCTTCCCTCTCTCTGGTCTCTGCTCCCTCCCCCAAAGCCAGGGGACAATCCTTATGGCCCCACCACCTCCTAGAGAACTGCTTCCAGCTATGTCCAGCCTGGGCTCAGCTGAGAGGGTTGCTCATTGTCACACTCAGGCAGGGCCCTCCTGGGAGCAGGAGAATAACTCCCATCCCAACACTGCCAGCAGTGACTGCTAAGCCTGAGAACAGACGAGTGTCCTAGGGGAGCCCAGAGGGCTTTCCTGTTTTGGTTACATCCTGGCCCCCGGGAGTGACCGAGTCAGCTGTGGGCTGGTGTGGATGCTTAGTGTTGGGGCTGACTCTCTCTCTTTAGGAAAACACCACAGGCTCTCTGTGGCCTGCCCAGCTGGTGCAGAGGGAGGTGGAAAACACACAGCGCATTTATTGATTGATCGATCTAGCCCACTGATCTGCTCTGTGGGGGCTGAGCTGACTCAAGTTGCACATATCCTGTGTCCAGCAGCCAGCTGTTCCCCAAGCTCACAGAGGCGACAGGGTGGGGGTGTGGGTGCTATGAAGGAGGTAGGAGATAATTCAACCTTGTGAATACACAGAGGTTCTGTTGGTTGAGAAGGGGCGCTGTTTGTGTCCTGAACTAAGAACAGTCAGTCCTGCAGGCCCTGGGCTCCTGGGGCTGGCACCCTTCAGCTGATGGCACAGGGGGATTCTCCAGCTCCCAGAGGCCTCTGGGCTTCATGAGACACTCACTGATCCCTCACAAAGCTTAGAGTGGAAGACCTTGTAGGCTGAGGAGAGTGTGTGATCCTGGCCTGGCACCCCATCTGGCCACTGTAATTGGTTGGGAGATGGCACATGACTCTCGTGGGTCAGCTGGCACGAATCCTGGGTTTGTGTTAATGGAGAAACACTTTTTTGGAGGATGTTCTTGAAGCGTGCCTGGAACTACTGCTACCATGAGAGAATGCTTCTGGCAAGGTAGAGAACAGAGCAGAGAGGTGGCAAGAGTGAGTCTCAGGTCCTGGCGATGTTTTTAAGCCCCTGGATCCAGCCATGCCTGAAGCTAGCACTACCTTGACTTTTTAGTGATAGAAGTCAATACACCTCTCTTTTCGCTGAAGCCGATTTAAAGTGGGTTTCTTTCCCTTGTAAGTCAAATGTGCCTAACAAAAGGAATGGGTCAGCATTACAGAGGCTCCCAGACTTTGTTTTTTAAACCGGGAAACTTCAGAGCCCAGGCTCCCTCCTCCCAAAGCGACATGCCACCACACGCACGGCACGGACAGGCTCAGTGTCTCGCATGCAGCAAGCACAGGCAGTGCAGAGCATGGATGCGCATGCGGACTCAGGGACCCGGCTCCAAACACCGAACAGGGAAGGAAAATCCGAGGTAGACACCTTGACGCCAGCTGATGGCATACAAGTCCCCCAGGGTCCGGCGGCGGCCCACGGGCCGGGGCAAAGACCAGTACCTCCATGAGGCTGGACAGGCAGCATGGGGAGGCGAAGGGCAGAAGGCAGAAGTGAGAAGAAAGCACTTTCTGTGTCTCCAGGCAAAAGGGGCACCGAGCACGTGTTCTCATCTAGGAGCCATTCTTTCTGCGTCTATGCCAAACCCTGGTGGCTCAGAGGGACCGAGATCCTGAGTATTAACCTTGAACTTCAGTAAAGAGCCCTCCAGGAGACATAATTCTATTCCTGGCACGATTACAGAGGGGCACTATGAGAAGCCCTTGTGGCAGGGGGAAGGAAAATGTACAACTCCTTAGGCCAATGTGGTCTCTCTCCCATCTCCCAGCTGTGTGGCCCTGGGCAAGCGTCTCTACCTTTCTGAGCCTGTTTTCTCATCTGTAAAATGGGGATAATAACTACGCCCTTACCGAGGCAAGCCGTGGTAGTCGTCACTGTCTGAGAGCTGTGGTTTCCCTGCAGTAGACCACTGCTCCCTATCAGAGTTCACTCTGCAGTATCCCCGTGCTCAGCCAGGCCCTGCTTGGCCCTACGGACATGAACCAACAGATGCTCTACTCTGAGGGCTGTTGGCCACTAAGTACAAAACCACATACAATTATTTTGTTAACCTTGACCCTAGAAGAATTCCCCTCCTTCTCACCCTCTTTTCTGACAGATATATACTTAAGTGGCTTTGTGCTTTCTCAAAACAGTCAACTAAAAGTCCCAAATATTCAACTCTAGGCAAGGCATAGCTGTATGTTAACAATTGTTCCGAGTTACAATTTTAGGTTCTCTGCCAAGCGCTTTGAATGTGGGATCTCATTTAATTAAGGGGAAAAAAAAAATCCCATGACGTAGACATCACCATTCTCATTTTTAGAGGAGGGGCTGAGTTGCAGAGAGGTTAAGTTGCTGGCCAAGTTCGCTCAGCCTGTAAGTGGTGCAGCTGAGATTCAAATTCAGGTCTGTCTGACTCCAAAACTCTTCTGTTTATTAGCTAAGATGAACTCATATTCTACTTTTAGAAATGCTTCTGCGGGGAAGGGAGTCAGTTGAGCCTCTGGATTTCTGACATGGCAGAAGCCACCTTTTAGGACACCTGTAGGTAAAGTTCTCTGGGAAATGCAAGCGTGTGTGGGTGAGCGAAGGGGGTTCAGCCCTAATCCTGATGCCCAGTCAGGACATTAAACTGACAAGGAAAGCAGAGATCCTTACAGATGGCTTCAGATGTCTTGCAAATGAGCTGGAAGCAGCCCCAGCATCTTGGTCATCAGAATAATTCAAGGGAGGAAAAGTGACATGTTGACAGCCAACAGGCTGGGCCCTCCTGGGGTCCCATGGAGGTGTCACAAACCCAGCTCCGGCCAGGCATACCTGAATTGGCTCCCAAAAGTCCCTAAGGGTGGGCGGGCTTGCCCATCAGCCCTGACTTCATGGTCTGGCTTCGTGTCCACGGGCTACAGAGCCTAAGCCAGCAAGCAGCTGAGACTTGGAGGCAGAGGCCAAGGAAGAAATCAGGTGAGGAAGCCCCCACACAGGTGATAGCTAGCATAGGTCTCCCCAGAAAGCCTGAGGCTCGAGTTGTGGCCTACCTTCCTCAGGCTGCAGAGAAAAATCATCCTGCACACCATCCTGCCCTTCGAGGCAGGTTGCGGGCACCCAGCCTTGCTCTTCGGCGGTGCTGACGAACCACCATCCTGGGAAAACGAGAGAGCAGACTGGTTGGTATCAGCTGGGTCAGGCGTGAGGTCTGGGCATCGGAATATAACAACGTATTTGGCCACGGCATGAGTCAAGGCTCAGGGTAAGGCTCGAGAGGCACTATTTTCTTGGTGAAACACAACTAGCCATGGTCACTGGCTACTAACTGCTAAAGAGCGGTAAAGGAGGACCCACTCCTGAGCCGGGACAGGGGAGAGAAGGGTCCCCCCGAATGGTGAGAGTAAGGAATGCAGCTACTTTCACTGAGGTGTGCGAGGCACTAATCATTTCGCTTGTTTTGTTTTATATCATCTTCATATTACCTTACCATCCCCCCTGCACAAATGAGGAAACTGAGGCTCCACGAGGCGGCAGACGTGTCCAACTTCATACAGCTTATGGCAGAGCTGCGGTGCATACCCAGGGCTGTCTGATACTGAAGCCACTGCTCTAGTAACTTATCTGATTTTGCGTCCATTCATGTCAAGGTCAATCCGGCAGCAGATGTAACTGCTTGAGAGGCCTCTCACCCAGACTCAGGCCAGCCTTCTTTAGAAGAGGCTCTCATAGAGCTGTGCTGGGCAGAATAATGACTCGTCAAAGAGGTCCAGGTCCTCTAAATGCGGTTAAGTTATATGGCAAAGAGGAATGGAGGCTGCAGACGGGATTACGATTGCTGGTCAGCTGACCTTCACACAGGGAGACAATCCTAGGTTATCTGGGAGGGCCAATGTCATCGCCAGGCTCCTTACATATGGGAGAGGGAGGCAGGAGAGACATGGGAGATGTGCCGTGGCAGAGAAGCACACAGAGGTGCAACGCTGCTGGCTCTGAAGACGGAGGAAGGGGCCATCACACACACACACGCACACGCACACGCACGCACGCGCGAGCACGCACACCTTGATTCATTGTACTTCACTGTACTTCGCAGGTACTGTGATTTTTGCAAATTGAAGGCAAGACCCTCCACCAGCAAAAAAAAATTACAACTCCCCGAATGCTCAGGTGATGCTTAGCACTTTTTGCAATAAAGCATTTTTCATTAAGATATGTGCATTTTTAAAGACATAACACTATTGCTCATTTAACAGACTATAGTAGTGTGTAAATGTAACTTTTATACGCACTGGGAAACCAAAAAATCCACGTGACTTGCTTTACTACGGTGTTTGCTTTATTGTGCGGAGACAGAACCGAACCCGCACGATCTCTGAGGTCTGCCCGTACTGCACGCAGACGTGTGTGTGTGTGTGCACGCGCGTGTGCGTGTGTGCACCATTGTCAAGAAGGATTCATTTATGCCAACATGATAGAAGGGCTATCTGGGGTTTGTAAGGGGACTAGGGTCGAAGTTAGTGAAAAAAATTGATTTTAAATGTATCATTAATGTTTTAAGAAAAACGTATCCATGTATTACTTGGATAAGAAATATATAATTAAAAATAAACGCTGCCAGTTTCTTGGCCAAGCTCTGACCACCCGTCCTTTTTTCCCTGCTGGCCTCTGGACTACCAGGCTGGTCCCCGACAGCCCACTCTGGCTCCTAGTTGTCTGCGATGCATCTTCCTGCCTCACTCCAGCGGGGGGCCCAGGGGGTGGGTGCTCACTCCAG
>NW_011888960.1:1555089-1563244 GCF_000151845.1 Pteropus vampyrus
GGGAAAGGGCTGGGGGCCTGCCAAGACCTGGAAGGAGGCCAGGGAGACCGAAGCCCAGTAGAGGAAAGAGTGGTCCGGTGCGAGGTCAGAGCAGGCAGGGCCTGCTGGGCCAAGGCAAGGCGTCTGGGTTCTGTTAACTTTTAAGAAGGGAATGACGAGTGAAGAGATGCATCCTCAAGAAGCTAATTCTGGCTGCCACATGGAGAATGGATTGAAGGCTGGCAAGAAAGCAAGTAGGAAACCAGATGGAGGTCAAGCTGGGAGGCAAGAGATGATGGTGGCTTTGGACCAGGGCTGGGGCAGTGGGGTAGAGGTGCTTCCGGGAGGCCATTTCCACAGGATGCAGGGTGGCTGGGTGACCCTGGAGTTGGGTGACCCTGGTTAAGTACTAAGACACATCTGGTAAACAAATGAAAAGATAGCGCAGGACATGGGTAATGTAAAGGGACATCTAAGTCCATATGCTCTAAAGAGAAGGGGACAATGCTTTTAGAGCAGCAGGCTGAATGTGATGGGAGGGTAGCCTGACATTCGTGGCTACAGACAGGGCCCTGATTTTTTGAAACCCCTGATTCAAAATATTCCCTCCTATTGTTTCCATAAGCAACAGAAATATCCAGGAAACCCCACATCTCTGTACCAAATACCCCCAGTCGTGGAGAGGTATGTGAGGGCCGGCTCACACTAAGGCGATTTTGTGCATCTTCTCCCAGCTCTCCTGGGTGGCATCTTGTCAGGCGCTTGAAATCAGCCTCTGCACCACAGAAGTTGGCAAAAGCTACAGAGCAGGGCTGCCCACCAAGAGCTGCTTGTGAAGTCTTTCCCAGTATGCCGCTGTGCTCCAGCCTCTGGCATCCAGCAGCAACACAAAAGTCCTTTGTTAGAACCAGGAGCTGTGAACTTTTGGTGTGCAAAATCAGAACAGGGCACGGTAGCCGGGTGAAGGGTCACCCCTACCTTTTCTACCAGACTGTGAGAATACTCCCTCTGCCTTGTTCACCTTTGCATTCCCTAAGGGCCTAGAATACTGTTGGGTACATAGTAGGTGCTTAATAAACATCGAACGAACCACCATTTCTGTCTTGTTCACTCAGCACTTAGTGCTGACCCTCAATGGACATTTGTGGAGTAAATGAACAAAGGAGGAGGAATGGAGACTTCTAGAAACTCTTTATTTCGGCACAATGCTCCTAGCCGGGCTGCCGACAGGATTTGGGATATCTATGAGCAGTGACACAATCAAGGAATCACGGGACTCTCTACAAACAGGAAACGAGGAGGGCAGGGAGCAGAGTTTGGGACTCTGGGTTGCCTGAGCATGTGGCCTGGGCGCTGATCCCAAGATGCACTCCAGGGCCCAGGTCTGAGTCTTGACTGTAGTTCCCTGCATTACGTGGTTCAGAAGAGAGTGCGTGGGGTTGCTTGTCCAACATCAGTTCTTCCTGAACAGGCTGTCTTCATTTCACCCACAGCACTCAACTTATCAAAACCAGGAATGCCAGAATTTGAAATACCAGGATTCAAACTAGGCTTCCGGCCATTTAGGTGTTATGTGGAGACACCTGCTGGTGGACTGTGATACTGCAGCAAAGCTCTATAATGCACAGTTACGGGAATACCTACAAGTTCATGGGGGGAGCTAGGTGTGAAAGCAGAGTATTCCTAGGTAAGGAATGTCATTCTGTGGTCCGGCAGGAAATGAGAGAGAAAGAACAGGTCAGCAGAAAGGAGGAGATTCGACAGTGAAGGGTGATTTTATCACCGAGGAAGTGCTATAAAATATTCTCAAGTGGCAAATGCCTAATCTACCATAGAATTTTCTAGTTGGGCATGTTTTTATTTGTGATGATATGTCTTAAAATTTTAAAATAACTGGTATGGACAAAACTGTGTCCCTCCAAAATTCATCCGTTGAAGCCCTAACCCCCATGTGATAGTATTAGGGTGGGAAGAGGTGATTAGGTTGGATGAGGTCTTGAGGGTGGAGCCCCCATAATGAGATTTGTGTCCTTATAAAAAGGGACACTAGGGAGCTTGTTCTCTGTCCCCACTATGTGAGGACACAGAAGAGATAGCCCAGTCTACAAGCCAGGAAGAGGGCCCTCGCCAGAACCCAACCAAGCCGGCAAGCTGATCTTGGGCTCCCACCCTCCATACTTGTGAGAAAATAAGTTTCTGTTTTTTAAGCCTCTCAGTCTATAGGATTCTGTTATAGTAGCCTGAGCCGACCAATACAAGTAATGATAAAGTAGAATTTTCTTTCTAGAAATCCACTATCCTTCCAGTCTTGCTCAAAGAGTCACTAAATGAGAGAATACTTCAATAACTAATGGGTAGAAAAATCAGAAAGAAAGATGCTCCTTAAATAATCACATGACCTGTAAAATTTTGGTGGAAGGATTTTTTCCTGCAGGATGAGCAGAATTCGAGACCACATTAACCAAAGTCTGCAGGAGCCAGCCAGCCAGCCATGACTGGGAAATTCTGGAGAGAGATAAACCTTCTGCAAGTCAGTTCTGGCACAGAAATCTCGGGGCTCGGCTGTCAACCTTGAATCCCTTTCAAATTCAATCAATGAGGCTGGTTTTAACACAAAGGAAGTGTTCAAAGGTCAGATGAAAAATAAGGCTAATCCCAGCATGGGTTCTTCGTCTGAATGAAGAAAGATGTTATTTTCCGCCCAGCCGAACTATAAATAAATCTGTCTCCCATCATTGCAGGTGAATGATGTAACAGTCGTTGCCACAAATTAGAGCTTCTTCTCTCTTTTCCAGACCAGTCCTCTCATCAAGCCTGTCTGACCGGACACTTTTGTTTTCACAAACCAGAGCTGTCTCTTTCCTCTCTGCCTCCCACCCATCCCCTCCAGGAAAGTCTCCGCATACTGAAGCCAGAAACTCTGTGACCAGCCCAAGAGTGGCTGCTCGCTCTTTTCTAAGAAACGTATCATTATCCTCAGGGCTCAAGGACTATTCGCAGCTCTAACAGGATGCCATGGCTCCGGCCAGTACCGATGAAACCAGAAAGTACGGGTGTCAGCAGACTGGCTGGGAAGAGGCCAGAGTTCATTACAGACGCCATACTCTGAGACAAAGAGATCCAGTTTCTCTCCAATCTTCCTTGCGACAACGGTCTTGGGGCCTGTAAAGCTGACCACGGGCCTTGTACCCTGGGGACCAGGCTGTTAAAATTGGAATCACTATTGATGCTGCACAGGGACACCCCTGTTCTCTGAATTAACAGTAGCAGAAGTCATTAAAAACAGCAGCGATCATGTATCACTTACAACATGTTGGGCACTTTTCCAAGTGGTTTATACATGTTATAAATTCTATAATAATCCTATAAGGTAGATCACTATTATTATCTCCTTTCGCAGATGAGGAAACTGAAGTCCTTGGGAGGAGGCATCCGTTTTTACTTCTGGGATCTCTGCTTGGGCCCTCTTCCTTACCAACCCCCCTCTAACTTCCTGGAGTCCTAGATAAATCAAAGAACTTAGAAGCTTTGAAGGCCTCATTGGCTCCAGGTGAGGTATGGGCCAGAGTCTTTTGCAGGATCATCTTAGGCAATTATGAATCTAAATTTATCAGCTCTGGGCCTGTGAGAACTCAACCATTCCTCTGGTGTGCCCAAATCCCACAGCTGTTCTTGACGGAAGACCTGTGCTGGGCGGGGAACGGAAAGAGCTTTAGGAAGAAAGAGAAGTGACTCTGGGGACAGTGACTGTGGGGAAGATACTCAGGTATCTTCTCTGATACCTGAGAAAAACGTACTTAACTCTGAGTTACCACATTCCTTTGTCTACATCAGAACATAGGCATTTAATGCCCTTCAGCATGGCTAGAAAGCTGTCTCTCTCCCCTGCTCCTCCAAGGCATCCTCAGGGACAGACATCAGGTCTCATCCGCTTTGTACGTGAAATAACCTCCAATCCCTCTTTTTGGGAAACGGTGACGTATTAACCAATCAATCCAGCATCTAGCCATCTGTCCATCTGTTCGTCCATCCGTCCATCCATCCATCCATCCATCCATCCATCATCCATTCATCCATCCATCATCCATTCATCCATCCATCATCCATCCATCCATCCATCATCCATTCATCCATCCATCATCCGTCTGTCCGTCCATCCATCCATCCATCCATCAATCTATCCCCATGGCTGTATCCCCAATGTGCAGCCCAGGGCCTGGTGCATCACAGCTGCTCAGTACGGGTATGCGGAACATTAAATGAATAGGAGAAAATGAAAACTATTCTTACCAGATTTCTTTTTTCCAACATGCTCCCTGTAAAGAATGAGGGGTGGGAAAGAGGAATGAGTCAGCACCTGTTGTAGATGGATGTGAGTTATTTCATTAGGAAACTCAGATTCTTCAGCCCACAACATCCCCAGCCAGTGAGTAAAACCCAAGCCAGCCACAGGGACCCAGACTCCTTAAAAAAGAACGAATTCCTCGTAATTCTCTCCCTTTGCCTGATAAGTGCTCTGGGTTCGGGGCAGGCGGTCGGAAAGCACCAAGCCTGATGCCCACCTCGTCAGGCACAGTGGAGCCCTCCCCTTCGACTTCTCAGGACCCCGAGACATGGAACAGAAGGGACTTGGCAGTAAGGGGAACACGCTAAACCTGGGTAGAACTCTGGATAGCACTGAACACAGCACATCCCCCCATGATGACACGGGGACGCTACCATGGGCTCGAATTCATAAAAAATGAGTAATGAATGATGGTGTTGACCACATCAGAGTTTGTACACACAGTGCCTTACAAAGACAATATTACAGACCAGGGTTTAAAGTAAATTATCCCATTGGTAAAAAGGTTAGAAACAGAAGTGAGGTGACAAGAGGTTGGGTTGAGACAGATGTGGCAACAGCAACGTTAGCTAACACTGACTAAATGCCACTACCCTGTGCCGGCACCCTGTAATACCAGTTAATCACTTAATGCTTATCATAACCCTAGGAAATGAGTAAAGATGAGGAAAATGAGGCACAGAGAAGTTAAGTGATTCACCCAAGGCCACACAGCTAGCCAGTAGCAGAGCCGGGATCCGAAGCCAGGTCTACCTAATTTTTAAAAATTGAGATATAATTGTATACCATAAAATTCACCCTTGTAAAGCATACAATTCACTGGGGTTTAGTATGCTCACAAGTTGTACTAATTCTAGAAAAGTATTACCCCCAAAAGATACCCTCATACCCACTAGCAGCCACTCTCCGCTCCTACCCCTCCCCGTCCCTGGCAACCACCAATCTGCTTGCTGTCTCTAACGATCTGTCTATTATGGACATGTTATCTGAATGGAATTACACAGTATGTGGCTTTTTGTGACCGACTGGCTTCTTTCACGTAGCATAGTGTTTCGAGGGCCACCTGTGTTGTAGCCTTTATCGGTACTCCATTCCTGGGCATTCCACGTGGGTGGCAGTGGGATGTGTGGGGGATGAAGAGGAATCTGGAAGGCCTGCGACTTTGGTCTTCTTGTGTGGGCACAAGCTTCCCCATGTGGTGCCCAGCCCTTCCAGAGGCTTAACGACAATCAAACGGACCAAGTGGCTTCTCTGTTACTGTCTATAAAAGGTTGCAAAATCCAAGCATCTTGGCCCTGACAGCCCAGGAACTGTGAAAACTGGCTGTGTACCTACTACGTGCCAGGTACTGCACTAAGCACTCCACACCCGTTATGCACCCACCCAAGCCTCAGCATGGCCCTGTGCAGGACGTGTTACTATTATTCAAATGTAAGAAGTAAGGAAATGGACTCTCCTGAAAAGCATCAGAATAAAACTCTCACTCCAGGAAACTGAGGAAAAATCCTTTGAATTATCAAATATAACACCTGGGGTGGGGGTGAAGGGCCAATAGGATATCAACCCCAAACTTGGAAAACTCATTGCTGACCATGCCCTCATTCTCAGAACCCATTATTTCATTTCAGCCTCGGCTATAACCCCATGATGCGGGTGGGGCAGGTGACGTCATCTCATTCCTGGCACAGCGACTGAGGCCAAAAGCGGGGGAGCGGATCCATCTGCCTGGGTGGAAGAGCTGGCCGCGTGGCCGGCAGACTATAAACTCCCTGTGGGCAAAGACTGGATCTGTCCGGTCATCCCTGTGTTCCCCGAACCTAGCACTGGGCCTGGCACTCAGCAGGCCCCCAATACCTCTGTGCTAGCCAGATAAACAACGCAGCCCCCAGTCTAGCACTCCTGGCCCTGTGTTCCTTCTACAAGCCTAAGCCAGCCAGGAGGCAGAGAAAGTCCTGCTGCTCTACCAGAGAGTGTGACAAAGCCACCACTCAGCCTCTCTGATGTCCTTCTGGCTCCACTCAAGGGCTGGCTCCCGCCCTGTATCCCCCAGCATCTTTCCTTTCTGAATGAAGATGCTCGCTCTGCAGGCCCAGCAGCTGCCCCTGGCCTGGCTTTCTCCTCTCTGTGCTGGTAAGCTGGTCCGACGCTTGCTCAGAGGCTGGGGACCCATTTTACCCATCCTCACCAGCAGGAGGCCCAAGACATCCTGGCATTAGCATTCAGAAGGGGCACCAAGCTACAGATGAAATGAGACACAACCGAGGACCTCCTGAAACTGGAGACATTTTTCTGGGGCAAGGGAAGAGGGTTTTTATTGAATTCTCCAAGTGGTCCATGATCTATCGCTCGAAGTTAAGGTCTCGGGTACACAGAGGTGAAGCAGAAGACAATCTAGGAATGACTGAACCTGCAGCCCAAGGAGCCCACGCCGAGGTCGGTCCCTGCCCTCAGGGGGCTGGTGCTCCGTCTTCCTCCCGCCGGAGGACACTGAGTTAGATTGGGGCATCTCTGCACATCTTCTCAGTGGATTCCCCAGCACCACTGTGAGGAAGGCGGCCTGATAGGGCCCAGCTCACGCAAGAGGAAACTGAGGCACGGGGTGAAAAGCGACCTGCCCAAGCTCGCCCCGCTTGAAAGAGGTCAGGCAATTCTCCCTGCCGGAGGTCTATCAACTAGACATCTTAATTTTGGGAGTCAAACAACTATCGTTGGGTGTTCGGAAAGGAAAAATACCATGGGCCACCACTTTTGAGCATTTGACCAGTTCTTGGAAGTTTTACTTATGGCAGCCGTTCGTTCCTTACCACAATACTAGGGCATACAGCCATTCCTGTTCCACAGGAAGGAAATGAAAGCCCAGGGGTGAGGTGAGGGAGGCCCAAGACTATGCAGCCCACGAGGGGTGGGGGTGCAATTCAAACCTGGGAGAACCCGATCGCAAACCCAGGCTCTCCCTCAGCTTGGTTGGCCCTCGTGTGGGAGGCACACACAGAGGCTGCATAAAGCTTAGGTTAAGACTCAGGAAGACCGGAGGAAAATGCATCTCCACCTCTTCCAAACTGTGTGAAATCGGGTGAGTCTTTCGTCATTCTGAGTCTCAGCTTCCTCATCTATCAAATGCATATGACGGTTCCTTACCTAGCAGTTTCATGAGAGAATGACACATCTATAAGCTCCATGGTGTGTGATTCACCTCGCCTGGAAATGAGCATCGAAGTGAGAGCTACAATCCAGAGCTGGCAGTGTAACCCCAAAAACCCAGGAGGACCGGAGACAAAGGTGCTTTAAGAATAGTTCACCATGTCATGTTATGTTGGTAAATGCTGAGAATGTTTACCAGACACAAATGCTAAAGACATCAAGAACAGAAACATTAGCCAGGAAGGGCTACGGTATTATCAGGTGTGTACTTATTATGCAGCAAACATTCTCTTCTGAGGTTCTGGTATATAGATTTACTGTCCCTTATGGAATGTCTTCTCTAATTTTGAAGCCACGCTTCTGTGTGCTAGCTCTGAGAAGCTGCATCCACTCCGTACTTGCCATAGAAAAATGACATTTACTGGAATATGTTTATTGTAGGACGTTTACTCATCTGTGTGGTAGTTAAACCGTTAGTCCTGAGTGATCAACTCACTCTCTGTGGCCCCTGAACTTGATTCTGCATGTCACTGCCTGAGTATATGTAAATGGCCTGACTCCACTTGCTAAAACTCTTTGATGCTTTCTCCTTGCAGGTCTATTTAAAAACTAAGCTTTATGATTTCAATAGATTCATTTCCAAAATGCAACATGAGTCTTTTTAGCAACATGAGTCTTTTTAGTCTTTTT
>NW_011888960.1:1563549-1569700 GCF_000151845.1 Pteropus vampyrus
GCCCGGCCGACCAAGATCGAAACCTGGCCTTGTCACTCACTCACTCACATTCCTAATCGTCCCGAGCACGCCGCCCCTCGTGGCCGAGGCAGGAGATGATGTACCGCTCAGTGCCTCTGGGGCTTCCGGTCCCTCCTGTGCCCACGCTGCGTGCCGAGGGCAAGTGCAGGTGTTGGGGGCGCCAGGGGAGCACTCAGCCAGCTTCCTTCACCTATCAAACTTGACTGCATTACCCGCCTACGGTGACTGTGAGGGCTCATGAGTTGAGGCCCAGTGGGGGCTCGCTCAGTGGAATCCAGTTTAATTCGTCCTTTGCTGTTCTCCAGTTCTTCCTCTAGCTGACTGGCCTGGCAGGAAGGGGGACTGTGGGGGAACACTCGGGGGAGGTCCGCAAGCCGACTTACTCTTTTGGGGGATTCAGGTCCTCAGGTCTTGTCTCAAAGAACTGCAGCACCTCATCACACTGAGAGATATAGGGGGGCAGCTGGATCAGGGCCTGGAGAAGAGAACGGGTGAGTCAAAAGAAGGAAAAGGGGTGTCCCCACTGCCATAAGCCAGGGGTCCTCCAACTCGGCCTGGCAGCAGGATCCTGAGGCACTGGGGAGAGGTCTGTTAAAGCACAGATCGCTGGGCCCCACCCCCAGATCTTCACATTTGCTGGTGATGCTGCCGATGCTGGTGTGGGGACCGCGTGCGTGCGTGTGTGCGTGCGCACACACAGTGTACGTATATACACATATATACCGCAGACATGTTTGGACAAATAATACACATACATATTTAGACAAAATGATAAATTGTGAATTTCATGCTATGTCACTACCCTTCTCTACCACCTATACTGGATCTTGGGTGTCTACTGCATAGAAGTATCAGGCTTCATTTGAACAGCTGCCTCCCAAGGAAGATGCACGCTGCTTCCAACATGCCTTCCTGTGCGTCCTAACGCGTGGATCTGGGTGTTGAAGTGGAGGGACTGTTTTATGATTTCAATAGAGGTCGGAAGTTCCCAGGTGAATGAGGCGGAAATATCCGGGACCTCCCACTACCCAAGGCCATGTTAATTTGCCACCTCGGCTCATCAGTTAAAGGAGCCTCAACTGCCATAAGGAGGAGGAGGAGGAGGAGGAGGAGGAGGAGGGTGGGAGGTGCGGGGCACAGAGTGGGACCAGGCCTTTGAGGCTGGTTTATCTACCAATAGGTATTCATTCAATGAGTCGGTGGACATCTTCCTTACGCCCAGTGCTGCACTGGTGTCTGTGCCAAACAGGGGAGAGTACAGGGTACGTCTGATCACGAAAGGATCCAAAACTAAGACACAGCTCTATCATAAATAAATAGCTCATTTTAACAAACATTTACTTCAGCCCCCTCTGGCCCAGGTCCTCAGGACACAGATCCGAGTCCAGTAAAGCGGTTTCACACACACACGTCATTACGGACTTCCGTGCAGGGACAGTGCCCGGGCACACGTGCAGGTGACTCTGCCAGCTGTGTCTCCCCCCAGCAGAGGCTCTGGAGTGAGGCAGGATCCTGCTCTCTCCATAGAAGGCCTCAGCTCCCTGGTGCCTCTCGTGAGCCTTCCTGTCATGCTGAGTGAGTCTGGGGTGGAAAAGACGTGCCTTGTATTTTCTGTATGACGAGCCCCTAAAAGCGCCCCTCCCTTCCCTGCAAAGTGACGTCCCACGCTGTTACTGGGCTACGGGGGAGAGAGGGATGGGGGTCTCCTATGTGGCATCTTCTACGGGGGACCAGGGGTGTCTTGAGCCTACGTCGTTTATTTTTCAAGTTAAAAAAATTTTTTTAGTTGTGGTAAAATACACATAACCTAAAATTTACCCTCTTAACCACGTTTCGGTGTGCAGTTCAGTGGCGGGAAGCACATTCCCACGCTTGTGCAGTCACCGCCACCCGCCACCCATCTCCACGACTCATTTCATGTTGCAACTCTGTCCCCGTGAAACGACGACTCCCCATTCCCCGCCACCCCCAGCCCCTGGTGACCGCCACTCTGTCTGAGTAAAGGTGACTCCTCTAGGGACCTTGTGTCAGCGGAATCACACGGATTCCTCTTTCGGTGAACAGCTTATTTCACTCAGCATAATGTGCTCTAGGTTCATCCACGCTGCGACATGTGTCAGAATTTCCTTTCTTTTCAAGGCTGAATATATTTGATTGTATGGATTAGTTCATTCACCAATCGATGGTCACTTGGGTTGCTGACTCTAAGCCACCCCCTACCCCCAGGTGTGACCTGCCCCAGACCTAAAGTGGAAAAACCCGTGAGGTGAGTGCACGTGTTTTAATAGGGTGCCTTCCCTAACCACTGTTTACTCTCTCTCCTTCGGGGGTGAAGGATGCTGACCTAGTATTTGTAGCTCATTGATTTCTTTACTAACCTGGACATAACTTCTGCTCAGTAGCAAATCCCCAGAGACCAAGCCTTTCTAGGCCTGAGGCAGAGAGCCCACGAGGGAGACAGCAGCCACTTCCTGCCTCCCATTTCTGAGCCCCTTCTCCCTCTGGTTTGGAGCAGCAAGTATGCATTCTCCTGTCCAAGACGAGTGGCTGTGCCGGGCGCCCTGTGGGTCTCTCTTTCCTTTGAAATCCTGCAGCTCTTGCAGCTGGAACCACATAATGAAGGAGCTGATTATATGCTGGACTGTGGAGTGTTCCGGCTGCTTCGTGGGCAGAAATCTTGTGGCTCGCTCCAGACTGCAGTAACCACATCCTTCATGGTGGCTCAGCACTTGATGGCCCCCAAAGTGCAGTCGTCTGCACAGCTTCATGTACCCTGGGAGGGCTGACCCATTTCAGAGATGGGAGAATGGGCTCCGGTGAAGTGACTCAGACTTCAGAGCCCAGGACTGGCGGACTCAAGCTCCTCCGCCCCAAATCCGCAGGGGGCAGGGGTATGTGGCTGTGCCTCCTGCACCTCTGCCCCATGCCTAGACAGTGCTTGAGGACCCTGACGCCTGGTCCAGAGCATTCACTGCACAAGCGATGTGAGGAAGGGGCCTGAATGTGGCCACATGGCCCTGTTTGGGGAGAGCTGGGTGGGCCCTGCAGTGGCCGGGGTCTCTGCCGAGAGGGGGCCTCGCAGGGTGCTGCTTGCTGAAATGGGCAGAGGCCCCAAATGGACCCGTGAGGCCCAAGGAAACCTCCCAACGATGCCAAGTTCTCTTTCGGTTTTGAGCAATTCCTAGGAAGTAAAAGCCAAAGCAAACCCCGAAACCATAAAATAAAGCCAAGCTCTAATAAAAGGCAGCACTAAATGCTTTGATGTTTGCCCCTTTCATTTGAAAGGACAGGCTAACAGTAAAAACATGACCCGGGGCAGAGAAATAATTCCACTTCCGAAATATTCCTGACTTGTCTTGTGTTTGGTCAGTAACGACAAAGAACCACAGTTCCAGGAAAGTTCAGTTTTGTCCTGGATAGAATCCTGGTCTTGTGGTCGATGAAGGAACGAGGGGAGAGGTGGAGCAAGCGAGTCCTGCTTGCCGAGGGTCAAGATAAAAGGTCAGACAGATCCAGCTCCTGATTCTGGCTGGGGTCACATCCCATCACCCCGCTGAGCCTCAGTTTGCTCATCTGTAACATGGAAAGAACTAACACCCGTCCTGGAGGGTTGTACTACGGAATAAGTGAGGGAGTGGCTGTAAGTTTCTAGCATATTGCCAGCTGCTTGGTAAACATTAAGTTAATCCCATGGCTTTCTGTACAGTAGCAAGTACAATAGTGAGGTGATTCTTGAGTCAGCGGGATGATTACGCTAAGTAACGATACTCGGGCCA
Organism: Pteropus vampyrus; assembly: GCF_000151845.1. NCBI lineage: Eukaryota > Metazoa > Chordata > Mammalia > Chiroptera > Pteropodidae > Pteropus > Pteropus vampyrus. Next base: position 1,567,347 of record NW_011888960.1, read on the forward strand.
CAGAGAAAGCTCGTGGCTCCTCAGTGCTCTTTCGATCCTCTTTAACTTCAAAAGAAAGCATGCCTTAGAGAGCTCACACTTCTCTCTCTTTATATGTTTGAAACTTTACACTATTGGGGTAAGAACACTTAACATGAGAGTTACCCTCTTCACACATTTTTAAGTGCTCGGTTCAGCACTGTCGGCTGCTGTACGGCACACCGCCAGAGCTTATGCATCTCGTTTGACTGATTCACACGGTTGGTTAGTGATTCCCCATTCCCCGCCCCTCAAACCCCAGGACCCACCATTTTATTTCACTCTCTGATGCTACGAATCTGACTATTTTAGACCCCTTACACAAGCGGAATCACACAGTATTTGTTTTTCTGTGACTGGCTTACTTCCCTTAGCACAATGTCCTCAAGATTCATCCCCATTGTCACATAGGACAGAATTTCCTTCTTTAAAGAGGCTGAATAGTATTTTGCTCTATGCACATACCCGTTTAGGTTGTTTCCTCATCTTAGCTACAGTGAATAGGGCTGCAATTAACACGTGAGTGCTAGTTTCTGAGATTCCGATTTCAATTCTTTTGGATAAATACCCTGAAGTGGGACTGTTGCGTCATATTTTTAATTTTTTGAGGAACCTCCATACTGTTTTCTAGTGGCTGTACCAATTTGCAGTCCCAGCAGCAGTGTATGAGGGTTCCTATTTCTCCACATCGTCACCAACATTTGTTATCTTTTTTTTAAAAAAAATAATAGCTATCCTAACAGGTGCGAGGTTATATCCTAGTGTGCTTTTGATTTACATTTTCCTGATGATCAATGACACTGAACATTTTAATGTTGAGCTATATATACCTGTTAGTCATTTATATATCTTTTTTGGTGAAATGTCTACTCAAGTCTTTAGCTCACTTTTTAATTGGGTTATTAGTTTCTTTGCTATCGAGATAGAGGAGGACTTCCTTATATATTTTAGAGATTAACTCCTTATCAGAGATATGGTTTGCAAATATTTTCTCCCATAGGTTGACTTTTCACTCTGTTGATTGTTTCCTATGCTGAGCAGGAACTTTTGAGTTTGACGTAGTCCTACTAGCTTTTTATTATTTTGTTACATGCACTCTTGATATCATGTTCTAAAAAGCATCGCCAAGAGAGTGGAAATAAATCCATGCATACAGTCAACTGATCTTCAAAAAAGGCACCAAGAAGATACAATGGTGTAAGGACAGTCTCTTCGACAAGAGGTGCTGGGAAAACTGGATATCCACGGGCGGAAGAATAAAACGGGATCCTTATTTACACTGTATGCAAAAGTCAACTCAAAATGGATTAAAGGCTTAAACATAAGACCTGAAACTAAAATTCCTCGAAGAAAACACTTCTCTAACTCGCTTCCCATGCACGGGACCAGGCTCTGCGGAGCCTCGGGCAGGCAGGCCACAGTGTGGCTGGATTTATAAACATTTATGGCACCTGATACCAGTTGTATATTATGGTTTATATAAAATTTCCTCTACATTTTTCTAAGAAGTTCAAAAAGTAAGTTCATTTAAAGAAAAATAATAATAATACAGGTAGTGGGTGCATGGGTAAAAATCTTGAAGGGGGGTGTCAAGCGACTGGAGTCTGGGAAACTCTGTTATATTGCCTATAGTTTACTTGAAAGCTACACCTTAACGATGGATGGTTGATATGTGAAGTCCCCTCACTTTAGCAAGTAAAAGACTAATCACAAGTCCCTACTTCAGAAAAGTCTATTTCGGGGCTTGAGCTGCCTTCATCTCCCATACGCATACCATAGCCTTTATGCCCTAGCGCTAACAGTTGTTAGAAACAATTATCTTAACCGGCGAGACGTGTGGGGTTCTAGAAATTCTCTGACACTCTGGCCCTTGCATGAATGGAACTGGGCGAGCCCAGCATTGAACATCTCTCAGAATGGGGCCAGGTCTAGGATTCTGAATCCTCTGGATTCTGCCTCTTCTTGAGGATTTTACTGTCAGATCACAGTTAGGATTAGCTGATCCGGCCACTAGGACATCCTTGCATCTTGTCACAAGGCAACTTTCATGCAAAGTGGTGTCAAACGGACAGCTGGTATTTCAGTGAGCTTACAGAACCACTTGAGAGGCCTTTTAGGGAGCTGCTCAATAATAAATGCCTGTGGGTGGGGCAGGATTTGGCCCAGTCTTGTTTCCTTTGTGCTTTCTGACAAATTGAAGTGCTTAAATTTAATGTAGTCGAATCAAATCCTTTCATGGTTGGCATTTTTTTCATCTTTGGAAATCCCTCTATTTCTAGAGATTATAAAGACCTCATCCTATTTTTATCTTCTAAACCTTTTTATTGCCTCTTAGA
>NW_011888960.1:1571129-1573703 GCF_000151845.1 Pteropus vampyrus
ATCAGTAGTGATTTTATGCTCTTCCATGATGTCCCCACACTATCTATCTATCTATTATCTATCTATCTATCTATCTATCTATCTATCTATCTATCTATCTATCTATCTATCTATCTATCTATCTATATGCCTACAGCACCTGGTCTTCCTAGGTGGTCTCCCATCCAAGTACTAACTAGGCCCGACCCTGCTTAGCTTCCGAGATGAGATGGCTTGTTCGGGGTGGCGTGGCTGTAGACCTGCCTGCCCTTTAAATTTTAGATTCACTGAAGTATAATTTACGTACCATAAATTCACCTGTTATAAGAATACAATTCAATGATATTTAATCAGTAACAGAGTTGTGCAACCATCACCACTGTCTAGTTTTAGAACTTTTCCATCACCCCAAAAATTCCCCCCCCACCCAATCCCCACTTCCACTGCCTCCAGGCCCAGAAAACCGCTGATCTGTTTTCTATTTCTATAAATTTGCCTTTTCTGCACATTTCATATGAATGGAATCATACAATATTATAGTCTTTTGCATCTGCTTCTTTCATGTAGCAGCATGTTTTTGAGATTCATCCACATTGCAACATTTATCAGTATTTCACTGCATTTTATCATCGAATAATAGTCTATTGTATGACTATTGCACATGTCATCTATTTGCCTGATGGACATTCGGAGTGCTTCCCATTTGGGACTATTATGAATTAATACTGTTATGAACATGTGCATCCATATCTTTGTGTGGGCATAAGTTTTCAATTCTCTTGAGTACATACCTAAGAATGGTCATGTAATCAATGTCCTTTTTGAAGAAACCGCCGACCTATTTTCCAAAGTAGCTTCCCAGCACATCGGAATGAGGACTCCAGTTTCTTCACATCTTCACTGACTCTCGGTCCTGTCTTGCTGGTCACAGCTGTTCTAGTGGCTGAACAGGCATCTCGTCACGGTGTTATTTGGCATCGCCCTCACGATTAATGATGCTGAACCCCCTTTCCATGTGCTTATGAACCACTGTATATCTTCCTGGGGGAAATTTCTATTGAAATCTTGTCTATGTTTAAGCTGGGTTATCTCTTTAATACTAAGTTCTAAGAGTTCTTTAGACAGTCTCCATATAAGTTCTTTATCAGATACATGATTTACAAATATTTTCTCCTAATCTGTGGAACGTCTTTTCATTTTCTGCATAGTGTCAAAGTACAGAAGTTTCTAAGTTTATTGAAGTCAAATTTATCAATTTTTCTCTGAGTGTCTGCCATATCTAAGAACTCTTTGCCTAACGAATGTCATGATTTTCTCCTATGTTCTCTTCTAGAAGTTTTATATTTTAGCTCTTATGTTTAGGTTTATGATCCACTTTGAGTTGATTTTTTTGTGCATGGTGTGCAGTAAGGGTCCACCTTAAAAAAATTTTTTTTTGCATATGGATGTTCTATTAATCCACATTGTGTTACGTTCGTTAAAAAGATTATCCTTTCCTTTTGAATTTCTTGGTAGCTTGTTGAAAACCAAATGCCTACAGATTTGTAAGAATTTATGTCTAGACTCTCAGGTCTGCTCCACTGACCTGTATGTCGATCCTTATGCTAGCACACACTGTCTTAATTACTGTAGCTTTGTAGGAAGTTTTGAAACTGGGTAGCACGAACCCTGAAATTTTGTTCTTTTTCAAAATTGTTTTGGCTATTTTGGGAACCTTGCATTTCCCCACACACTTTAGGATCAATTTGTTAATTTCTACCAAAAAAAAAAAAAAAAGCCTACTAGGATTTTGACAAAGATTGTACTGACTCTGTAGATCAATTAGGGGAGAAATGCCATTTTAACACTATTGAGTCTTCCATTCCACGAGAACAGAAAGTCTCTTCATTAATTAAGGGCTTCTTTTTCATTTCTCCCAGTGATGTTCTACAGTTTCAGAGTACAAACCTTACACTTCTTTTACTAATTTATTTCTAAGTATTTGATCCTTTTTAATGCTACTGTGTATAGAATTATTTTCTTAATTTTACTTCTGGGTTGTCTCTTACTAGTGTATAGGGAAATACAATTGATTTTTGTACATTGATCTTGTACTCTGTGATCTTAGTAAACTCGTTTATTAGTTCTGGTAGGTTTCCTGGGAGATGCCCTTATGATTTAGTACAATGGAATCACATCATCTGCGAATCAAGGCAGTTTTACTTCCTACTTTCCAAAGCTGTGTGCCTTCCATTCCATTTTCTTGCCTGCTTACCCAGGCTAGAACTTCAAATGCAGAACGGAAGTGACAAGCAAATACACTTGCTTCGTTCCTGATCTAAGGGGAAGAAAGCACTCATTGCTCCATTTTTAGGGCATTTCTTGCTATTCCTACCCTTCTCCCTCAGAACCGCTAGTAATTTTAAGTTACAAAAATAAATACTAAAGATAAGGGAAGCTAAACAAACTAAAAAAATATGCTTCGTTCTCTAGCACGGCCTCGACGCAAACATAGTAGAACCAAAAGGCAGGCCCCTCGTTGTTTAAAACAGTCACGAGATTGGAAGACCACCGCTCTGTCCAACAACAGGGGCTGGATGAATAATTTTTGGGTGA
>NW_011888960.1:1574138-1594554 GCF_000151845.1 Pteropus vampyrus
ATATTTCCTGTTGAATGTCTATAGGGCCTGAATGACCTCATGCATGGTCCTCCAAAGCCCTGCTCACAGCTCTAGTGCAAGGGCTGGAGGAAGTGGGATCCATGGATACGTTTCAGAGTTAAGGGAGGCTGGAACCAGTCTGTGGAAGGAAGGGGCTCCCACCGATGAAGAAGGAAGGGGAGACCTGACGATCTGAGGTCCCCCAGCCAACTCTAGGATTCTCAGGCTGGCTGGGCAGAATAGGGGACACTCACGATATGTCCTAATCTAACAGTTCAGTCTCCTTTCCTCCTCTTTTCCTCTTATACCTTCTATTCTAGTCTTTTGTTCTCAAAATGCTCCACGCTCTCTCATGATCCTGTGCCTTTCCCTCTGCCTGGAATATGCTCCGCATCCAACCTCATCCACCATGCTTTTTGGGAAACTCATACTCACTTCGAACAGGTTAAGAGTTCCTGTCTTCAGCGAGGCCCTGGGCCATTCTGAGGGTTGCCTCTTACTGACTGTGCCTTGGGAAGTGCATTTATTTCTCACAGCCTGTCTCCCGTCTCTCTGTAAAACGGGAGAGCAGCCCCTACCCCTTCACAGCAATCTCCATGACACACCCAACACAAGGCTTAGTCCTAGGTGCTTGCAACGGGTTAATGACTTTGTGTTTTACACAAGTTAGATGATGCCACATTATACTCTGCAATGAAGGGCACATGTCTCTCCTTAACCCCCAGCTTGGTGTCTTGAGCCTTGTCTCTCTACTACTGGCTAATGTGTCACTTATCCACAGGCCATGGGGCAGGACCATGTGCTCAGCACATCCGTGGCTGGTGCCTCCCAGGTGACAGGCGGATGGGGCAGCAGCCCCCTTGTCTGCGCCGGATGTGAAGTGTGAGTCATGGGAAGGGAGGGCGTGCGAGCCTGCAGCCATCCCTAGCCGGCTGGTCAGCCTGCCTGGGGTGGAAAGAGTGCTCAGTGGAAGGAACAGCCCTTGGTGGGAACGAGCAGGCTTTTGTTTTCCACAGTGGAGGGAGGCCAAACTGTAATTTTTAATTTTCAAGCCACATCCTCTGCCAAGTTGGCTTCCCCAGCTCTTGCTGGGGTGGAAAATTGCACAGGGAGGCTCTCCCTTCCCCCTGCCTTTGTGCTAACAGGAGACTTGCTGTTGTTCTGCTGACGTGGCAGTCTTGGCAGCAAAGTGGCCCCTGGGAGAGGGGGTATTCCTCCCGCGGGTCCCTGCCCTTGGCCTTGAGGAAAAGCTAAGAGAGACTGAGAAGGTGCTCTGGGAGTCCTGGGACCCAGCGGGACCTCTCCAAGCTTCATGGGGGTGCCCTGAGCAGGGAAATTGGGACTGAGATCCTGAGAACAGCATTTTCATGCATTTGTGGGTGGAAAAGGATTACGTAACCATGAAAGCGTCCGGGGGCTTGGGAGAGGGTCGGCTCAAGGGCCTCCGCGGCCCGGGAAGTTTTCCACAGCTGGTTTAGCCTTTCATCCAGTAGAAAGGGAGGGTTCTAACTCACTGCCTTTCTTTTCCTTAAGAAAAACCTACATTTAGAGCCCAGTTCAACTTGAATATCCAGACTGACCATTTAAGTACGACTCCAAGACATGCAATACCGAGAGATTCCAAAGGAATGTCATGGGACTCTGCTTCTGCCGTTGTGAGAACCTACTGTGTGCCAGGGAGAGAAGCTTGTGAAGCAGGGGTCATGTCCCATTTTATAGCTGTGGAAACTGAGGCTCAGGGGGGAGGGTGGGGTGGATGTCATCCGCTTGAGGTCACAGGACTGGGTCTGACTCCCAAGCACATGCTCTGGAGAAGTGACATCTGGCTGCTGGCAGCTGGCACTCCGGTTTTTCTCCAATAGGAAAAAATATTCCATTGCGACTGTACACTTTCCTTGCTAAAGAACTGAAAACATTAGCTTTGTTTTAGGCAAATGATCCTCCCAGTGGATGGAGGCCGTGCAAACATTTCTACGCTGTCTCTAGACCCATTCGACAATGCCACCATCTGGAAGAGCCCACTCACGTGCCGACGGCAGAAGCCCGGAGTGGGGGAGGGGAGACTGGGCTCCCGTGTGACCTGAGGCGTCTCCCCCATCACTGGGCCAGCCCCCTTCTCTGCAGAATGAAAAAGATCTGAAGAGCCTGTCGAGCTCTAAATACTTGTGATTTAGAGTGATTGTCGATCTGTTGATTATCTGTACATAAAACATAACAGTATTGCTGCTAGTTCTGTGCCAGGTACTTACTGAACTCTATCATTTAAGCACCATTATTATCTCCAATTTACAAATGAAGAAATAAAAGTCAGCGTGCTGAGACACTCCACCCACGACAAGAGAGTAGATAAGTGGGGGCGCTGGGATTCGAACCCAGGCTGCCTGACTGCAGGCATGAATTTTGGGGCCAGCCATAGCTGTGTCTCAATCCCAGCTCTGCCGTTTGTGCAAGTGATTATAATTTCTCTGAGCTCGATTTCTGCATCTGTGAAATGAGCACAGGAATTAATGTCCACCCTGCAGGGTCGTCGGGGGACTGGATGAGGAAATGGATGGAAAGCACTTAGCCCCGTGACTGGCCCGCAGCAGACAGCTAATCAGTGTTAGCGGCTATTACTTTAGGCCCTGATACTGGTTTGGGTAGCCCACTTTTTGAGCTGAAGCATTGATGCTACTCCATTGGTAAGGAAAAAAAATGGGGTGTGGGGCATTGGGAAGGTGACACAGAATGCCCCGAGAACAAGGACTAACCATTACTGCATTAACTCCTCCATGGTGCCTGGAGTGGCGCCTGGCACTCAGAAAGTGCTTGGTAGCTGTGGTCAGAAGGCAGGCAGGCCCCCTCAGAGATGTTCCACCTAATCCCCAGAGCCTGTGACTAAGGTGTCATGGCACTACTGGGATTCTGTTACGTTATATGCCATGGTTGACTTTAAGAGAGGAATATTATCCTGCATTCGCCAGGTGGGTACGGCATAATCACACGAGCCCTTCAAAGCAGATAGCTTTCTCCAACTGGTGGCAGAAGACATCTGAAGCAGAAAGAAGATTCGGTGCCTCATTGTCAGCCCAAAGATGGAAGGGCCACATGAGGAAGAATGCAGGCAGCCTCTGGAAGCTGACGGCCGGCAAGGAAAAACAGGCTTCTCGGTTCTAGAGCAGCAAGGAACTGAATTCTGCCAACAACCTGAGTAAGGCTGGGAGTAGATTCCTCCTCAGATCCTCCAGCTAAGATGCCAACCTGGCCGAGACCTTGACCTCAGCCTAAGCAGAGCACCCAGCTGAGTCCGCCTGGACTTCTAACCAACAGAATTGTGAGACAACGGGTGCTGTTTTAAGCCACTAAACTGGTGGCGATTTGTTACACAACAACAGAAAACTAAAGCCGTAATAACAGACGCCGCTCATTACAAAACTTTATGAGTGCCAATTATTCCCATTGTAGAGGTAGGAGAAACTGCAGCTCCCAGAGGTGAAGTGTCTTGCCGAAGCCAGTAAATAATGGTGTGGCATGTACCCTAAGGCACATACTCTTAGCCACTCATTTTTACAGATGACTGAGATTCTGGGCATTGGGACAATGCCGCCAGGAGGACAAGCCAAGAGAGCCAGGAGCCACACTGGACACACTCCACAGGCCCCATCTCAGAGCACAGGTCTCACCTACCTGGCAGGAAGGGAATGATCCGCTGTTTGGGGTCCTTCTGTCCCCCTTCCATGGGAAATTTGTCCAACATCTGCATCTGCGATGGGGAGAGAATACCAAAAAAAAAAATACGATAAATGCGTCTCTGACATTTAAAAGAATTATGTGAAATACGTGATTGGATATCCAGAAGCTCACTTTCGTTCAGCTTTTCAGAAACCCCATCTAATTGGGAAGGCAATGTCAGTGTGACCTAGGATCTCCGTGAAAACAGTTCTTTATGTCCACAGCTGCCAGATCTGTGAAGGCTTGGAGCAGGGAGAGACCATTCTGAGTTTTCCTAGGGGTCTCCAGCCACAGGACCTGAAATGTGACTAATGCCCCCCCCAAGGGAGATCATTCTGTTTTCCAAAAGTTGCCAGGTTGTGTCCAGGAACAAACCACTGAGACGCAATCAATCTGGTTGGGTCTATGCCTCTGAGAGCATCACAGTCCCCTGCCCCGCTATGAAATCCCTAGCTTGGATTGACAGACAGCTCTGTGCCGGGCTCTGTGCTGGGACATGACATAAAGTATATAAGTGCATGGCACAGAGACTCCCAGTTTAGAGAGGAGACCGAAAAGATAACTGACCATTGCAGGGCGGTGTAGGAAGCACCGTGAGAGGTGGGTGTGGGCTGCCGTGGGACAGAGGGGCAACGGGGACAGGACACGCAAAAGAAACACCTTTAGCAGTGCAATAAACGCCTCTCTGACCTTTTAAGGAATGAGTGTGAAATATCTGATTTCATATACGAAACCACAGAGATCCGCTCCTTGTGGTCTTGGGGAGATGACACAGCTTGGCCCTCATCTGGAAGTTGGCCATAATGATAGCAACCTGCACAGTCACTTTATGGATTAAAAGCTGGGCTGTGGAGTCATTATGCTGTCACTGGATTTCTGGGTCTTCTCCTGAGCAAGTGGTCGATTAGAACCTCCCCTCACCCTTGAAGTGGATGTGGCCAATTAAATGTGAACAGAGGAGACCCACGTCACCCAGGGTAAGAAGAGTTATGACTGGTGTGTGATTCACCCCTCTCCATTTCCGCCTGCCATGGTGACCGGCCACACTCCGAACAGTGGCTTCTCTGCCAGTGACGGTCCGGGAGTGAGGGTCCAGAGTCCACACAATCCTTGATGGACGTGTAACCAGAGTGAGAAATAAATCCTTATTGTATATCGACACTATTTCAAAGGGAATATCCTAACCCATCTCGACTGGTCCATGGGCCCAGAATTCAAACAGAGGGTAAGGGCGTCTTGAGCCTCCAGAAGCGATGGCTGGAATGTGAAAAGCCCACCCATCATTTCGCCTCAAGGAGAAAGCCACTCTGGCACTCAAGATGTGTCCCTCTGATAGAATGAAAGAAGCTTCAGAGAGCCTGGCAGGAATCAGCAGAGAGACTGCGAAGGCATTTGGGGAGGAGAGGACCTGAGGCAGATGAGAAGAGAAACATGCGTATATGCCGAGCATGACCTGGCTTCTTCAGACACGTTCTCTCGCTAAATCCTCAGCGTATTCCTTCAAGGAAGACGTTACCATCCAGGAAACCAAAGCCCAGAGAAGTGAGGAGACGTGCCGTGGGCCTGCAGGCAGCGCGGGGTGGGGCCGGAGACAAAGCCCACGGGCTTTTCTCTGCAATCGCATCATCCACCTCGGAGATGCCACCAAGACACTCAAACAGGATCGCTCCTTGGCGTTCGGGATACAGGGCCATTGACGCAGGCTGGAGCTCCTGCCCGGTCCGTGCTGTTTTACATGGTACCCTGGGTAGGGAGTCAGCCTCAGCGCAGCTGGCACCCTGAAAGGTTGCCCTTGGAGGCTGTGGATTCCCTCCCACTCTGTGCCGTGTGGCGAAGGGGAAATGCTAGATCATTCAGCAACGGGTGAGGCCACGGTGGGCCTCGCCGGAAAAGTCAGGCTTCCCTTTTTAAATCCAGGAGCTTTTTAAACACCAGTACATAGCAGGTACTCAATAAAAACTGACTAAAGCAATGAATACAACTGAGTGAATTTTTTTTGGGAGGGGGGGCAGCTACAAGAGATGTTTACCAAGACCCCTGATTGATAACACTCACATTACTGACATTAAATGAGTCACTACTACTGACATTTGTTTGGCAGCTGACAGTTAACAAGCCTTCCCACACACACAATTTTATCATAATACACGATCCCGATGTCACAGATGGGAAAACGGGACAGTGCACTGCCTGACGTCACACAGCTAAGTGGTGGACCAGCCAGTTCAAGCATCTTATTCTAAATCCCATCCTCTCTCTCTAAGACCACTCTCTTAGGCAGCATCGGAGCGTCATGTGAACATGAAAAATCAGGGCAAGATGAGGAAAGCTGAATCTCCCATACACCAACGAACAGCTCGCTTTCTTTTTAAAAGCAGGACAATTAACCAGTCTCAGCTATAGAGGGTTTTAGGGATTTGTAGATTTTGTCTAACACTATGTTCTCCCCACCACCCCCCTCAATTGTATTTAAGACGATGAAAGGGAACTTTTTTTTTTTAAAGTACGTACCAGTAATCCATCCAACCTACCATGCCTGTGTCCATTCTCCAGGGTCCCCATCGGGCCCTGCTGAGTGCACGCACCAGCTAAGAGCCCCGCCCAGTGCTGTAGTTCAGATCTCCCTGTGGTCTTCACGGCTCTGTCCTAAGTTACTCTCACCCTTTGTTCGGACTTGCTTTTACCCAGATAACTGTGGCCTAAAGAGTGAATGTGTGTGTGTGTGTGTGTGTGTGTGTGTGTGGCGGGGGGGTGTCTCCCCAGGTGTTGTTAATTTGAGGCAGCAGACCTGGGTTTAATGCTGCAAAGCCTAACCACAGATATTTTACCTCTGGGGACCAGACAGCCCTAAGTTTAATCTCAATGCTTCCTCATGCCAGCTATGTGTCCTTGGCTGGGTACCTTGCCCACTGAGTCTGATTGACCATATGTAGAATGAGGAACATGCTGGGTAGGGGGGCTGTGTAAATGAACACTGAGTAGGGACTTTCTGGGGACACCCTAGGTGCTCAACAAGAACCCCCGATCCCCACCCCTTGTACTCTGCTCACAATGAATATCTTATTCTGGAAACTATTTAGCAATCATTCTTAGTCATTTGTGAGGCTGTGTGGGTTTTTTAAAATTATTATTGCATTAAGTATACACAGCATAAAACTGATTATCTCGACCATTTTAAGTGTACAGTTAAGTGGCATTAAGTACGTTCACGATGTTGTGCAATCCTCACCACAATCCATGTCCAGAACCTCTCTGTCATTCGAAACTGAAACTCTGTATCCATTAAATACTAACCCCTCACGCTCCTTCCCAGTCCTTGGGAACCACCATTCCACTTTCTATCTCTATCAACCTGACTCTTCTAGGCATCAGGGACAAGTGGAATCATACAGTGTTTGTTCTTTCTGGCTGCCTTATTGTACTTAGCATATCTTCAAGGTTCATCCATGTTGTATTGTGTGTCTGAATTTCCTCCTTTCTAAGGCTGAATAATATTCCATCATGAGACTGTTTTAAGGTTGGCAAAACTCCTCAGACTATCCGAGTGCCCTCGGTGGCCAGCGCTGGTCTGTCTAATGGAATTTTCTGTAGACTACACTGTCCCTTTATGGTAGCCACCAGCCCTAGGTGGCTACTGAGCACTTTAAATGTGTCTCTTGAGACTGAGGAACTCAACTTTTAATTTTATTTCATTTTAATTAATTTAAATAGTCTCACATGACTAATGGTCACCATACTGAACATCACAGGACTGGATTATGTTACTCATCCTCCAGTCTTAGCCATGTCCAGTTTTACTTCATATCCTTTATCATCCTATCAATGGTAACTGCTAGTCACATGGACAGGAGATCAGAGGCCTGGGAGCTATTTATTTTGCTTTTGGTCTTAGTGTGTCCAGGTTCATGGGCCACAAGCTGCTTCTATCCAGGGAACTGTCACCCTGGGCACCCGCCGGCTTTGAAGCAGACAGGGAGCACTGTGGATCCTCCACGGGGCTCCTACCCAGGCTGTCTGCAGCAGCAGGACCAGAGGCATGCTGGGCAAACTCCCGTCACAGACATTATCCTTGGAAACTTGAAAATTCACACCGCCTCACCGGGATAGGAGAAGGAAGAAGTGCTCGGGGTGAGGAGGAAAGTGAGTCAGTCTGGGGGGTGGGCAGGGAGACGGAGCCACGTCAGGCTGCCACATCACAAGTCTCCAGCAGGAATGAGAGAACACTCCATCAGCAGTTTTCTAGACATCGGCTTGTGGCGGAGGGAAAGGAGACATGCTGTCCAAGGCAAACACCATGGAAGCTGGCGTGGAGGTCCGCACGTGGTTTGTGTTAGCGGTGGACCGGACTTGGAGGGGCTGACTCCCTGTTTCACAAAAGCCTGTGTCCCAGAATAGCCAGAGCGGGCTGTGGAGAAGGGCTGGAGTGACTGTCCCATGCAGCTGCTGGCTGGCGGGAAGTCACATGGTCCTCGAAGACAGACGTGACAATGTACCTGGGCCTCCTCTACGATACGCAGTGGGTTGTCTTTGGAGATTCTGTCCCCTTGATGAGCTAGTTGGTCTAAATGTTGGCATGCCCTGGCATCCTGATGGCCATGCCACATGGAGCCCGTGTCCCTCTCTCTAGTCCTCCGATCTTTACTGCACCTGCCCAGGCTAGGTCAGCACTGTCTCAGCCCGAGCCCCTTATCGGTCTGCCTGCCCTCTGGCCTGCCCCACCACCTTCTCACTGGTACGTGGAGGGTACTTGGTAGATATCTGTGCACAGAATGAATGAATCACTGAATGAACAAAAGTGGTTAACTGGTTTGGTCAGCCACTGTCTAGAAGAGAAGAAATTATGTACAGGTGACAGCAACAGGACCTGGACTGGGGTTCGTGCATAACCCACACAACATTGCCTCTTTCTATTTTGCAAATTAAGAATTGCCTACTGTGGGGAAAAGGCCATCACTGTATTTTCTCAACTACATCCCATCGATATGGCAACAGCCTTTCCGCCCAAAGGGAAAATATTCCATTAAGTGTGTACGACACGTGGGAGGTAACGACCCATTGTCACAAGACAACGTCTGGGGAAAAGTGTGTGTCTGGGGGCCGGGCAAAGACACACCGGGATCAATATGATTAGTGCAGTCCTAGCGGGTATGTTGGCTAGGGTCTCACTGGGAAGCCTTCCCGGCTGGGCAAGGCCTGCCTGGGGGGTGACAACGTTTCAGCTCTGCCACTTGCTCGCAGCAAAGACGACAGAACACACTCCCTTCCCTCTGGCTTCGGCGGTGGAGAGTGGGGGCTCCTGGGCAGGCAGGCCCCAAAGCTCATACGAGCACTTGGGTTGTTAAACTCTCAGAGCGGGGACAGGTCAGTCCTATGTCAATCGAAATCGGAAACAAATGATTTCTGCTGAGCGACCTGGAACCGCCTCCCCCATCTCTGGATCTCAGTTCCCTTCTCTCGGGAGAAACGAAGGCGCCAATCAAGATGTTGCCTCCAGCTTGCCGTCAGCTTGGTGACTTGGTGTGTCTAGGAAACGGCTCCTCCCGGAAGAAGCCATCCCCTCTGGATCCGCACGGCACGCGGTGTTCCTGCTTACAGGACACATGTGGCTGGCGCTTCTCCCGAGAGCTCCCTGCCAGGCAGAGTGGTCCAGCTGGCTCCGAACCCCCACTGTTGGAATTCTGCAAGATGCCCAGCCACGAGCCCTACTCCCTCCCGCCGCTGTGCCCCCCACACTGACTGGGGATTCCTCCCCACGGGATGCTCCCGCTCCCCCCACAACTTTGGCAGCAGGCCAACTCCTTACTTACTGTCAGGACTCTGCTGAGATGGCACCTCCTCCAGGAAGCAAGCCTGCCTGAGCTCTCTAGGTGGGACAGGGTCCCTTTCTGAACACGTGGGGGTCCGGCTCAGCAAACGTTTAACTGTGCTTTTATGGTGAAGGAAGTCCTGGCTCCAGTGACAGCCATGACCCTCAGCCTGGGGGGCCACGATGAACCAGTGGGAAAACTCAGAAGGCAAAATATGCATGGCACAGGGTAAGGTGGATCCCTCACACACCCGAGTCCAGTTTGTGACGGGCTCGTGTCCTGCTCAGAAAGGTCCTCTGTAAAATAGTCTGCCCGCAGGGAGGTGACAAATGGGCCTTCAACAGGGAGCGCTCGGCAGAACTCTAGCAGGCAAATCTATCTTATTAGAGATGGGACTCGAACGCAGTACCGGACCCCAAGGAGGTCATGGGGTGCAGCAGTCAGGAGCAGAGCTTTCAGGCTCGGCCAGACCTGGGCTTGAATCCCAGCCATGCTGCTCTCTGGGCAGGTGACCCTGCCCCTCCGAGCTTCAGGTGTCCCGTCGGTGACACGGACACAGCCCCGACTTCATGCTCGCGAGTGAGAACTAAGGGAGATGGCGTATGAGACAGGAGCCTGCTGCGGTTCAGTGACCGCTGTCAGTGCTAGCATGACATCGCCCAGCCACGCCACACTTCCTCTGGGCACTGCCCTCGGCTCTACGGTGTGCCAGTCGTCCCTGGTGTCCCGCTCAGACGCCACCTCCCTCTGCCACACTCTGACAGACCCTCTCCAGTGTGGACCCAGGCTAGGGCAGAAAGGGGGGGGTGCAGGGACGCAGAGGGTCCTGCCCCAGGCCGCACAGGTGGTGAGTGAGCTGGCTGGGACCTGACGCCAGGCCTGCTCATTGCCAGCCCAGGGCTCTGTCACCTGCACCCTCGTGTGGATGAGACACGCGGCCAGATGTCGACCAGGGGTGGCGGGCCTGACCACCAGGGACCAGCTATCCTAAGACAAGAGAGTTAGGAAATCAATCGGAAGGTGCAGTCACAAAGGACACCTTCCTGCTAGGGACTGCGAGTCTCTTTCCGCACAAAGGAGCCCGAGTCACGCTCCTTCCTTCTCCTGCAGGCAGCCTCTCTGCAGCCTGTTTCTTCTACCTAAATGTCCAACCCCCACCGGAGGGGACAGTTACCGTTTTCTGTCACCTACGGGCGATTTCCCCCTCTTTGGGGAAATGGCAGCAATTCTCTGCTATTCTCTGAAATGGCAGCAATTCTCTGATTTCTTCCGGGGAATCTTCTCTCTGTCAGTCTACACACGCTGGCATGGTGCTGAGTCTACTCCGGTCCCTGTGCTGGCCCAAGATGAACCAATGGGATTTTTGCATAAATGGCTGGGGTGTTGTCTCTTCCCTGAAGTTGGACCTGTGGCCGCCACCGTACCAGACAATATCCTGCCTGGACATGGAGAGAAAGTCACGAAGTGGAGAAAGGCAGGTCCTCAGTGATACTAAGGCCCCCTAGATCCAGCCCTACCTGAAGCCAGGCACCCTTTGTCTCTCCGTTAAATTTAGCTAATCAATGTTCTTTTTGCATAATCCATCTCGGCTGAGTTTCTGTCATCTGCAACTGAAAGAGTTCCTACGAAAACAAGAGCTCATGGCCAGAAAGTGGCAGCATCTGGACCGCAGCCCAGGATTTAACCACTCTATTAAACTGGCATCATCTCCTACTCTGACCCCAGCCAGTGCCCTGCACCAGCCTCCACCCACCGGTAATCCCAACGGCTCACATTTGCTCAGGGCTTGATGGCCCAGAAACTGCTCTCACACACACGATCGCTTTTTTTAAAAAAAGGAAACATACGTCATATACCATAAAATTCACCCTTTTAAAGAATATCATTTAGTGGTTTTTCGTGTATTCACAAGGTTGTGCAACCATGACCTCTGTCTAATCCCAGAACGTTTTCATCACCTCGGAAAGACACCCAGTACCATTGGCCGTCTCTCCCCCTTCTCCTAGATCCTGGCAACCACTGACCTGCTTCCTGTCTCTAGGAGATTGCTTCTTCTCAGCACACATCATCACTTTTAACTCCACAGGAACCCTGTGAATTCGCCACTAGAGAGGGGAGGCCTGGACACCAGACTGCCTGAGACTTAGAACTCCAGTGTCGGCTGTCCAGCTTTAAATCCGAGTTCAGATGCTCACTAGCTGTGTGACCTTGGCAAAGGACTTAACCTCTCTGAGCCTGTGTTTCTTCATCTATATCCTCATATCAAGTAAGCTTGCTATGAGGATTAAATGAATTCCTACATCTAGATGCTGAGCAGTCAGCGCTCCTGGAATGCCGGCTGTTTCTAGTATCATCTCCCCTATGCTGTAGATGAGGACGATCAGGCACAGAGGGTTAAGGGGTGTGGCCACAGCCACACAGCATAGGTGGCTGGGCCCCAAGTCTCCTGACTTTTCCCATTACACCACGCTGGCCTGGCTGTTCCTCCCCAAAGCTCGGCCCTCCCCATCCTCCTTGAGCCAAGTTACTTCTGAAAAAACCAAGGCTCTTCGCCAGACAGGAGGGAGGGGAGGGTGGGACCATGAAATCATCTAACTGGAGGGTGTCGCACCCCCATGGGCTGGTCTCTATGCTGACTCTAGGTCCTGCCCTAATTTCTTCCACCTTCCCCCTCTGGGGCGCGGGGGCGGAAGGTAGGACATTTCCAGGACAGCAGGACCCTCCGGCATGTGTGACCTGCCCATCCCAGCCACCCATCAGAGACTCTCTAAAGCCAGCTGAAGCCCTGTCTGTAGACGGCTGGTTCAAGAGGACACTCTGAAGCAGCTGTTTACGTTACAGCAAACCCCCAACTATTACCAATTATTCTTAGTGGGGAAGAAAACCTCACTTTTAAGTTCTGGGAGAAATAAACAGTTGAGTCAGAGCAGGAGAGCCGAGGGAGTACAGGCTTTGGGCCAGAGATCCCCATAATCCCACGCTGGCAAGTGTTCCCAAACGATGTCCCCTCGGGCAAGTCCCATCTGAGCAGAGGGACAACAGATGATAGCTCACTGAGCAAGTGTCACAACAGACACATGAGGGAAGTGCTTTCACTGGTAATGTGCAGATGGGGAAACTGAGGTCCAGAAACATACAGAGGTGACACCAAGCTGAGACCTGAACAATCAAAACTGAGATTTGAACTAGGTCTGTCTAAGCCCGGAAGTCAAGGTCTGAAGCCCTGGGCTATGTTGCAATAGGGAATTCAGTGACACAGTCAACTTCCTCAGGCACTGCCACTTCCCTGTGTGCCTCCAGGGCTTCCTCCCTGTTCTCCTTGAAGCTCTTCCTCTAGCTGATGCTGTACCAATGACCTTACCTCTCTGGCCACAGCTGACAGGCTCAGGGTTGCCTCTGACCCAGGACCCCGGAGACTGGCATTAGCGCCCAGAAACCCCAGTGTGTTGACAACAGGGAAGGACTCACCAACCAGGGATGGAAGGTGCTGTTTGGGGAATATAGGCTAACAGGCGAACGGAGGAAGCCAGTCTGCAGAGGCTGCTGGGAAAAGGACACAGGCTCGATGGGAGAGCCTATGGCCACAGTGACACTGGCCAGGGAGCTGCCGGGCCTACGGACAGGCGTTCTGTCACTGGCTCTGAGCCCCTGCAAGGCTGGCCGCATTTCTTGCTCTGAGTGCCATGGGGCCCACGTGCCTCCTCCCACCCATCAGCCCCCATACCTCCCCCTCCCTGAGCTAGCTGAGTGGGTGTTTGCTCTGTGGGTGTCCATAACCCCTAGGAGAGCAATCATGCCTGTCACCGTTCTCCGCCCCCTGCGTCCGTTCTTGGAGGTGTCACGTAGGCAGAAAGCCTCTGAAAGCAAAATCCAGGTAGCCCTCCCTATGCAGACTCTCAATGCATGAAAAATCAGTCCAGCGAGTTGCAAAATGTTTATCCGACATTCTTTCTCTGGACTGAAGACCCGCTGCTGTGGATGTGTATAGACACCCGTCTGTCTGGGTAAGAAGGCGTGGATCTTCCTCATTCTCATACAGGACCACGTTTCCTGCTCTCCTTTCCCCCCAGGGTTCAGCCCTTCCCTCTGTGTCTGCTTCTGCCAAGTCCACTTTAGATAGTATCTTAGCATCTTTAACATACAGCCTCTTTGTTTATTTACATTCTGTACATGTCTGCTGCAGACCAGAAGAAAAACATAATTTGTATGTGCTCCTGTTTGATTTTGTTACATAGTGAACACAAAACATCACTGAGTTCATCACATTTTAAATGCTTAGGTAACTGCTGTCTCGATTGCTTTTGATTGCTTTTCATTACGCATTGGCTCCTGGCAGTTGTTACAAAGGCGTTGGAGATTGTTTTAGTGATATCAGGGAAACCGATCAGGAGCACAACCTTATCTCCCCTCTCCTCCCTCTTTAAAATAATGGAATGCAGGCTCTGAAAATACTCTCCAACAGTTTCAGGAACAATTAAGCCTGTACAACCAATACCACCCAACCAGGGAACAGGCGAGGTGAAGAAACAGGCTGGTATGCAGAAGATAAGGGCTAGCTTTCACCGGTCCAGCAATGCTTATTTTATAACTGATCACGGCTGTTCCCTCCAGGTCTCCATCCCCACCCCAACTCCAGGGGTGCAGCAGGGACCCAGATAAGCCCACCGGCTGTCACATTCCTCAACCATCTTGACGGGCTTAGAGGTGAGCCTATGAAACACAACACCGAGTTTGCTGGAACATCTGGGAAATGACCTTTCACTCTTTCCTGCTGAGTGTGAGCCCGGAGCATTTTGCAACCATGTGGGATCTGAGGATAAAGCCAATGCCATGGAAGCAGGAATACAGAATGGGAGGAAGGAGCTGGTTGGAAGGACACGGTGGGAAATCCTGGATCAAGCCGTCCCTGAAGCCCATAAGGTTTCTTCTCCTAGGACATTCAGTCACACCAGCCAAAAAATTCCCATGTGCGTAAGCCAGTTTGAGTTGGGTTTTTGTCACCACAGCTGGAGCATCCTAACTGCCACCCAGAGGAAAGGAAGATAGTTCAGGATGGAGGCCCCGTGTTGGCCTATGAGGTGGCGTGAGTCCCTTACTGCTTGGCAGGGAGGACCTGTGGGTTCAGGAACATGTGTAAGTTCCCATCTCCTCCTAAGGACTGTGTTTTCTAAAGAACTTTATTATGTCATAGCGGGCACTCTGACTTCTCATACAGACACACTTGTTTTGAGTTGCTGGCCTTTGGTGACATCAAGGTAAAGCTACTGCCCCACAGAGTAGAGTTCTTTTACCCCAGTGTGGGTGAGCTATCCACATTTGCCTGGCATCCTATGAGGCTGGTGGTGCACATGGTGGTTTTAAATTCATTCATTCATTCATTTATTCGCCAAACATGATTGAACAAATCTGTGTCCTTAATAAAACATTAAGGAGAGAAAGGATGACGAAGATGTGGTCCGGTCCCCAAGAGTCCCAGTCTAGAGAGGAAGACAGACAAGCAGACGACTTCAATGCAGAGTCAGGACAGAGGGACGCACAGAGCTGTTGGGTGCAGAAGAGGTAGCCCTCATGGCTGGGGCACAGAGTCGTCCTAAAGGTTGAGAGCCCCGGAAAGCAGCGGGAGTTACCTGAGCCAATGAGTGGGTTAGGAGGGCACGGGAGCGTGTTCTGGGAGATGAAGGACAGATGCAAAGTCCTAGCAGGAGGGAGCATGGAGCCCTCGGCTACTGGGGCAGGCATCTCAGGAGCCGAGCATGGAGGGCAAGGTGAGGCGAGGGAGGTGGGTCTGTCTGCAGAGCTGAACGGCCCCAAGAGTTCTGAACACACTCAACGAACCGAGCTCGCCAGCAAACACGACTACTGCTCACAGCACAAGTCCAAAGCCATACACATTTCCAGATCACCCTCCACTTTGGAGCAGTCAAAAGTCGCACCTCTTTTATTTAGAAAATATTGACTATCATAGCATAAAGCAATAAAGCACATGACTTACATCCCAAAAGTGATGGACTTGTTTTTTTTTTTTTAAAAAAAAAGCACAGAACGCTCCATAAACTTGCATGTCACCCTCACACAGGAGCCATGCTAACCTTCTCTGTATCGTTCTAATTCTAGCATATGTGATGCTGAAGTGAGCACATGGATGTCATTTTTAATTCCAGGAAATAAAAAAGAACACCTGTGTCCAACTGTGGGTGAGGGTCTGGCATCTAAAGTCAAAATGGAAAGTAAGTCCAATTAAACTCCTTCCCACCCCGAAGCTCACTGGAGGCCCCAAGTCCTTACCTGGAGGTCAAAGAATTTGCTGTAGCGTCGATAGATGGCCTCAGTGGAGCCACTGGACCATGTGACCCGGATGATGTAGACCTGCAGAGAGGGACAGAGGAGACAGGAGTTAATACCAAGGGGGCCCCTATATCCTCGGGACTCGGGAACAAAACACAAGGTTCAGAGTCAGAAAGACGCGGGTTTGAATCTCAGCTCTGCCACTGCCTGGCCGCATGACTCGGGACAGGTTACTTGCTCTCTCTGAGCCTCAGCTTCTTCCTCACCTCTGAGAACTGTGCAAAGGGTTCAATGAGATCCAGTATGGGGAAGTGTGACCACCCCGCTGCTCGTCTCCGGTGGTACCGACAATTAAAAAAAAATAGATGTGAAAGCTCTTTGGAAACAGAGAAATGTTATATAAACACTAGGAGCTCACGGGGCACACAGACAGGGCCCCCTGCCCTCTGCGAGCTGAGGGTCAGCTCAAGAGACAACACATACATGAATGAAGATAAATAACACATGGACATCTCTTATTTTTTGCCCAGTATTGATAAACTATTCTTCTAACCAGAGCACCTTGATTTTGCTCCTAGGAACCCCCTTCCCCACCTCAACACGGTCCCTTGGATACAGAGGTGGGTACTATTCATTACCCATAGTGACTGTTTGAAAAGGGAGCACATGACCTAAGCCAGGCCAATCAGAGCCGGTAAGAGTCAGCCCTGGGACTTCTGCTCCATCTATCCAGAAAGAGACCCAGAAAACAACATATCAAAGGTCCCCATCGGTGGGGGATGTTCAAACAAACTCTGGTTGACCATCTGTCAAGAACAATGCCAACGTGAATTCAAAAACAGGGGAAAAAAAGAAAAGGGCATTAAAGATCTTATTTTTTCTTAAAACCAACAAATGGAAAAAAAAAAATTCTGCTTACACAATTCATTCTCGATTACTTGTTTACGATTTTCAAAAGCTCTGTGTGTACGGTACAAGGACTCTGCAGTAGGCCTAGTTGGCTTATTTGAATCAACCCCTGAACATAAGCTGATGTCTGCATTTTTAGGCGCAGATCTAACTTCTTAATGGGAATTGTCCCGGCCCGGGCTTTGGCTTTGCCCAGGGTATGGAGGCTGGTGAAAGAGCATCATACTGGGGTCCAGTGCCCGCCCTGCTGCTGGGTGAGACTCCCAGGTACTCACCTCTCTGGCCACAGTGTCCTTTTCTCTAACACGGGGCAATAACCTACCCTGAGGACTCACCATCATGACATACTTGGGGCCTTGCCCCATGCCTGCCACACACGAGGCGTGCAGAGTGCTTTTCCCCCGGAGAGCAGCTGTCCGGTATTCCTGCTTATCTGGTACCTCCTTTCTCCTTCTTTTGGAAATGGCACCTGATTTCCTTGGAGGACCACCCCTCCCCACCCTGTCTTTGTGAGAGGGAGTAGACACGCATCCCAGGCCTGGCCAACCAGAGTACGGCCTGTCCCTGACCATCCCATGGTTCCCCTGGATCCAGCATCCTGGACAATTCAAGGACACAAGCCCAAACCTTCCCTTTCTGGTTTAAGCCAGTTTGAATTAGTTTCTGATACCTGCGACCAAAGCAATCTCAACACATCAACCTTGGCTTTTAGATTATATCGCAGACCAAGTTAATATCAGTGGCATGAAGAAATGAAAAGCTGACTTCTTCATGGCGGCATATCCACAACAGCCAAAAGGTGGAAATAATCCCAGTGTCCACTGAAAGATGAACAGATAATCAACATGTGGCATCTATATACAATGGAACATTAATCAGCCTCAAAGACGAAGGACATTGTGACACGTGCCACAACATAGATGAACCTTGAGGACATTATGCTGAGTGACATAAGCCAGTTGCAAAAACACAAATACTGTATGATTCCATTCATATGAAGTACTTCGAGCCGTCAGTTCATGGAGGCATCAAGCAGAACGGTGGTCACCAGAGGCTGGTGGAGGAGGATAGGGAGTTAGTGTTTACTGAGTATGGAGTTTCAGTTTGGGACGATGAAGCAAAGCTCTGGAGATGGATGGTTGCTCAACAGTGTGAATGTGCTTATCGCCACTGAAATGTACACTGACAAGTGGTTGAAATGGTAAAGTTTGTTATGCAAACTTTATCACAATTTAAAAAAAATAATAATTTTTAAAAGAAGCAGATTTTCCGCAGAGATTTACATAGTCCCTTGTCATGTTCCCCCAGAAATGACACTAAAACTTTCTTCATGGGACAGCCCTCGAAACACATGCTGTGTATCTGAGAAAGGATTTATATTCAGAATTTAGGGAAAAATTCTCAAAACTCAAGAGTAAGCAAACAAACGATCCAATTACAAGACAGACAAAATGTGTGAACAGACAAAATATGTGAACAGACACCTCGTCAGAGAGGATACACGGATGGCAAATAGGTACAGAAAGAAGCTCGACATCATCAGCCATTAGAGAAAGGCAAATTGAAGCCATGGTGATATCACCATGCACCTGATAGAATAATTAAAATAAAAATACTGACAAAAGTACGTGCTGGGAAAAATGTGGGGCCACCGAGACTCATACGTGGCTAATGGGAAGCCAAGATGGCACAGCCACTCTGGAAAGGTCCTTGATGGACACCGAAGCTCTGGGTGAAAGGCTATTGGGGAACAGGAGAGTCACACGATGTGAAAGGTTATCACCCCGCAATTACATTCCCAGCAAAGGGAAAAATGTACCTTTTCAGTGGAGAGATCTGGTGGTCACAACTGTAACCAAGTTGTGACCTAGCATCACCAAGAGAGGGAGAACCAGACATCGTGTGGCCTCTGAGCTGATGCAATACGAAATACACAAAATCTTCTGGCAAGTACTGTTGCCAAGATGTTTAACTTGAATCTCAAGCCTCCTGACCTAAGTTCCACTTTATAGGAAATACAAGCGATAGAGGAATAAGCTAAATGACACCAGAAGGAAACAATCGGACAAATCCAGAATGTGGGCTGTTTTACATATCTACTAAGAGGGCATAGCTCAAAGGTTACTTCCTCCAGAAAGCCCTCCCTGACTGCTCCCTTCCCATCAATATTAGGTTGAGTCTCCCTGCTGCATGTCTCCTTGGCACCTATTTCCCCATCACGGTCAATTATACTTTACTGCAACTGCCTGAGTGTCTGCTTTCCCACTAGGCTCTAAGTTTCCTAAGAGAAGGGACCGTGCCTGCCTTGTTCACCCAGTGCTGTATGTCCAGCACCAAGCACAATGGAAAAACCTGTGCTTGGTAAATAAATGAGGAAGAAATCCAGACGCCAGGAGGTCAAGCCCTCACAGATGGGAGTGCCTATCCAAGGCAGGCCTGAGGTGTGTGGGAAGGGAAACTGGCTGTGTCTCTCAGGTCATCCCAGCCCCGTGCCTGTCCTCTCTGGCCACTGTCCGGCTCCACCACAAGCCCCGCACCCCTGCCCAGAGCAGCAAGTCTCAGGGAGCAGCTGGGACACCCTCTCTCTGGGAATGAGGAAGCACAGAGACCACACTGATGTCTGACGGCCACGGAGCGTTCTTTCCTGCTCCGCCACAGGAAGCTTAGAACAGGAAATTAGTGACCATCAAAACCTCTTCTTACACAACCTCAGCAGCAGGGCCTACGTGATTCACAAAGGCCAGACTCTCCAGGCCCAAGTTTTCCACCTAGTGTCAGAAGTCCTGGGTTTCTTCACTTCCTGTAAGTCACTGAGGACATGGACGGGTGGCGAGGGAAGGGCTGCGGGGTGGGGTTGAGCTGTGCCGGGGTGTTTGGGATAGAGGTGGGCATACAGCAGGGCCTTGGTCTCTCCCAAATCCCACAAGCCTGCAGGCCTGGGGAACACTTGCCACGTTTTCCTAGCAAAGGATGGAGGCTCAGAAGTGCAGTGACTGGCCTGAGGTCACAAGTTATGAAGTGCAGGGGACTCTGACTCAGGTTACTTCCAACACTGCCCACCTTGCTGCACTGGGGGTCATGCCTCTGCCCCAGCTGCTGGGCTAATGCTGGACCGGGGGCCAGTGGGGAGATGTGGTTCTCTGAACTGGTCTGAGAGCCTGCCGGGGGGCTGTGGAGTGCTGGGGTTGAGTGCCTGCCGGGGGACTGTGGAGTGCTGGGGCCTGCATTCTGCTTCCCTCTCAACTAGCTGTATGGTCTTGGGAAAGCGGCCTCACCTCTCTGCAACTCAGTTTCCTCCTCTGTTAAAAAACACGGATTATAACAGTATCCACCTCAGAGTTGGGGAGACAATTAAATGAGAACATGCATGCAGAGTGCTTAGCACGTGTCTGGCACCTGATAAGTGTTCCATAAAGAGAAGTTATCATCATTATCATAATCACTGTGAACTAAACACAGGGACACAAAGCTGAGGGAGACCTTGTCTCTGTTCACTGCCTCTACAGATGAGCCTTCCACAGCCACCCACTTGTCCCCACCACCACTGTCTCCCCAGGGCCTGCCTCTCTGGATGTGGAGGGATGGCCCCTCTGCAGCCCAACTCACCTGAGCCTGGGGCACAGGTCCCCTAGCTGCTGGATGAGTCAGGGTCCTGCCCTCTCCCCATGGGTGTCTGTGGAGAAGGCACCCTCACCTCCCACCCT
>NW_011888960.1:1595219-1599091 GCF_000151845.1 Pteropus vampyrus
AGTGACTGGCCTGAGGTCACAAGTTATGAAGTGCAGGGGACTCTGACTCAGGTTACTTCCAACACTGCCCGCCTTGCTGCACTGGGGGGAGGGTCATGCCTCTGCCCCAGCTGCTGGGCTAATGCTGGACCGGGGGCCAGTGGGGAGATGTGGTTCTCTGAACTGGTCTGAGTGCCTGCCGGGGGGCTGTGGAGTGCCGGGGCCTGCATTTGCTTCCCTCTCGACTAGCTGTATGGTCTTGGGAAAGTGGCCTCACCTCTCTGCAACTCAGCTTCCTCCTCTGTTAAAAAACACGGATTATAACAGTATCCACCTCAGATTTGGGGAGACAATTAAATGAGAACATGCATGCAGAGTGCTTAGCATGTGTCTGGCACCTGATAAATGTTCCATAAAGAAAAGTTATCATCATTATTATAATCACTGTGAACCAAACACAGGGACACAAAGCTGAGGGAGACCTTGTCTCTGCTCACTGCCTCTACAGATGAGCCTTCCACAGCCACCCACTTGTCCCCACCACCACTGTCTCCCCAGGGCCTGCCTCTCTGGATGCGGAGGGATGGCCCCTCTGCAGCCCAACTCACCTAAGCCTGGGGCACAGGTCCCCTAGCTGCTGGATGAGTCAGGGTCCTGCCCTCTCCCCATGGGTGTCTGTGGAGAAGGCACCCTCACCTCCCACCCTCAGCCTCCAAACTCAGCCAGAGCAGTGGGGGACTCCGTGTCTCGCCCCAAAGAAGCTGCTTTTCTTCAACCTAGACTGCTTTCAGAGGACAGAAAAGAAGCCCTCTGGCAGATACCAAGAGCTCATCTGCAGCCCCCGCACTTGAGGAACGCCACCTGTCCTGCCTGTCCCACGGCCACAGCTGACTGGCCCAGGGACAGCTGCCTGATCCAGGCCAGGCCCATCAGGTTCTCTCTCAGGAATCTGGACTCAGACCCAGGCATGTCGGTTCCACCCCAAGCCACCTCCACAGTCTGTGAGACATTTGGTCTGCAGAGAGGCAGGGAGAGCTCTGCCTGGCTCCTGCCAGAACTCCAGTTCTGCTTCCAGGGCCAGCCCGTCTGCTCATGGCTTCTATAACGCACAGCAGGGAGCTGGGCCTTCCCGTTAACTCTCCTTTTGGTGTGAAGAGGGTTTTTGCGCAACTAAAAAAATTCTATGATATACAGGGGGGACATTCGGGCACTGTGTAGGTAAAAAGAAAAGGCTGATACCATGTAATCTCAATCTCAGAAAAATTATACATTGTATATAAATGTAAATGTGTGCATGTATGTATCATTTGTGGTAGACACATTCTATAATATGTCACAATGAACACTGACTGAGCGAACATTAGACCACTGCTTCTAGGGCAAATAGAGGGTTAGGGTCCTGTGAGCCTCTGGCCACAACACTTTTGAAAACCAATCAATACATACACAGCCTTGTGAGTTTCTGTTTAAGGACAACTCACTTAATGTATGTGGCTAAATTATTAACACTGAACTCATGGCCAATGGCACTATAACTCATGCTTGAATAAAGCTCATTTAACACACGTATTTGCTCCAAAAGGCACACCCCAGCCCTCCTCAGGTTAGGAACGGACAGCACTTCACCCTCTTTTCCCTTGGAAGGTCCCACCCAGCCCAACGGGGTGGAGGCTGCCAGTGCCTGGAGGGCTCCCATTAAGCACAGTGGGTCCCACTTCTAATTGACAACAGCCAAGGGGTCAGTTCATCCACAAATAAAGATTTAAACCCAAACAAAGCTTAGAGGCCCTTGCAAAATGCCAGGAGCCAGGCCTGGGCAAAGCTAAGCAATGGGCCACCCGAGGGTTCCACGCACCCCCAGCAGCCCTGGTTAAGTGACATGCCCTGTGCCTGCGGACCCACTGGCCCAGATCTCTGCCCGTGGCCACAGCCCCAGAATTCTACAGATACGCCCGTCCCCAGAGCCGGAGGATATGACACAGCTGCTGACTGAGGCCTCAAAAGCACTGTGATCTCACAAGCTTTCATCATGTGAACTTGAAAACATGAGAAGGTGTTTTTGCTCATGAATAAAATCTCTGAGGCTCAGGGGAATGTCTTCCAACCTCACTTTGCTTTGCAAATCTATGTCTTGGAGCTGAAATTCCCAGCTGGTATTAATTAGAAGGGGTGGGGCTGTCACACGGGTCACTCTTTAAGGTGGCCAGAGCTTTTGATTTTTGGAGAGGGTTTGGGAGGAGGGGTGGGAAAGGGTCTGGTCTGAAGGCTTTTCAAGGTGATAGTCTTTCCTTAATCACTGTGTCTCTAGGAATGCAAGAGCTGATTTTCAGTGATACGGGACTCAGCTCTGAAATGTACGAATCTCACAGTGAGAAAGTCTCTGCCAGTCCCTCTGCACCCTGGCTGGCTCAGGAAGGTGCCAAGAATGGCTTTTCAACACCTTCTCCACCACTCGCTGGTCTCTTTTCTCGAAGAAAAGACAGAAGACCTCAGGGCAGGCAACACCAGCCCAGAAGGACTTTAACACATCGATTTTCTTTTTCCTTTGTATTTAGTTTCCTTCTATTTTTAGCAAGGGCTATTGGTTTTCCATGTATGGCAGGCAGCTCAAGTTTCCCTTTAAAAAATAATTTAAGTAAAAAAGTGAGACCATTTACAGAAAAATACCGAATTCAGAATATATAGCACAGCGTTTTGCAGAGCTGCCAAACGTGATGGTGCTGGGGGGCGGGGGGGAGGCTCGGGAAGGAGGGCGGTGCTTTTTGGTGGAATTCTTTGCCATTCTCACGCTGTCTGGACTTCTGTCATTTACAGGCCATTGAGCCCACAGCGTGTCTCGAATTGGAAGCCCTCTCCTGGCTGGTGGGCAGCCTGCAGTGACCTGGGAGATGGAAGAAAACATCTAAAGATGGGGCACAGTGGGGCTGGGGCTTTTTTCCTGCAGGGCCTGTGAGAAAAGACGGTCAGCAAGAGAGTTCTGGGATCCATTAGCAATGTCTGTCCTGGGCACCGGAGCGGCAGGATGTGTGTACTCCATACCCTGCATCCCTGATCTAGATCAAGCCCTCCATTTTCCAAGTGGGGATGAGGAGGGGCTGAGAGGTGTGGTGATTTGTTCAGTTATATTCTCAGCTGTGAACTCTTTCTACTTCCACGACAGTGTCCACATTTCCTTGCGAGAGCCTCCTGCCCCTCTGGGCCTCCTGCACAATGACTGACCCAGATGCCTTTATATCTGGAGAGTTCTTCAACATGATTAGGCTGGCAGTCAAACTGGCCTGCGCAAAGCCCCAGGATCATGGTGAGGAGGCTGAGTCTCTGGGCTCCCTACCCTGGTTTCCACTAGGCAGAGCCACTTTGAGTTCTTCTCAAATGTAGAAGCAGCCTACAGACCTGATCGTGGGTCCCCGCCACCCCAAGGCGGCCATCAGTGGAGACTTCAGACCTGGCCTGGACTCCTCCATTGCCCGCAGCCCTCCTTGGCCTCCACAGGCCGACAGCAGGGGGTCCTAAGACTTTAAAATATTTGCAAACCCTGCTCTAGACCACCGTTTCTTTTATAGTTGGAATTCTGAGGTCAGAGAGGGGAAGGAACTTGCTAAGGCCAAGCGGCAAGCAGGGAGGAGAGACGGAAGGAGACCTGAGGAATGGCAGAGCCCTTGTTAGGTGTTGACAGGAAAAGTTCTCAGCAGCACACTGAAGGGCTAGGCTTCTGCTCACAGGCCACACAGTTTCTTAGCCCAGGACAACTAAAGCTATCCCATCCTGCAGCCAAAGCAATGTAAATACAACAGCGCATGGAGCCCTCAAGTAAGCAAGAGTATAGTTTCAAGAGCCGGATGAGCCCACTTTCTGCAGAGGATGCTCCCAGGAACACATCGGAGGGTGCCCAG
>NW_011888960.1:1600479-1601500 GCF_000151845.1 Pteropus vampyrus
GCTGCAGACAAGGGAGACAGAAGCCCTGCCCCTCTGGAGCTTTCGGCCTGGTCAGGGAAGACAACGAAGGCACACGGTGGGGTTAGGGGACCTCCTCCCGCTCCAGCCCAGCTGGGCTGTCCCTCCCTCCCATCCCTGCACACGCCACTGCTCTGGCGGGGACATCACTTCCTTAGCGATGCTTCATTTCTCGAGTGTCATCTTACGTGGCTCTCAGCACGCATTCCTCAGCACGCTGTTCTATTTAGGTGACTGTCACCCCACTCCCTTGGGAGCCCTCAAGGGGCAGGGGCCAGGTTTGTGGAGTCTGCTACAGTCTTCCCAGTGCCTGGTGACACTGGCTCTCAGGAAATGTCTGGTGGAAGACAAGCAGGCAGATGGACAAAAAGCCAAGACAGGGCCACACAGAAGTCGAGGTGACCTCATTCGAGGCTCTGTGTGTCTGGAGAGTAACAATGCTATCGAAATGGCTGAATGAACAGCTCCGCAGCCAAGGGTCCTAGAAACAGAACCGGCTTTGTGACAGAAGAGAATGCGGGCACGGGGCCTGACCCTGAGAGAGAAGTCCACATTTTATGTACTCTAGGGCTTCTCTGAACAGGCAATGGAGAAACAGGACAGCCCAGGAGCAATTTCAACTCCAAGCGGAAGCATCATGCCCTTGCATTAAGAGTCAGGCCCAGCCCCAGGAAATTCTTTGGGGGTGACGGAACTGTTATGCCTGCACCCCATGCCTGCCTGTGGTTCCAAGAGCCCACCCATGCATAAAAACTCATAGAATGCCAAACCAAAAAAGGGAATTTTCCTGCACACATGTAAATTAAGAATTATAAATAACAGTCACGCCTTAATGTCATTACAGAAAAAAAAAAAAGCCACTGACTTTCTAATTTATTTTTTAGGCGCTGGCTTTGGAGTAGCCGGGAATGACTCTCAGCTCTATAGCATGAAGCTGCTGTGTGACTCTCCAGGTGACCTCATGGCTTTGAGCCCCCATTTTACCATCTGTAAAATGGGAGAG
>NW_011888960.1:1603690-1605482 GCF_000151845.1 Pteropus vampyrus
GAAGGGACCTCCAAAGTGGAGCGGGGCTCAGTGAAGGGACCTCCAAAGTGGAGCGGGGCTCAGTGAAGGAGATGGGGGCAAAGGCGACTGGGGACATGGAGGGGAGAGGACAAAGCAAGGAGCCCCGGCAGCTGGCTCTCGTCCTGGGTCCTTCCCCACCCTCTAGCTCCCGGCTCCTCCCAGGCCTTGTGCCACCTCCTCCCCACCTCCCCTCTGGCCACATCGCCTCGGCTCAGGCCCAGGCCCCCTCATTTTGAATGCCAGAGGCACCCTCCTCCAGGCTCTCCTGCCCCTCTGCTCAACCCAGCAGGGGTTCTTCTAAAACACGGCCTCTGACCTGATTCCCTTTCAATCCTGGCTACACTGCTTCCTTGAGCAAGATACTTAGGAGCCTCAGTTTCCCCATCTGTAAAACGGGGATGCTAATGATAAGTATTACCTGTCTCTCAGGGATGCTGGGAGGTATAAATGGGGTGTCTGTAAGATGCTTGGTATAGTGGTGGCCCTAACCCCTTTCTATGGAAGCAGAATGGGTTCCTTAGGCCCAAAGCAAACCCAGATTATTAGGTTGACCCAAGTGAAATAGTCTTTTATATAAGTCAAAAATGGACAATTTCCTATGATCCAATTTAATAACATCTGAGGGGATTAGAAGAGTCCTTCTGTGTCCACTGGCCTAGACTAAGAATTAGTTACTTTTCTCTTGAGTGTTTACTACATATCATGTACTGAAATGATGCCTCAGTCTACGGATGCAAAGGATACTGAGCTTCTGAGAGGTGAAAATCGCAAAACTAGAAAGTGACAAAGCCAAGACTTGCTGCCTCCCAAGCCTTGTGTAACCACTATGACACATTGCTGGGTCCAGTGCCAGCAGGAGGTCATCATGAGGAATGTGATTCTGTCTCAGAAGGATGTCAGCAGCCATCACCCTAGAATCACGGGAACTCAGGACTGAAAGGGACCAGGCAGTTATGGCTTCATTCACAGGACATATCTGGTACCTGTTCTGGGTCAGGCCCTGGACCATGAGGGACTCAGGACCTGGTGGGAGAGAAGGAGACAAGCCAACAGACAACTAAACCCAAGGTACGGGCATCGCAATGGGGTTGCCCCACTGAACCCCTCAGCACCCAAGCCGGGTGCCCTGCCTGGGTGACAGGCAGGAGGAGGCCACAAAAGATGATCTTGGATAATGCCCCTCCCCTAAGTCCAGCCTGTCTTCCTGTCCCACTGGGCTTAAGGACATGGAGGGGGAGGAGAAAAGAACTAGATGAGAATATTGAGGGGCTAAGTTCTCAGACCCTGGGGGTGGCTACCTATTAGGGGTATCACCAGGGAAGTAGGGGGGCTATGTGCATCAGTGGGCTCCAAACTTTGTACGGCCAAGGAGCCTCGTCTCCCACATGAAATCACAGGTGGTTCCCAAGGGTTCTGTGGGTTCCCTTGGCCACTTCTCCACCCACACCCTGCTGGGCTCCTCATCTGGCAGAAGCTATTCCTCCAGCCCGTGTGTGGACTTTTCTGCCAGCTTCTCATGCTTCACACCCAAGTCAATGAGACAAGAAAAAAGGGAGCAAGAGGAGCAGGTACCCCTCCTTCTCCCTCCTGGAAGCTTTCCTGACTCCGCCATCCTGCACTGTCCTCTCCCCTCCAGAGAAACCTGGGGTAATATGTATAAATACAATACAATGTAACACAATGTCATTGTTCGCAACAACCAACCGACCACAGGTACTTCCAGTCGGCTACACAGTTGCCATCCCGCAGTAAGGCCCAGGGAGATCAAGTA
>NW_011888960.1:1605532-1607799 GCF_000151845.1 Pteropus vampyrus
AAAAGAACTAGATGAGAATATTGAGGGGCTAAGTTCTCAGACCCTGGGGGTGGCTACCTATTAGGGGTATCACCAGGGAAGTAGGGGGGCTATGTGCATCAGTGGGCTCCAAACTTTGTACGGCCAAGGAGCCTCGTCTCCCACATGAAATCACAGGTGGTTCCCAAGGGTTCTGTGGGTTCCCTTGGCCACTTCTCCACCCACACCCTGCTGGGCTCCTCATCTGGCAGAAGCTATTCCTCCAGCCCGTGTGTGGACTTTTCTGCCAGCTTCTCATGCTTCACACCCAAGTCAATGAGACAAGAAAAAAGGGAGCAAGGGGAGCAGGTACCCCTCCTTCTCCCTCCTGGAAGCTTTCCTGACTCCACCATCCTGCACTGTCCTCTCCCCTCCAGAGAAACCTGGGGTAATATGTATAAATACAATACAATGTAACACAATGTCATTGTTCGCAACAACCAACCAACCGACCACATGTACTTCCAGTCGGCTACACAGTTGCCATCCCGCAGTAAGGCCCAGGGAGATCAAGTAACTTCTTCAGCCCAGCTGGTAACAAACAAGCAGTCCGAGGTCTTAACACCTGCCCACGTTTCCGCCACCAGAGGTGATGCTTTGGGCATATTTCTTCCCAGACCCTTTTCCTATACACTGAAGTATTTTTCGAAATTAAGATCACGTTGTATATGGGATTTTTCTTGTTCATTTGCGTTATACAGTATTTCTCCATTTCATTAAAAATTCCTTGAACAAACCATTTTTAAAGGATCCCTAACAGTCCACTGTAAGATTATCTATCGCTTATTTAATTGTGTCTCCAATGATAAACATTTAGGCTATTTTCCACATTGTTTTAATTACCGGGCTGCTGGATATCCAAATATATAAATCTTCAGAGAAGACTGCTTTAAATCTTAGGGGCTGCATCCTGGGATAGTGCAGTTAGAGTGTATTTCTCAACATGTGGTCATTCTAGACTACTTGTCATACCACCCAGGTGTCATACCACCTGGGGCTGCATATTAAAAATGCACATCACTGGTCAGGCAAGATGGTAAACACTAATTAGGTACCTATTTATTTAGCATTTCTATGTGCCAGGTCCTATTCTAGACCTTTCATATGAAATAACCCACAGTAGGTACCATTATTCTCACTCTCATTTTACAGATGAAGAAACGGAGGCACAGAGAAATTCAGTCACTTAAAGTCACACGCACTGCTGGTAACTGGCAGAGCCAGGTCAAACCCAGGCCTCTGGCTTCTAAGCCCAAATTCTGAAGCTTCTACCCAGAAGTGTCATTTTTTTTCTTGGCCACAGACCCTCCAGGCAATCTCATGAAACCTACAGACTCTTTCCCAGAATGATTTAAAATGAATAAAATAAAGCACAGAGGATTCCAAATAAAACTAATTATATTGAATTGTAATTAAAATGTTTCAAAAAATAAAATTATAAATACATGTACTTTTATTAATTCGATAACAAAATCTAGAGGTGGGTCAAATAACACCACAATTCTGAAGTAGTGATGAATGTAAATGATCCATTGAGGTCTATGCAACAACCGTGAAGAGTGGCATGAAGAGATCAGTGAATTTCTACTGGTGACAAAGTCATGGGTGTCACTCATATCACTGAGAGTTGTTGCCTTCGTTCATAATGAAGATAATGCCAAATTACTGATGGAGGTTGGAATAAAAGTATACTTTTCTCCCTTCCAAGTTCAAGGACCCTCTGAATTCTACTCATATGAGGAAGACCTCTGCTAGTCAGCTTTCCCCATGCCGGAACACCCATCCCCTTTGGCCCCAGTTCAAAGCACACTGCTCTGTCCTAGCAGGGAATAAGCCTCAGACCAGGCCTCAGACCCCTGCCCTGTCCCCACAGCCCCATGCCAGGCCCCATTAAGGCAATTATGGTATGGTGACATGTTCCAAAAAGATGGTGACCTCTATGAGGACAAAGGCTTCCTGGTCATCTCAGCCTCTCTCCTGCTCAGGGCCAGGCCTGGCCCAGGACAGACCATAAACTCACATCTGTGCAACTGACTGGCAGCCAAACGTGGCCCGAAGCCACAGACTGCTGATTCACACCTTGGCTGGGGAGGAGGAAACGATGACGCCACCTCGTGGGTTCCTAGCTTTCTTTGCCAGAGCAGTAAGCAGGGGGTCCATGCAATTCTGCTTAATTAAGCAGAATACAAAATATTATCCTTGTGTGCTTTAAGGGAATGTTTCCCTTGGAGTCTGGGGTGAGCTGACTG
>NW_011888960.1:1607849-1617356 GCF_000151845.1 Pteropus vampyrus
GGAGGCACAGAGAAATTCAGTCACTTAAAGTCACACGCACTGCTGGTAACTGGCAGAGCCAGGTCAAACCCAGGCCTCTGGCTTCTAAGCCCAAATTCTGAAGCTTCTACCCAGAAGTGTCATTTTTTTTCTTGGCCACAGACCCTCCAGGCAATCTCATGAAACCTACAGACTCTTTCCCAGAATGATTTAAAATGAATAAAATAAAGCACAGAGGATTCCAAATAAAACTAATTATATTGAATTGTAATTAAAATGTTTCAAAAAATAAAATTATAAATACATGTACTTTTATTAATTCGATAACAAAATCTAGAGGTGGGTCAAATAACACCACAATTCTGAAGTAGTGATGAATGTAAATGATCCATTGAGGTCTATGCAACAACCGTGAAGAGTGGCATGAAGAGATCAGTGAATTTCTACTGGTGACAAAGTCATGGGTGTCACTCATATCACTGAGAGTTGTTGCCTTCGTTCATAATGAAGATAATGCCAAATTACTGATGGAGGTTGGAATAAAAGTATACTTTTCTCCCTTCCAAGTTCAAGGACCCTCTGAATTCTACTCATATGAGGAAGACCTCTGCTAGTCAGCTTTCCCCATGCCGGAACACCCATCCCCTTTGGCCCCAGTTCAAAGCACACTGCTCTGTCCTAGCAGGGAATAAGCCTCAGACCAGGCCTCAGACCCCTGCCCTGTCCCCACAGCCCCATGCCAGGCCCCATTAAGGCAATTATGGTATTGTGACATGTTCCAAAAAGATGGTGACCTCTATGAGGACAAAGGCTTCCTGGTCATCTCAGCCTCTCTCCTGCTCAGGGCCAGGCCTGGCCCAGGACAGACCATAAACTCACATCTGTGCAACTGACTGGCAGCCAAACGTGGCCCGAAGCCACAGACTGCTGATTCACACCTTGGCTGGGGAGGAGGAAACGATGACGCCACCTCGTGGGTTCCTAGCTTTCTTTGCCAGAGCAGTAAGCAGGGGGTCCATGCAATTCTGCTTAATTAAGCAGAATACAAAATATTATCCTTGTGTGCTTTAAGGGAATGTTTCCCTTGGAGTCTGGGGTGAGCTGACTGGACCCTATTTATAGTCGACGACAGGCAGCAGAACTGATTTGATCCTGGGCAAATTACTTCACCTTTCTAAGCCTCAGTCTCCATCCACACTTTTGAAATAGACTAGTAACAGTACCCAGGTAGCAGACATCTATTGTTTTTGCCTGACAGGCTCCATGCCCCCTTCTTCTAGCAAGAGCACCCTGAATCTCTTACAAAGACCATTCCTCCTCCCACTGCTTGGACTGTCTGCCACAACATCCTGCCCTCGCCTGGCCCGGGGGTGGTCAGATGACCTGGCAGGGCCAGTCAGATTTGCTCTTCCTAGAACGGAACTCCTCTGTGAGCGCCCATAAAAACTGGGGCATGGAGTGACCACCTGCCTCTGCTGATGCTCGGATGTCCCTTGGCACTTCCTACGCCCTGAATGGCACCAGCTGCCCAGGTCCATTCAGTGACTGGGTGCTGAGTTTCCCCCTTGATTCTGTCTTTCCAACACATTCCCTTTGGCTTAAGTTAGCTGGGTCCGTTTCTGTCACTTGCAACCCAAGAATCCTAACTAATACTCCTTATTTCACAGAGCTGCTGAGTGGGTTCAGTGACATGCATGAGAAGCCTTGAGCACATAATAAGCATTCAGATAAAAGATAGCTATTCAATCATACTAATTTAAAAATTATTATTAAGCCTCGAGAACAAAACAAGTCTAGAGTAATTTAATCCCTCCTAAATTTCAGAACCCCAACTTGCTTTCACAGGTTCGTCTTATATTCCCCGACCTTCTCGCCCTCTCTAACGTCATCGTCTCTGTCTGCACACAGCCCTCTGGACAGGTGCTCTCTCTCTCCCTCCAGCCTCTCAAGTTTGTCTGTGCTCTGCCCCCTCCACTTTCCTGTGAAAGGCCTTTTTCTCCACCCATCAAGCTAGGGGAGCACCCCTGAGTCCCAGCTCCCCCCAACTACTCCACTGACATTCACCTTGGACACCTTTGGTCCTGAGCTTGGCTCCCAGCCCGTGTGCACTGGGGCCATGGTCTTCCTGAGGGTGGGGTCCACATCTTGTATTCTGTGGTTCTTGGCCCAGTCAGGAGCCTCTAGATCCTTCTGGTCCCCACCTACCTGTCAAACTTCACCTCCAGCACTCAAATCTCTCCTTTTTTCAAACGCGCCTCATGCCAAGATTTGTACTTCTCTACCCTCCAGTTCTGCCTGACATTCCTTCACCCTTCTCCACTTGCCAACATCCGTCCCATGCTTTGTAATCCACGCTTTGTAAACCTCTGCTGTGCTGCTTTATCCAAGTCCTACTTCCCAGAACCCAAGGGCAACCCTGAGTCCTGAGCTGGCCAGAGAGAGGCTCCAGAGGGCTCTGTCCACAGGCACAGGAGAGATGCGCCTCTGGTCCCTTCTTCCTCTCCTCGTTGAAGGCCCTGGGCATGGGCTCACCGCCACCTTCAGGCCTGCATCTGGGCCACCAAGTACGGGGAGAGAATGCCCTGCCTCTGGAGAATGGGGCAAGGGATCGATGACTTGTGGCAAAGCTCAGGCCTGTGGGTTCAAGACAGAGGCAAAGTCCCAGAGGAGTGAGCCGCACCAGCCCCTGCCCGCTGGCCTGCTGTGGGAAACACCGAGCCTCCTGAGTCTATCCCATCAGCCAGTTCCCAAGTAACGGCAGGGGCAGGGATGCCAGTTCCACCCAGGGTCTGGCTGACCCCACCACAGGGCCCCAGCTTTTGGACATTACCCCAGGCCAGGAAGCTCCAAGGACAACTGTCCCAGTAGAACCCTCCCCCAGGCATTCAGCACAAAAGCTCATTTAATTTCTCCAGCAAAGCCACCTACTTGCCAGAGGAGAAGGCTCAGGGCCAACAGTGAGTGAATGACAGGATCAGACCAGAACCCAGTCTGAGTGCAGAGGCCACACTGGCAAGTCTCTTACCATGTGGCCTTCTTAATAAGCCTGTCTTCTCTCCTTCAGCCGAGGTGGGTGCTCACGGCCCACCGCATGCACCCATCAGGCTGACAGGACACTCGGCCTGTCTTGCAGCTTCAGTGACCCACAGCTGGCCCTCATCTCCAAGGAGGAGAAAACTGAGCCACGCGAAGCCAGACCAGTCCCCTGACCACAGCCCTTTCTCCGAGGAAAAAAGCACGCACCCTTTGCGACCAGGACGTGAGCGTCTTAGACAAGAAGTACAGTGAGTGCTGTGGTTCCCCAGTCCTTGTCTGGCAGTGTGATAACTGTGCTGCCTGCTGACTCCCTTGCACCTCGGGGCGAGTGACAAGCAGGTGCATGACACACCCCAGGGAGTGGGCTGCAGGGCACAGCTCCAACCTGGATGACCTATCTGGTGCTCCTGTGACCTTGGAGTGAAGACCAAAGAAATCGGGTCTGCAATTCTTTCCAACCCTGAGCTACAAGCACTATGAGATGAGGGCCTGGACCCGCTCAGCAAGGAGCATGTTGACTAGAAAAGCATTTGCTCAGGCCTTCCCTTGAGATATTTTAAACTCATCTCTTTCCACTTCTTAGGCTCTGGGACTAGAAACCCACATCCAGAGACCTCCCTCTGTGGCAAGATGGAGGAAGAGCCTCGGAGGCTGGCGCCTACCTAGGGAGGACAGGCCCTCTGGGGAGCTGGAGGATCCCACAGCTTCAGGACGGACCAGGGCAGGGGGATGTGGAACCTGGCTGGAGCTGCCACGGCCTGGCACTGCTTCTTGTTTAAAATGAGCATTTGATGCTTTTTTAATTTTACTAAAAACAGGAATGTGTTTACTGAAGAATATTTGAAAAACAGAAAAGTGCAGATGAGCAAAAACAAAAGTGACACGTATATTTATCAGTTATAGTTCTGTGCTCACAGACACACATTTTCATCCTTAATTTGTAATCAGGTGGGAATCTGCCTGTTATTTTACAACCAAGCTTTTCCTATTTCATATTCCCATGACAGAAGACGGAATACATTTTTACCATTTTGATGGTATTCTAGCACGTAGCTACATATGTTTTATCTTGTTCTCTACCGATGGGCTATGTGGTTACTAACTTTCTATTATCATAATGGATATGACGTTTGTACACTACGTTAGTGAACTATGTACACTATTTCGAGATACTATATTAGGATAGCTCATAGTTATTGAGCCCTTATTATATGCTAGGCTCATTTAATCCTTACAACCCTACGAAACGGAAACTGTTATTCACATTTTACAGATGAGGAAACTGAGGTCCAGAGAAGGTAATTTGTCTGAGGTCACACTGGATGGAAGCAGAGCAGGGATCTGAAGCCAGGCTGTTTGGCGTACTTTCTCTGCTTACCAGAAGCATGGAATGGCACAGATTTAAAGTTCGAACTAAAGTGACATTTAAGTAATCTGAAGATATGAAAGCTCCACCCCCTTTGATCTCGAGACAACTGCAGGAGACCAGAGTGGAAGACAAGGCTGGGACATCGGCTACTGCGGACGACACGTGAGGTGGGGTGAGAGGCCTGGCTCCCTGCACCCAGGGGCCAGAGGGATGAGGATGGCACAGCGTGGCTGATGAGGCCCATTGTTTTTCAATCACAAGAAAGCAAGGATCATTTTTTTAGAAAATCTACGCGAGGGGCCTTAACACCTACTCAGTGCACCACCTCTGTGTGACACACACAGAGCGCAGGGCGACAGACACATCCAGAGAGCAGGTAGACAGGCTCTGCCTTGCTCAGGGGCCTGTCTCAGTGACAGCAGCATGTCCAGGGTGGGGCAGGCATCCCAGACATAAATACTTCAGAATGAGAGAGCGTGGAAAACGTGTAGCATGTCCGCAGGGCGGCCAGCAGGAAAGAGGCAGAGATTTGGGTTATGGCTATTGTTATCATTAATATTTTCATGACTACCACTGACGGAGGGTCTTTTGCACAGGAGGCATCAGGCTCAGTGTTGGGTTAATCTTCACAACTGCCCTATAACTTATAGGTAAGCACTATGACTACCCCCACTTTACGCAGACCCTCGGGTAGCTTGTCTGCAAGGGCACCCAGCTCAGGAGGGCTTGACGATGATTCGAAGCCAGATCTTTTCACCTTGAAGGTCATGGTGGGTCCTAGGAATGGTGCTAGTCACTGGCATTCGCCACCCCCATCCCCTGGCAGTGGGAAGGACGGAGCAGACTGAGCGCATGTAATCAAAGCAGTGCACAGTAGTCTTAGAAGGAAGACACCGTACTCAGGTCAGAGACTCAGGCACTAAGGCTGTGGGCCGTGTGAATTGCCCCAGGCCATGCAGAACTTGAACCAGATATGCTTGTCTCTGATGCCCCCCAAGTTCTTTCCACTCAAGTTTGCTACCCTGCCCTGCATGTTTCTGCAAAAAGGGGTACCAGGGATGGCTGGAGGGAGGCAGGAGAACAGAATGCAGCTCAGCTGGGCAGCAGATTCACACTGTTCCAGACCACTGAGCTCGCCAGCCAGAGGCCTCCCATAGACCTGCAAATCTCAGCCTCTCAGAACAGTGAGCCCTGGGCTCTCACAGCCTGTTAAACAGAGGAGGGAGGTTTCAAGGTTGGCACAGACACTGCCAACCCATCATTCTAGGGGCATGATCAACCCAGAGCTCCCCTGGAGTGAGAATGACTAAGGGCTGGTGGAAGCTGAGGGAACGAGAGATGAGGGAAGGTCCAGGATGGGGAAACTGGAGCCCAGAAACTTAAGTGACCCACCCAAAGTCACTTGGCTCGGTGTGGGATCCCAGGGCTGCTGCCAGACACGCAGGCATCTGGCTCAACCTCATGCTGCCACTCCTTGCTGTGTGACTTCAGGCAGTGTCTCCACCTCTCTGAGCCTCTGGTCTCAAGGGGGAAAATAGAAAAGCCAATGTAATGATCTGAAGGATTAGGGAACTGAACGTGTAAATCAATCATGCAGATTACTAGAAGACAACCCAATATACCAAAAAATGGAGCAAAAGATAAAGTGGGCAATTCGCAGAAAACTCAAATGGCCAATAAAGGTATGAAAAGCAAACAGCACCATGAGATACTATTCTGCACCCCACGGATTGGCAAAAACTAAAAAGTCTGACAATCTGGAGTGCTAGCAAGAACACCGAACAAAGGGACCCACAGACGCTGCTCCCACAGACACAGATGTCAATGGAAATGTGAAAACGCGCAAACCCCAGGACTTGGCAATCTCACTTATCGTATATGTGTAAGGAAGCAGCTCCATGAAAACAAACTGCTGAGAAC
The DNA here is from genome assembly GCF_000151845.1 of Pteropus vampyrus. Lineage (NCBI taxonomy): Eukaryota > Metazoa > Chordata > Mammalia > Chiroptera > Pteropodidae > Pteropus > Pteropus vampyrus. The sequence goes on from NW_011888960.1 coordinate 1,614,154, forward strand.
ACCTGAGAAGTTCCCGATAGCTCAAATTAATAGGGATAAATTCATAAGTGGAGTATTAAAAACATCAGTTCAACTGAACTGGCGTCATAGTATCGGCATAGATCTCAAAAGTGTAATGCTTTTATATAGTTTTAAAACATTCACTACAAGATTTGGGGGAGTGTTAAAAAGGTAAAAACATTAAAAGGTGCATGGGGCTGGCGGGGAGAGGGGCCTGATCACAAACAGGCACAAGGGATCTCTATTGGGGCGTGATGGAAATGTTATAAACTGGACTGTAGTGGCGGCTGCATAGCTCTATAAATTTACTTTAAAAAGCAGCAAACTACACTTACAATGGGAGAATTTTACAGAATGGAAATTATACCTCAGTAAAGCTGTTAAAGAAAAAAAAAATCCTATCTAATAGATATAATCGTCTATTTTTTTTAAGTGTATGAGAATGATAAACACCAAAGGCAGGATACTGGTTTTCTTGGGGAGAGGTGGGGGGTGTTAGGGAGGGTACTTAGGGGGCTTTGCACCTGCAGTGTTTTGTTACTTAAAAAATAAAAATGATCTGACACAAATAAGCCAAAATGTAAAGATCTGACAGCTGGATGATGGATAGGTATTTATTTTATTCTATGTATCCATATATTCGACAGTGTTTCAATATAATTTTTAAAAGTATCTATTTTAAAGGGCTATTGGGACGACAAAATACACAGAGAGCTTAATCCAGTGCCTGTCCCACAGGGACTGATCAGATTTCAGCTTTCATGAATATGGCTGCTCCCTCTTAACATCTCGAGATCTCAAGACAGAGCAAGCCAGCACTTCCTGGCCCCTGATGACGAAGCCTCTTCTAAACCCAAGGCTTCTGTACATTCCACTCTAGTGCAAGAAATGTGGTGACCCAAATAAAACCCACGAAATCTACAAGGGGCACTTCTTCCTCCCCTTAAGCCAAAAGATAATAACCCAACCGGGGGCGGGGGGGGGTGTCCTCCCAAGGTGTCATACTTGAAAGTCCCCTCCATTCAGAGAAAAGCCTGGCTCTGGGACAGGAAAGGTGCTGGCAGAGAGAAGCATCGGCCCCCAAAGTTCACCTCCTTGCCTCCAACAGAGGGCGGCGGCTCCAGAGGAATCTTCTTCAAATAATAATATCACCGATATTGCAATCAACAATAATCCTTCCAAACCACTGAATTTCAGAGACCCTGGGAGCTTGTGCCTCTGTATTCTTCAGACCTGGCCTGCAGCTCTACCCACAGGTGAATGAGGCTGGGGGCAGGGCATGGAGAAGATGCCACCCTGATGATGGAGAAGATGCCATCTCAGGTGGAACAGGTGGCCCAGCCCTGATGGGGCAGCCCCAAGCTCCAGGTGCATTTCTCCAAAGTTATTTACAGCACCTGTGACCTGTTCCCTCCAAGGCAAGTTAGTGATGAGCAGGAGGTGGCTGAGCTAGCTGCAAATTTGGAGAAGCCTAGAAGAGAATTAGAGGTCTTGGTAACTGGAACTCTCTGTAATTGATTCATATGTGGTTGAAGGTAGGAATGTGTATGATTTTGCCCTTACCCCCTACCCTGGGGACACATCTGGAGACATTTTTGGTTTTAACAGCTGGAGAGAGGGATGCTACTGGCATCAAGTGAGCAGATGCGAGAGATGCTGCTAAACATTCTACAAAGCACAAGACAGCTCCCACGACAAAGAATGATCTGGCCCAAAATGTCAGTAGTGTTGAGGACGAGAAATTCTGCCTGAGAGGCAAGTAGCAGTGTTTACAATTTGTAGACTATAGAAGCTGGAGCCAAGAAAGGTAAATCGACTAGCCCGAAGTCACACAGCAGGAAGTGGCAGAGCCCAGGACTGTCCACCTCCTCTGCTCACGGTCACTCTTCAGGATGGCTGGGCCAGGTTCAGAAAAGAGAATACCAAATAGAATGAAAGTCCAGACTGATGCCAACAGCTGATTCCATGCTCATTCCTTCCAGTGTAGTGGGATGGGTATGGCTTGAGAACAGGACTGGGGGTTGCTGGCACTTTCTGGGGGGTTTAGATCACCTGCCATCATAGCACTAAATCTGCTCTGTTCCTGTGGATGACTCAGACTTCAGTTCAACCCATTGCCCCTCTTCATCTGAGGAACCCAAAGGGCTGACTAGAAAGAAGCGGCGGGGGGAGGGGGAGCACTGAATCACAAGAGTAACTAAACCCACACGTGGAAAAACAAGTTCTTGGTGAAATCTCTCCCCATGTGACTACAGCACATTCCAAATCAAAGAAACATGGACACCAGGGGCAGGGAGGCAGGCATCTAACGGTTATGAAAAGCCAATACTGCCAGTCACTCGGTCCCTCCCTGAAGGAAGTGGGCACCCTTACCTCCAGCTGACGGATGAGGAAACCAAGGCTCACAGAGGCAACTGAGCTGCTAAGTTGTGAGGCCAAGATCTGAACCCAAATCCATATTTGAACATTTAGAGATTTCTCTCAAGGGGCCCCAAAAAGTGGTTGAAAGTTTAGAAAAATGCCCCTCGAAGCTGTAGAAACTTCAAAAAAAAAAAAAAAACTTATAGGGAGAGACCCCACTAAGCAGAGAATAAAAAGCCTCAGGGTAGTGACAAATGACAGCAAGCTACCTGGTTTTTCAGGAGACTTTGCTTAGGGAAACTCTGAGGGTATGGGATCTGGGAAGTGATGTGGTCTGGTGGAACACCACTTTTGGGGTCCAACAGACTTGAACTTTCACCCCTGCTCTGCTCCTGTCTGTGACCCCAGGCACTGGACCTCATCTTTCTGAGCCTTAGTTTTCTTATCTGTCAAGTGGGCTCAAGAACCTCTGCCTGAGAGGACTCCGTGAGCAGAGAACGGGCGAGAGGGACCGGAGGAAGGTGCCAGTTCTTGGTGGCTGTATCTATCCTGGTTTTGCCAGCTCACAGATCTGGTGGGAGGCAGCATGGAGCCTTTCAGACTTCCTCCTGTTGCCATGTCTGCGAAACTGCCTCATACCAAAGAGGCAACTCAGTTACACACTCAACAGGCTCAAACAAGAAACCAAGATTTGGCAGCATTTGAAACAGTTCACACACACACACACACACACACACACACACACACGGAAGAAAAGAAGATAATTTAGCTCAGTTCTGGAATCAAGGAAAACTTCACTCTATTTAAAGATGCCACAGGTCCGGGAAATAGTTTCCCACCGC
>NW_011888960.1:1619196-1635829 GCF_000151845.1 Pteropus vampyrus
ATGAGTGCGGGCGGTCGTAAATCCAGCCCCCGTCCCTGGGGATTCAGGGAGAAGAAAGGGGCCAGGGGCTTCTCCTGGGATCACAGTCTGAGAGACGCAGAGAGGGAGCGAAAAAGCGCAACAAATGCAAATACAATGTCATTACAACCGTGGCAGCAAACACGGGGCGACAGGGTGGCGAATGAGTGAGGGGCAGGTGGCTGCCATTGATTCCCAAAGTGGAACACTCAGTCCCTGCCACTGCCAGTGCCTCACGCTTCAGAAATGTCCTCTGAATCGTCAGGGCAGCGCTCGGAGGAAAAGGTGGTTGACTGACCCATTTCACAGAGGAGGTGACCGAGAGCAGCCTCCAGACTCACAGAGCTGGAGTTCGGGGACCCACCACAGTCCCGCTGTGGTCAGACATCACAATCAGGGTGACTGGGGCTGCTGCACACGTGTTCATCCAGTGCCTCCTACCCTTGGCTTTGACATCGAGTCATTTTCAGGAGAGGTTGGCTGAACAAATAACAGAACGTAGACATCACTGCATGAGTTGGAGGTTTGGGGCTCTGGCCAATCAATGCTCTCACACTAGTGAGGACAAAAAGGGGCCACTAACTAAACCTGGCAAGCTTGGGGGAGGCCAGCCAGCATGACAGGCCCTATAAACTCAGAGACAGAAAGTAACCACACAGGATGGTCTGAACATAAAAATTCCTAACTACAAGTCACAGGCACATCTAGCTTCCTTGATAAGGGTCCATCTTTACCTTAAGTGAGTCTGTCAATTGTCTTTTTGCCTCTAAGATAACCTACCTTTGAAATAAAGAATAATCTCCTTTTCCAGACCCCTTGGCACACCCACTGCACCGGAGCACAGACCACAGAACCCCTCATTGTTATCTTGTTCCCCAAATACCATCTCTCTGTGCTGTGATTGTTCATTACTAACTATCCTGTACCTAACAGTGTACAAGAAGTATGTGTCTCTTCGTTCTAATTTTAATCCAGTCCCAGAGATTTCCCTCTTCCTTTGCCTTTCCCTGCCCACCTTAATCTGCCACCAATGGATTTCATGTACCCTCCCTACTTCCCCTCTTTTGATTCTAATGTATAAAATAAGCTGCAAAACTGCCATTCTCTGGAGCATTTTCTCAGTTCATTTAGATTTTGCTTCCCAGCAATTGTCCTGAGTTTGGCCCAAATAAACTCATAAAAATTCTCTACAGGTTTGGATGTTTCTTTTGTCGACATTAGTAGGCAGGGCTCTTTCCAACAGACCACATAGCTTGCGTGTTCCCCCTTCCCCCCACCCCCGGGGCCTGAAAGAGCCCAGGGCTCCCTCTCGCCCTGGGGCCAAAGTCAGCTTTTGGAAGAGGGTGGGGGTCATCCAGGGAGGATGCCTAGCCAGGCGCTGGATAGCTTGGTGCTGATTCACTTTGCATCGGCCCCTCCCTCTGCCCCTCTGACTTTCCTTGCCAGGCTGGCCTGTATGCATTTCACTGATGGGCTCCCTGTCCACTGGCTTCCTGTTGGGTTTCGCCAACAGAGGCCTTGGTAGGAGATGGAGGGGAGGAAGAGAGAGGGAGTTCTGGGTATTCATTTCCCGAGCTTCTTTCCTGCAGTGTTGTCCTTACCGAAGGCACCTCCCCCATGCCGGCTCCGTTGGGGGTGCCTGTACCTCCCCAGTGGTTATAACCATCCTGCTGGGACTGCGCCATCCCCTTTTGGTTCCCCAAGTCCTCCCACACCTTAGTAAACTCTCCTCAGTGACCCAGGGTGACATCTGTTTTGTGTCAGACCCTCGCTGATAGAATTCCTACATGGCACATTATTCTGAAGCACAATTGTAAGTCAAAGGACTTGGAAATGTCCAGTATGGTGAAGGCCTGGCTTTCCCGTTCCTTTTACCTCACCCTCTGCATGAGCCGAACTTTCCTAATAAGGCAGAACCACAGAAGGCAGACGCTAGAGGAAATCTGTGAATCAGCCAGCTTCCTCGGTTTTCCCAAAAAGGTGATGAGACCTGCCCCCGGTCACACACTGAGCCACGCAGCTGGGTCCTCGGCCCTCCTGAGCGTGTTCACTTCCGCTGTGGCAGGCCTGGCCTGGGAAGACAAATTTCTCTCCCCACCTGCCCGCGGCCGAAGATGCAATATCTACCTCTTTTCATGCCCTTCCTTTGTCTTTTTCTTTCTTTTTAAATTATAGTAAAATATACATGACTTAAAATTTACCATTTTAACCATTTGTAAGTGGCATCAGGTACATTCACACTATGGTGCAACCATCAGCAACATTCATTTCCAGTAATTTTCTGATCTCTCCAAACTAAAACACTTTACCTAGTCGTTAAACACTAGCTCCCCGTCCCTCCCTGCCCAGCCCCTGGCAACCACCATCAACAAAATGCGTGACCTTGGGCAAGTCCCTGACCTCTCTGTATCTCCATCTCCCCATCTGTAATATGGGATAAGAATAACCATAACCTCTTAGGCTTGTTCTGAGGTCTAAGTGAGATAATACATGTAAAGCACGTGCATTTTCGTTATTTTGCTATCGGCCAATCTGATACAACTAAATGTCTCCTTTTACCTGCATTCAAATCCCAAACCTAATTTTAATCCTAACTCTTCCTTGAACTACATCCACTCTTTCCTAGTCTTGACCCTCTTTTTAGCCTGATTGTGGGTGCGGCCTCCATTTTCCTCATGTCCCAACAAGAGAAAGGATTTGTAATGTCCAGAAGAAAACACCTTCTGTTTTTTTCCTATCTACATGCCTTGGCATAAGCTGTTCATTTCCCCACCTTGTCAGTGGTGACCTCTTATTCAGCTTTCAAAGTCCAACTTGTATGTCACTTCCTCCAGGAAGCCCTGCGTCCCCAGATATATAATTGCTTCCTCTCCTGGCTATCACCGTGCCTGTCGCAACCATGATTGCTTTCTTATAGAGCCGACATCTCTGCCAGACTCAGAGCTCCCAGGGAGATGGAATGGGTCTTCTTTGTGTCAAATCCCCAAGCATCTGGCACAGTCTAGCGTAGAGAGGAAATGCCTGTGGGAATAATGAATCCACCTCCGCCCCCTACTCTAACCGAGGTCCTCAGCAGCAGGTAAGTGAGCCTCCAGGGCTGGGCTTGCTTTTGTTCCTACTTGGGAACCTCTTCTCCAGCTTCACTGTATCTACAATGCTTCTGGGAATACTGGCATCTCCCTGACTGGGGTGTGGGGAGGACAGGGCAGAGGAGGTAAATCTGCTGCCTTAGCTGACTTTATTCTTTTAAATTCCTGTTCTAGAAGTTGCGTTTTGCAAGCTCGAGAGCTGCAGACCGTAGATAATCAATGCCGAAGCTGACGAAGCACAGAATTCCATATGGCAGGTTTAGCTGGGAGGAGGGCTACGCATTCGAGGGGCATCGAGTCCATCAACTTGAATTAAGTTCTGGTCTTTTTGTGATTTCTGGTGTCTGCCAGGCTGGCAGGCTGCGCTTCTCCCAAATCTCAAGTTCCCAGGATGACAGCCAGGCCCAGCAAGCTGAGGCCTGCTCCTTTTCTGCCTCTCTCCACCAACTGCCTCTAAGAAGAAATCAGGCTTTTTTCCAGAACAAATTCAGAGGACTTGGAAAAAGATACTCTTCCTCGGAGACTGCTGTCTGATTGGCTGGCACAGCAAGATGCTCATAATTAACATAGCCAAATCTGCAAATGCACGGTGGCCAGGCACACAAGGTCCTATGAAATAGATGACGGGCTGGAAGGAAGCAGGCCTCAAAGGAAAGTTCCAGGTGCCCAGTCTGTGGGACAAAACTCAGGAGGTAGGGATGAGGTTGAGAGAAGTTATATCTCAGGGGTGGGAAAAAGTAGACCACAATTTCCTTTCTTCCATCTTCTCCCTTTTCCTGGCTGCCAACATCATCTTCCTCCTAAAAGGAAGCTCTCTGTTCATGGTTCTCCCCTGCTCAGAAACCCTCGCTGGCTCTCACTGCTCACAGGTGGGCATGTACTTTAGGTTGGCATTCAAGGCCTCTATGACCCGATCCCTTCTGTACCGTTTTGATCTCTACCTACTTTGTGTCTATATTGTGCATATATCTGGCTTTCCCTTACTTTGTAAAGGGATATGTGTATGTTGTAACATGACTTCTGTTGAGTACTTGCCAGGTACTAAGTATAGCACCGGACAGTCCATGTCCATTTCTTTAATTCATCCAAAAAATCTGCAGTATATTATTTTTCCCATTTTCAAGTGAAAAAAAACCCCAAAGCTTAGAGAAGTTGCCCGGGGTCATGGAATGGGTAACTGGTGAAGCTGGGATTTGAACTCAGATCTGCTGGGCTGCCTGACCCCCGTTCTTTCCATTGCAACGAAAGCCCCCCTTGAGGACAGGACTGTTATTTTCTAAATGTTTGTATCCACTCCGCTCCATAAGTAAGTGCCCCTCTGCTATAGACTGAATGTTTGTGTCCTCCCAAATTTCATGTTGAAATCTATTTCCCAGTCTGAAGGTATTAGCAGGTGGGGTCTCTGGGAGGTGATTAGGCCATGAGGAAGGAGCCCTCGAATGGGATTAATGCTCTTAAAAGAGAGACTGCGGAGAGCTCCCTTGCCCCTTCCGCCACGCGAGGACGCAGCGGAAAGACAATGGTTTATGAACCAGGAAGTGTGCTCTCACGGCACTCCAAAAATGCCAACACCTCGATCTTGGAATTCCTGGCCCCCAGGACTATGAAAAATAAATGTATGTTGTTTATAAGCCAACCAGTCTATAATATTGTGTTATAACAGCCCAAAGGACTAAACCACCCTCTAAAGCCATTCTCTTTCCCCAGCTAGACAGGTCTTTAGAAAAGGCAAGTTAGATAATATCTATAAAGGCCAAGCCTTCTCCACAGCCCTCAAGACCTAGCAGGATCAGGCCTCTGCTGACCTCTTGACCTTATCTCATCCCTCCAGCCACTCTGACCTTCTTTCCATTCCTAGAATACTCAACCGCTTAGCTCATGCTGTTCCCTCTCCCTGCCATGCTGTTCCCTCAATTGGCTCATTCTTATTTTTTAGGCCTTAGTTTAAATGTCATCTCCTCTGGGGCCTAACGTAGCCTCCTCATCCCTTACTCATGTGTATTTTCTTATCACTGTTGTCATCCTCTTATTTATCTGTCGACTAGACCATCAGCTAGCTCCATGAAGGTAGTCCAGTCTGTCTCATTGGTTATGATCCACCTATGCCAGCGCAGTGCCAGCAGGTACTTGGTAAATAGTCCATCCAAGAGGCAGGGCCTCTTCCTTCTCAACGTGTCTGACCCCTGGTAACTGCTTGGCTAATGGTTGTTGAAGGAATGCATGAGTATAGGAAAGATCACGCTGGTCAAAAAAAAGTTTGGGTTACATTTTAGGTCAATGGGCACATGCTCCACAGGACTCCGAAAGGGCCAAGCCTGAGGATGCCCATCTTGTTCACAGAAGCCTGCAAAGACTCAGGAAGACTGAAATCAGACTGAGTGCATTTTCTCATTCAGCCACAAGGTGGCAGCCTGTCCCAGTTGCCCCCAATGCCTCTCTCCACCCCTGTGAAGAGCAACAACTACTATTTAATCATCTCCAGTGCGTTCCATTCCCCCACATTACCAGGTGAGTTTAACTGCTTGATTATCCTGTAGGTTTGTTCCATTGGATATGAGGGTTATGGTCCAGCTTCGCCCACTCAGATAAAGTGTATCAGAGCGTGATCCCAAAGTTCAGGTTGCTCAGGGAGCCATATGTGTTCACTAGCATTTATTTATATGAGTATCTGTCACTTGTAGAAACAAGTGTTTATTGAGCATCTAATATGTGCCAGGCACTGTATAAGGTGTTTGGAATACATCGATGAACCAAAGGTAAAGGTAAAGATCCTTTTTCTTGGCACTCATATTTTGGTGGGGAAGGCAGACAATCAGCTATAAACATAAGAAAGAAGGCAATCGTACAGCATTTCAGAAGGTAAAAAGTGTTATGAACAAGATGAAAGTGGCTCAGGCTAAGGGGACAGAGAGGCTGGGGGAAGAGGGGGCAGCAGGCGATCTGAAGTAGCATGTAACTGGCAGGTTTTATTGAGAGGGTCACTGAGTCAGACACGAAGGAGATTGGGCAGTGAGCCATGTGGATGCCTGGGGTAAGGACCCTCCAGGAGGGAGCAGCCAGTGCAAAGGTGGCAGCGTGGCCAGCATGTCTGAGAACGGAAAAGTGGTCAGCGTGGCTAGAGGGAGCCAGGAAAGGGAAGAGAAGCAGGACAGGTGGGCTCAGAGAGGTAATGGACACCAGGTCCCACAGGGCCTTGCGGGGACCATGGGAACTCTGGGTTTGACCCCGAGAAAATGGACGGGGGCAGCATGACCTGGCGTAGGTCACTCTGCCTGCTAGGATGAGAACGCAGTCCAGCTTTCCTGGGCACATGCTTGGCTTGTAGTCTTTCTACCCTGTAGAGTTCAGAGTGGGTCATGTGACTTGGGTCATGTGACAAGTCAAACCTCACAACGAGCCTATGGGGTAGGTGCTGTCTTGGTTCCCATTTTGCAGACAAGGAAACCAAAGTACACAGAGTTTCAACAACTCGGTCAGGGTGTCACAGCCAGTAAGTGGCAGAAACCAGGATTTAAACCAAAGCAGCCTGCCTACAGAGCTGCTGCACATGTGCACAGCTGCACATGAACTTACGGCTACATAAGTTGTGACGGATACGTGAAGGAGTATGATGGGGACCAGTCTGGTCCGCTGGCTGCCCCAAGGTGGTCATGGGGAAGTGGAGAACTGACAGAAAAGTGGGACTTACCTAGTCATGTTCTTGGTGGCAGACCAAGGAACTTCATGGGCAAAGGTCCTGAGGTAGTACGTGCAAGAGATGGTGACGGGTCCACTGAGGAGGAGAGTGACGTAAGATATGGCAGGAAGGTGGGTAGCGTCAACGGATGGCGCTTGGCGCCAATTCGAAGTCAACAGGAATTCCCAATTTGGGGGGCGGTGACGGAAACTACTCAGGGCAAACAGGTCAAGTGTGATACAGCACAGCTACTCGGGTGAGGCGGCCCTCGGGTGGGGCGGCCTCCTCAGGTGAGGTCCCACTCCAGTTAGATGGCTCTGCTCCTCTCTAGTCCAGTCTGCTCTGCCTGCTCTGCTGCTCCCTGTCCCGGTTCGCTGCACCCACTCCACTCCACTCCGGTGGTCCCTGCTCTGGTGACAGTCCAGCAAGACGTTGACCGCCACAGAGCACACCCCTCACTGAAGAAGGAAAGTGGGCTCCTCGCTCGAAACCAGCTGACTTATATAGAGAGAAGTCCCTATCCCTGGTGCCCGATTGGTCCGTCCTCATGCAAATGAGGACTCCAAAGCCTCAGTTTGATTGGGCCAAAGGGTACTGTCCTGATTGGTTGGAATGGAGCTGTTCTGATTGGTCAGTGAAGATGCTAATGATGATATAGCTGTGCAGCGCCAACTGGATGGAGAAAGTCTCAGTCCTGTTGGTGGAAATAGGATTCCAAGAACTCCTTTGTAAGGGTCTGCTTAGTTCACAGAGCAGATAGTTCGGTGCGGGAGGCGAGTAGTTCAGTGCAGGTTTCTCCCTGAAGCACGGCTTACATGAGACGCTCCTGTTTATCAATGGCCGCTAGGCTCTGTTTATAAATTTGAGCCCAGTTAGTCACCAGGGATCCCTGTCGGTAGTTATCTTCTTTCTCAGGGTCAACAGCGGTATTAAGCATTTTGGATTTTATCCAAGGGTACCTGAGAAGTCTTCAGAGGAATTTTAAAGGGGAGAGTTCTATGGTCAGATAAATATGCCAGTGCTTTGGCGGAGTAGAGCAACCATGTATGCGTGGGGCCTGGGGAAGAAATAAATACCTGGGGATTAAAGGGGGTTCGTGACCCTTAGTTCATCATTGCCTCAGGTCACACCAGAGAGTGAGGACTTCAAGAGAGTTGTTTGGGGTTACGCTTCCCTTCTCTTCTCCTGGTTCTCTCTCTACCCCTAAACCAAGAAAAGGGGATAGCCTTCAGGACAACTGCTTGTAGAGGGTGGAGGTGTCAGTGGGGTGGGGGTGGGGGGAACCGACATCTCTTTCATTGCTTCCCAACATCCCCATGCTTGCTGAGCTGCAGACCCTGGAGGGAGGATCCTAGAAGGATGAGGTAGAAGCCCTCCGGAGAACGTGGCCTGGGCTCCCTAGAATAGGTCGGACCCAGAGCCACTGGAGCCCGTCTCTGTTCTAGAAAATGCCAAGAGCTATGGCTGGTTGGAGGAGCTCACAGGGCAGAGCCAAGTGAGAGGGCTCAGGAGGCAATGGCCTCCACAGCAAGAACCCGGCAGGGCACATGCTGGGAAGGGAGCTGGGCTGGAGCCACCTGAAAGCCCCTGCCCAAGGACGAAGTGCCTGGTCACTCCCACTGGATAGAGGCCAAAGAACAGACCTTCAGAGCAGGGATTTAATGGGAGTCATAAAGAGACCCATGCCAGGGACTGGGCAGTAAGGGTCCTCAGTAGGGGAGGGAGACTTGGAGGAGCCTTCAAAGCTCTGAGAGAAATAGCTGTGGGTCTTCTGGAGGTATAGATGGCTGGGCGATGGGGAAGGAAGCCTGACAGTGGTTCTGAAGGCTGTGATGGGAGGTTGTTTCCGGTGAGAGCTCCACGGAGTCTGGCTCCTTCAGTATTCCAGGTGCAGGCAGCCAGCTCAAGTCAGAGCCAGAAATGAGGCAGCCACAGCCAGCTGCCTCTCTCTTGCTCCTTGGAGTGAATTTCCAGAGCTCGCTTTACTTCTTTTCTATTCACCTCCCTTGGGGAGGGAAGGTCTTGGGAAATTTCTGCTTGGGACCCCCAGATTTTTAACAACATCTGCGATTTTGTCTTCTATTAGGAAATTGAAATACCCTCAGAGTCTGTTAAGCTGTGTACCCACGTGAGAAACTGCCAACTATTTTCCAGAGTGGCGGCTATAGCATTTTCCATTTTCACCAGAAGTGTCTGAGAGATTCCGTTTCTCTGCATCTTCTCCAGCATTTTACTGCCACTGTTTTAAATTTTATCTGTTCTAACAGGTGTCACTGATGTTCTGTTGTATGGATATACCACAATGAATGTTTATCATGCATCAGCCGACGGACATTTGGTTTGCTAGTTTGTTTCCACCTTTTGGCTGTTGTGAACAGTGCTGCTATGAACGTATGATTATACATTTTTGTTTGAACACCTGTTTTCAATTCTGCTGGATATATAACCAGGAGTGGAATTGCTGGGTCATATGGTAATTCTATGTTCAAGTTATTGAGGAGCTGCTGAACTATTTTCCCTGGTGGCTGCACCATTTTACGTTTTCATCTGTAGCGTATGAAATCTCCAATTCCTCGCTAACATCTGTTATTTTCCATTAAAACATATTATGATCATGTATAGGATGTGTAGTGGTATCTCACTGTGGTTTTGATTTGTAGTTCCCTAATGACTAATGATGTTGAACATCTTTTCATGTGCTTGTTGAATATATGCTTGGTGAATATACACGTTTATTCAGGTCCTTTGCCCATTTTAAGATTGGTGTGTCTTTTCGTTGTTGAGTTGTACGGCTTCTAGATACAAGTCCCTTATCATATGTATAATTTGCTCAAATCTGGCATAGCCTGTAATCCTTATTGGGGTCACATTAGTGGAAAGAACACACTTAACCTGGGTTTGGATCCCTACTGAGACACTTACTGATTTTACCTTAAAGAGAGCATTCCATTTTTGTAAACTCATTTTCCGTCTTTATGTGATTGAAATAAATCATCCTGCCTCTGAGAGGGAAGAATGAAATAACATCACATTGTGAAGTGGCCGGCACAGCGCTTGGCTCAGGCATCTACCTGTTCTCGGCTCCTGCCCCAGGACTTTGCTCCCAGGGGTAGGGAAGATGCCTGGGAGCTGTCAGGGGCTCATGTTGCGTAACCTGATCTGGGCATGGGCATTGCGGCGGGAGGTGGGGGGGAGGCAGCAGTCAGTACACAGGTGCTTTCCCCACTCTTCTTCCAGACGGATGGCTCTTCAGATGGGCCTGTGGGATCAAACAACCAGTCATCTGAAGCCCTGGTCACCTCCTTTTCACTTCATCAACTATAGTAGGTGTGAAATTCAGGCCAATGTAGGTCTCTAGAAAGACCTCATTTCTTAATTTTTTTAGATTGAAATATTTTTTTACTTTGCCTGTAACTTGCTGGGGTGTTGCGTAAATTAATCTCAGGCCCTTTTGGGGTAACCCCTCCCCAAGGCTCTAACAGAGCAGATTCTCTTTCACTCATCGTGTCCAGCTGTTACTGCTGAGCTGCCTATGGCTCCAGCCACATGGTATCCTCCTGTCCCCTGCTCAGCATGTCCACACCCTGCTAGGGGAGCAGGATCTCTGAGAAGGCTTGGGGGTACCCCCAGGCCAGGACTCAGCCTCGCTGGTGATTGCCAGGGTCTCTGCACAGCTCCTGCCCCCACTTAATGTGCAGTTCAGAGGCAGCAGTGGGCAAACAAAGTTGGGTGCATGACCTGCTGCTTTGAGAGGGGCACATATCCCCCACACACGCTTACACACATGCACACACACTCACATGCTCACACACAGTGGGGTGGGGGTAAGGGGCTGTGGGCACCTGGGTAAGACAGGGCTGGAGGGGCTTATTGGAGGGTTGGGCCTGTGCTAGGGGACTTGGGAGAGGGCTCAAGGAAGCGGGAGTTTGGTCTGGATCGGATGCTGTCAGGAAGTGGTGATCAGACACCACCTGTAATGTTGGGGGCAGAAGGAATGGAGCAGAGGTCGCTCGAGTCAGGCAGGAGGGGGTGTTTGTTCTTTGGGGACACTGCTTGGTTCCACGCTATTTCGTTTTTACAATCTAGCCTCCTTCCTCACTCAAGATCTTTTAACTCGTAGCCATCCATCTTTCGACTTTCATTCCAGCCCCATCTTGTGCTAGCTGGCTTTTAACTACATCTCAATTATTAATCTTTCTCTGATTGAATTGTTCCTCTTTCCTTCCTTACATGATTACCTATTAATTCTGTCTCCCCATTTTCCATCTTATTTCCATTTGCTTTTCATTCAGAATCTTGACGTTCTAGGCCGAATTTTACTCTCTGGCTTCTGGGCCTGTTCAATTCAAAACAACAAATATTGATCTTTATCTCATATAGTACTTCCCAATTGTCACCAGTGCCATTTAATGCATCCATTTGTAAAACTTCCGTCTTCCTGAATTCACTTCCGTTATGATTAACTCCCTGATAAGGGACTGTTGCCACGGTCAAAGCCATCATGGTCCTGGCTCCACTCCCAGGAGGCTTTTCTACCTTGGCCTTTGTCCCCATGTCCTCCGGTACCTCTCAGTGCCCGTAGGAACCTCCATAACCTGTCCTTAACTCTGCTGAGAAAAGAAGATGGTCCTGGGGTCTCCAGACACCAGAAAACCAAGGTACCTCTGGGCCCTGGGACATGAGGCAGAAATGCCAACAGCTTCTTAATCGCAATAAGAGCACATTCATTGATTTTTCTCCTGAGTCCAAAATCCATTTAGGAGACTGGCTTTTGTTTTTTGTTTTTGTTTTTGTTTTTTAAATTTAATTTTAAGTAGTTTGAGTTTTTTCTTTTAGTTTAAACTTGTGTTAGTCATGTCTTGATTTTATCGTATTGTGGGCAAAGAATATGGACAATACCTTTCCTACCTTTCGTGTTTAATTTAACCGTTTTTGGTGGTTTCAGGTAGGACCTATTTTTGTAATTGGTCCATGGGCACCATAAAGAAGTCTTTATTTACAACAAAGTTCAATGCGTGTCCATTAACTCCACCCTATCATTCTAACGGTAACGAGATGAAGAGCCACCATCCCTTGAGAGCTTGCTGTGTGCCAGGCTCCCTGCCTAGCCCTTTGGCATGAATTTTCTCATTTAATCCTCCAAAACCCTGCAAGAAACATCTCTTGTGATCTTCCTCTTACTGACAAGGAAACCAAAGCTTAGAGAAGATAAATAACTTGTGCGAGGACACACAACTAGAGGCATGGGTCTGATTCCTAAGCTCAGGCTTGTTTATGATTAAAATCTTCCATATCAGAGATTCATGGTGCTCCTGGTGGACAAAACGAAGAGTTGCTTCCTTGAAAAAATAAACAAAATTGACAAATGTTTAGCTAGACTAATCGAGAAAAAAAAAATAAATAAAAGTTATAAATGAAAGAGGAGACATTAAACTAATGCCACAAATATACAAAATATCATAAAAGAGTACTGTGAATAATTATACACCGACAAATTGGACAACTTAGAAGAAATAGGTAAATTTCAATAACCATCCAACCCACTAAGACTGAATCATGAAGAAATAGAAAATACAAACAGATCAATGATAACTGAGAAGATTGAAGCAGTAATCAAAAACATCCCCAAAGTCCAGGGCCAGGCGGTTTCACTGGTGAATTTTACCAAACGTTTAATGAAGAATTAACACCAATCCTTCTCAAACTCTTTTAAAAAAACTGGAGGGGAAGGAACACTCCCAAATTCACTTTATGAGGTCAGCATTACCCTGATACCAAAGCCAGATAATGACACAATAAGAACACTACAGGCCAATGACTCTGAAAAATATAGTTGCGAAAATTCTCAACAAAATACTACCAAACTGAATCCAACGGCACATTAAAAAGATCATACCCACGATCAAGTGCGATTTATCCTGGGACACATAGATAGTTCAAGATGTGCAAATCAACAAATGTGATAGATCACATTGCTAGAACAAAAGATAAATATCATATGATCATCTCAATAGATATAGAATTTGACAAAATTCGACATTCTTTCATGATAAAACTCTCAACAAATTGGGTATATAAGGAACGTGCTTCAACTTAATAAAGGTCATATATGACCAATCCACAACTAGCATTATGCTCTAAGGCAAAAAGTTGAAAACCTGGGCTTTGGGACTCTTGGACCTGGGTTTGCCCCTGGTTCTGCTCCAGAATGACTAACTGAGTGACCTTGGGCAGAGCAGCGAACCTCTCGGAGCCTCGTGTTCTCTTCTGTAGAATCGGTCCTGGCAGAGTTATTGTGAGGTCTAAATGAAATGGTCTGTGGAAAGAGCCTGGCACATAGCAGGTGGTTATTGAAAGGTAGCTTTTACTAGCTAGCGGGTCAGCCTGGGGCTGTTGGGGCTCTTGGCTCTTTATTCCTGAGTCCTATATTACCAACTCCTGCCAGATGGGGGCAGTCTCTGCTTTCTTATTTCCCCGGTGCTCAGGGAGGACCCCCTCCAACAGCGGCTAACTTGCCACCAGAGGGCTTTGTGACCTCTCTTAAAAGCATCCTTGGGTGGACAGACAGGTGGAGTCCTGGGCGAAAGGCAAACCCATCAGATTCTAATTTATTTCTCAATTGACTGCTTCCTCATCTGAAACGAGGGGTCAGACAGCCCATCAGGTGAGCTCCCGATGGCGGGGACCCCCACCGCCATTCCAAGCGCCCTGCTGGGGACCCAGTCTTCTGGAGAGAACTAGCCCCAGCCACACAGGTGAGCCCCGCCGAAATTCCAGGTGAAAGGGAAGTCGTCTGGTGGCCGCGCTGTGCGGGAAGCTGCAGAGCCAAAGACGCGGGTCCAGCCCACTCACCCGGCTTCTGCTCCGTGAGCACCCACGGGTGTGGAAGGTGCGAGGGGACGGAGTCAGTTTCAGCCTTAGAAAGTCGATTTTCACTCATTCACGATTTGGGATGGTTTCACACAGGTAGCGTGACTAGAGTATGCCGGGCAAGGAGGAGGGTGGGCTAAGGTGCGGTCGGAGGCGCTGGACAGTCAGCCAAGGGCCGATCACGTGGGGGACGTGAGGCCAGGGGAGGAATTTGGAGTTTCTTTTCAGGGTGAGGAAAGGCCACTGGATGATTTCAGAACAAGGAGCGTCATGATGTGATCCGAACTTGCTGTGTTTTTACTTTTTTAGGGTGAAGTCCCTGTCTGAGCTCTGGGTGGTGGTGGGGGGGCTACCGCATCCAGCCAGGGACCTTGGTGTCACCCTGGCACTCCATAGCGAGCCCCACTTCTGGTCTGGACAGGTTCAAACCCGAGATGGAGCCAGCTCTCCTGCCTCCAGAGGGATCCTTGTGAAAGCGAAGCCACATCCAACCCACTGGCTCCCATCACCCTTGGGATGAAATCCAGCTGCTTTCATCGTCCTGGTGGGCTCCATGACCCTGCTCACCTTCCCGCATCGCCTCTTGCCTCTGCCACTTACTCTCATGTGCCTCATGGTCCAGGAACGAAGGGACTCTGTTCTTTCAGACCTTTGGGCCATTGTCATGCTCTTCCCACTGTCTGGAGTGCTTTCTCCCTCTGGTTGGACTGATGAACTCCTTCTAATCATCGAGGGCTTTTTAAGGCACTTCCTCTCAGAAGCCTGCCCTGATTGCCCAACGCTTGACGAGGTGCCTGTTTCTGTTGGTGTCCTTCTGGCGGAACAGAACAGAACACTCGACTAAAAGCAGCTGAAGCGATGAGAAATTTATTTCATTGAACAAGCATGAGGTCAAGAGCCTCTCAGTTCCCCTGGGTCATCTGCACACTAAAGCAGTTTCTGGGAAGGAAAATGGGTTCACCTGATGAAAGCAAATCAATCGGCTTCTCTCCTTGGAGCTAGCAAGGGGCCAGCTGCTTGAAATTGGGGTTTAATTAGCAAGGGAGGAGGAAAGGTTATTATTTAGTGTGGTGGTTGGCCTTTGAGCTGTCCCCAATGATTCTACCTACTGGCATTCACACCTCGTGTAGTCCACTCTTACATTGTACTGGTTGGTCTGTGTGACCAACAGCATAGGGCAGAAGTGATGGCGTGTCACTTGTGAGATTAGGTGCCACGTCACTTCTGGGGTTGCCATCTTGGCTGTTCTATTGACCACTCATGGGCTCCCTCGTTCTCTTGGGTCATTCACTCTGCGGGGATGCCATATGGTGTGACGAGAAGCCGAAGCCTCCAGCCGACAGCCGTGTGAGTGTGCTTGGAAGCAGACATTCTAGTCCCTTCAGAGACTGTGGCTCTGATGACAGCTTGACTGCCACCCCATAGAAACCTTGAGCCGGAAGTGCCCAGCTCGGCTGGTTCCCAGATGCCTAACCCTCAGAAACTGTGATATAACCAATGTCTATTGTTTTAGGTGGCTAAGTTTTGGAGGTAATTTGTTATGTGGCAGTAGGGACACAACAGTGGCAACATGGTGTCCCCCACCCAAATGCATCTCCTCCTTTGCCCTGTGAATTGTAACCAGAGCTGTGTTTCATAATCTTTGTGCCTCTTCGACCCCAACTCCCCCCAACTTGCGAATGCCTTGATTTTTCACGTGCCTACGCTCAGGGGTACAGAGTGTGTGAGTGTGTGCGCGTGTGTGTGCGTGTCAGTGTGCAGTCAAGTCGCCGATCTTCTCCTTCAAGGCTCCTCTCTACTGTGTTCTCTTTGGACTCAGGAGTGTCCCAATTCCTCCGTGTGTCTGAGACTGGCACAGGCCTTGGCACAAAGTGGCCTCAGAGAATACAGAGGGAATCAATGAAATTAACAGGAAGCTTGAGTGGGCAAGAACCCCCTTGGCTGCTATGGCAACCACAGCGTGGCGAACTCCAAGCAGCCTGGGCCCTGCTGAGGAGCTGGGAGGTTGACAGTAATTTTTCTGTGAAATGGCTCAGAAAGGGGAAGGCAGTTTCTGTTCTCTGCATCTCGGAAAGAAGAATGGGAGCCTGGAGGTGGGTGTGGGGAGGCAGACGAGTGCCCTCCCCGCTCAGTGCCCTCCCAGGTACATCGTCTTCCCACGTCCGTGTCCTCAGCTGCAGCTCACCATGGCTCCGCCAAGTCCACCTTTTGTTAACTGAAGAAGTACCATGTGCCAGTCTCTTGGCTGAACATTTTCTGCCCAGCTTTGGTCTATAAGCCTCATGAGGTTAGATGCTGAGTGTCTTGTTGATAACACAGTGCCTGGCATGTAGTAGGCACGCAATACACGCTTTTCGAATGAATGAATGAAAGAATAAATCGAATGAGTGAGTGAGTGACTCTCTCTGACTCCTCACATAAAAGATAATAAAAGGTAAAAGGAGGCCAGCCATGGAAAAGTTTGGCAACAGGAGGGTGAGCGGAAGGGTGAGTGGGATGGGAGGGTTACTCCAGGCACAGGAAACAGCGTGTGCAAAGGTCCTGGGGTGAGAAAAAGCTTGTGATTGGAACCCGTGTCTCTTTGGCTCCATAAACGGCTCTTCCCTTTTACCCCAGGGTCCTCTGGGGTAAGTCCTTTGGTTACCACCGTTCTCAACATGAAAAGTTCTTCCCATCCCCTTCAAAGGAGTGAGGTCGTGGGGAGTGCACAGTGTCGTGGTTTGGAGAACAGACTGCTTGGGCCTGGCTCTGCCACTACGTAGCTGTGTTTCCCCGGGGTATTTGCCTCAGTCTCCTCATCTGTCAAGTGGAGATAATAACAGAACCCATGTCATAGGGTTTTTGTGTCACAACATGAACTCACGGATGTAAAATACTTAGAGAGCCTCAGGCGTTATCTTGTGGGGAGCAGTACACACTGTATACCTTGGGAGGGCGGCCCTCTTGGGGGACAGGGGGAGGGAGGGTCGAGCATCCCCCT
>NW_011888960.1:1635879-1645530 GCF_000151845.1 Pteropus vampyrus
TCCTCACATAAAAGATAATAAAAGGTAAAAGGAGGCCAGCCATGGAAAAGTTTGGCAACAGGAGGGTGAGCGGAAGGGTGAGTGGGATGGGAGGGTTACTCCAGGCACAGGAAACAGCGTGTGCAAAGGTCCTGGGGTGAGAAAAAGCTTGTGATTGGAACCCGTGTCTCTTTGGCTCCATAAACGGCTCTTCCCTTTTACCCCAGGGTCCTCTGGGGTAAGTCCTTTGGTTACCACCGTTCTCAACATGAAAAGTTCTTCCCATCCCCTTCAAAGGAGTGAGGTCGTGGGGAGTGCACAGTGTCGTGGTTTGGAGAACAGACTGCTTGGGCCTGGCTCTGCCACTACGTAGCTGTGTTTCCCCGGGGTATTTGCCTCAGTCTCCTCATCTGTCAAGTGGAGATAATAACAGAACCCATGTCATAGGGTTTTTGTGTCACAACATGAACTCACGGATGTAAAATACTTAGAGAGCCTCAGGCGTTATCTTGTGGGGAGCAGTACACACTGTATACCTTGGGAGGGCGGCCCTCTTGGGGGACAGGGGGAGGGAGGGTCGAGCATCCCCCTACGGGAGGTGGCAGCATGCGGCGAGGCCTCCGTCTTCTGCCTGAGTCCCCCACTCCTCTGCACCGATCGGAAGCGACGTTTGGCGTAAAGGATCTGTCCTTGGCATGAGGTCTCTAGCTTCTGAGAGTTGGGGACAGTGTGCAAAGCCCATTGTCTCCATTTCCAGACAGTTCCAGACCGCTTCATAGGAGTGAGACAAAGCTGCTATTTTAAGGCAGCTGCAGAAGCTCCAAGGGTGCCGTGTGTGTTCTCTTGTCACAGGCTCATCGGAGGAGCGGGAGCAGGTGAAGGAACTGGGTGAGGTGGGAGGACCCTCCCCTTGGCTGACTCTCAAGTAGACCCCAGGAAAGCCATGGGTGAAGAGGGAATCAGACGAAGCAAGGGGGCCCCTAGCGGGACATCCTTACGGGGCAGAGATAATGTTTAAAATCACAGACCACGTCCATAGAGATCGTTCGGGCTGACATCCCTACCTTACAGACAAGGAAACCGAGATGCAGAGATGTGTGTGTGGGAGAGACGCAGGGATTTTTTAAAAAAATAAATTGATATACATTGTTTTGTTTTCAATAATCACCATATGAAATAGCTAAATAATGAATGGCACCTCAATACTGTGGTCCTTTGTGCTATTTAAAAAGGACAAAAAAGATCTGTGTGGATTTAGATCTCTAAGACTTGTTAAGAAAAAAAAAAGTTTGCAGAAGAGTATGTACAGCGTGTTGCTACTTATTAAAAAACAAAGCCAAGCCAGGATGACATATTTCAGTTGGCCCATGATGTATATAAAGGCCTCGAGAAAGTTCTGAAAACATGTTCATAGATCTGGCAGGATGGCCACTTTCCAGAAGAGACGTGGAGTGTGGGGCAGAACCTGAATTTCATCAAGATTATTTTATTTTTAAGAGAACCTTTTCGTATAGGAACTTGTATAATTGAAATGCAGAATACAAAATATTTTTAAAAATATTATCAAATGTTTATTTGACCCTGGGGTAAAAAAAACCAAAAAAAACAAAAAAAACAAAAAAGACAAACGTTTCTCTTCTGGGTGTCAGACCTAATGAAACCCTGACCTCGCCTCTCTGGAGCTTCATCTCCCTACTTCCCCCACCACCACGTGCTGAATTTTGTAAAATAAAAATAAAAATAAAAAAATTTAAAAAAAAAGATGAAAATGCTAATTAAAAGACACTCACCCAACTCCCTTTGCCCAAAGGCCGTGAGAAGATGCTTGTTCTCATGATGTCTCAGGCTTCCAGGAAATTCCCGAGCCCTGGGGGCAAGGCTGATGGGATACATCACCCCCGGAAAACATTAGAGTTGGAGGGAGCTGGAGGCCCTGGCCTCTGGCCTCTCCATCTCCGTGTTTCTTCTACTTTTTGCCTTGAGATGAACGGTCAGCACCTTGGACGCTCTTCCCAGAAAAATGTAGTTATCATGATTTAACTATGTCCAGGTATCTGATTTTTTTTTTTTTTTCAAAATTATATTTTAAGAGCACAGATAGAAGAAGAGTCCATTCTCCTCAGGGGATAAATACTATGGATGAGGCTCAGGTCCCACTGAACAAGCCCCTGTCTCCAGAGGTGACCACTGTGCATTGCATCTCTCTTCTGCATTTCAATCTGGCTATTTGTACTCATAAAACTATCGATTACCACACATGCGCGCACACACGCGTGTGTGTGTGCGTGTGTGCGTGTGCATGCACGCGTGTGCATGTAGGGTTATTAGACATGACTGGAGCTGGCTGTGCGCATTGGGAAATTATTATTTGATGTCACTAGACCGTACGCCCCATGGGGTGGCTTTGCCTTTTTTCTGTCCCTCGCTTCCCTGCTGCCTGGCTCACAGTAGGTGTTTGCCAGAGTCTCTCCACCTCAATCTTAGGCACTATCTCATGCTTGGGCACCTGGGAGCCACATCAGATGCCCAACTTGGCCCCAAAAGAGGGGATGTTTAGGGGGGAGTGGCCCGTCAGAGTCACCCCAGGGGGAGGGACAGCCCAGGAGGTCTGAGCCTGAAGGGAGAGAGGATAACGGTGGAGCAGTTTCCGTGGGAAAATGCGATGGCAGAGAGCGGGGCTGGGACTCCCCAGAGTGGCCTTGGCAGGAAGTGGCACATTTTGATATGGGGGTGTAGGCAGATCTCCGAGGGCCCTCGATGGGGAGGACTGTGTTGGAGGCTCAGATCGTGGCTGCAGAGGCTCAGATCCCTGACCTCCCGGGACAGGAGGCCATCAGATGTCTGTCAATAACATCAATCCGGAGGCCAGTCTTTGGGTAGGAAGTAGAACTTGTGTCCAAAGGAGACAGGACAACCCATACTTCTGTGGAATTAGTCATCAGAGCAGCTGGAGCCTCAGTCCTGGCTGGGCCACTTCCCAACTCTGCATTCTGGGGCGGGTCCCCTCTTGAGACTTGGCCTTTCCTGCCTGCCTGACCATTCTCTGTCCCTGGCACATAGTAGGTTCTCAACTAGCCTCAGGTTATATCTCCCTAAACCAGGGGCCCTATTCTGTGTAAGATCATGGTGCTGAGCTCTGAAATAAACTTCAATTTGGTAAATGTTTATTGATCAATCACCTCCTGTGTGCTGATATGAGTTAAGATTCTTGGTCACAAGTGACAGGGAAAAAAAAGCTCATGTAAGTGAACAGCCCAAGGGTAGCTCAGTGCAGGATGTCTCGGTTTCTCTTTGTCAATTTTGTAGGTTGGCTTCTTCCGCGAGGCCTCTGTTCTCAGGCAGATCTGCCATCTGTGGTCCCAAGGCATCTGCCAGTAGCACCCAGAATTATATCTTTCTTCATTCAGATCACACAGGGAAGGACGAGCACCTATTCCAGCATTTCCAGCAAACTCCCGAGATTCATCTGACAGGTTGTCTTGGGCCCCGGGTCCTCCCCTGAACAGGTCAGGTCGCCTGGTCCCTAGACACCTGAAGTAGCTAGGCTGGTCACAGGACACTCCTGGCGTGGGGTCAGTCAACTCTCCTGACTTCCACGTGGACTGAGAGTTGGGGAGGACGCTGTGGAGCAAAACTCGTGTGCCTGTGCAGTGACAGGAACATCAAGCCTTCGCTCTGTACCTGTTTGGTTGAGAGACAGAGCGAGTTTCAACAGAACGTAGGTGAGGACAGAGGCATCTGCGTCTACACACACAGCAGCTGGGCTACCTGTCCCAGAAGAAGAGCTGTGACTACAATGCTTGAGCACCCAGATTTCCCAACAGAGAACAACAACATCTATTATTTCATGAAGAAGCAAACAGAAACGTCATGACTTGCCCAGATCACACAGAGCCAATGGCAGAATTTAGGACTTTTGACTCTCAGGGGAGAGCTCAGTCAGTGCTGTGATTCGTTGGCCCAAAGGTCATACTTATGAGGGTGTAGGTGGTGGATAAATGCTCCTGAGTGAAGGCGAGTGGAGTCTGTGCCTTGGGGGATCCCCCTCGGGGTGTCTTCTCATTGTCCTGGTGGGCTGCGGGAGGGTGGGGGGTGTGGAGCAGACCAGGCCCCTTCTAGTCTGATGCGACCCCAGGCCCCAGCCTGATAGACTTCTGGTTACTTGCCAGTGGGCCATCGCAGACGCTCTCCCTGACTTCGTGGTGTTGTCTGTCTGGTGTCATAGAAAGAACGGGAGGTAGAGCCAGACAGCTGTGCCACTTGCTGGCTACGAGACCTTCGGCAAATTACTTCATCCTGTCTTGCCTCCCAAGCTGTATAATGAGACCAACCGCCCCCACCTCGCCAAGGGGTCATCAAGAAGGAAAGAGATAAGCCGTGCAAAGTGTCCAGCATGATGCCTGCCTGTGGCCAGTGCCTAATACGTGTGCTGTTCCTGGGCACGTGTGTGCCCTCCGGGCACCTCCAGGCTTAGTCTCCGGGCTTCCTCCCGGAGAGGAATGCGAGTTCTGCGTGGTGTCTGCACTTGATCTAGAATCACTTCTAGAATGATCCAGGCTGGCCTGGGCACATTGCTCCTGGGGCCTGGTCTGCCCACCGGTCCCCCACACTCTGGGGTGACTATTTTCCCAGCCCTGCCTCTGGGGCTCTGAGATTCTGCAGGATTAAGACTGGGTGACTCATGGCAGAGAGGGAGGCCAAGACAGGTGATCAAAACAAGACAGAGAAAGACTTCTTTTCCCCCCAGGGACTATGAGAAGCTCTGAAAGGGACCCACACATCATCAATTATTCATGGGGCCTAAAGGAACCCAGCTGGTGGGGTAAGAAGTGGGCGAGGTCTCATCCCATGGCAGATCCTCCAGGCTGGTTCCTTCCCCAGCCTGGGATAAGCTAAGCTAAAGTGCTCTGAGGTGACAAGTGTCACCCCTTTCTAAAGGACTTGCATTGGGAGGGGCAAGCAGTAGCAGGTCTGCTCCGCTCTGGGGCCTTTCCACAACCACTTGTTGAGGCCATCCCACTGTGCTGGGTATAATGGGTGGTTAGCCCCACTGCATAGACGAGAAAACTGAGGGGCAGAGGGAAGTGACTCACCCAAGGCTGCACTGCTATGAACTGGATAAACCAGAAATGAATGAAAGGGAATCGCTCATGTGAAAGCGGATCAATATTTGTTGAGCGCGTGTCATTCTAGGGACTGAGGGTGCAGCCGTGAACACAAAGCCTCTGAAGTAAAGAAATGTATGAAATAGTTTTGAATAAGGATAAATGCAATGAAGAAAAATAAATGGAATAGAGGATGAGAGATGGGATGCTGTTCAGGGACCAGCTGCCGTTTTAGATGGAGTTACCAGGGAGGCCTGTCAGGAGGTGACATCTGAGCTGAGACCTGAATAAAGCAAAGGACTGAACCCCGAAAAGCTCCAGAGAAGCATTCCTGGCCGGAGGAACAGCAAGCGCAAAGGCCCTGAGGCTGGAGGACACTTGACGTTTTCAAAGCACTGCAAGAATCTGGTATGGTGTAGAGAGGGCAGGGTAGCAGGAGATGGGGTCAGAGGGGGAGCCGGGGCCAGAACATGGGGGACCTCAGAGGCCATGGTAAGGATAGATCCTTAAGGAAGAACATAAGGTGGCTCTGAGGAGGAAGATTTATACTGCACACATCCTGGCCTCCTTCTCTTCCCGAGCATCATGAAGGAACTGGAAACACTCAGCCTGCAGGAAAAAACAAAAACAAAAAAACCCAAAAACTTGGGCATTCACAAGTGTGTCTTCACCACCCTAAGCACGGCTACCACCACCCTCTGCCTCATCCCTACCTTTTCTTTGGCATGGCTGCCGGTGCTGGCCCGGGGGATGTGCACATTATCTAGTTCAATGTGAGCGTCACGGCAACCCTGGGAGAAGGCATCCCTATGTTACAGAGGAGAAAATTGAGG
The DNA here is from genome assembly GCF_000151845.1 of Pteropus vampyrus. Lineage (NCBI taxonomy): Eukaryota > Metazoa > Chordata > Mammalia > Chiroptera > Pteropodidae > Pteropus > Pteropus vampyrus. The sequence goes on from NW_011888960.1 coordinate 1,641,797, forward strand.
CTCAGCAAGGATGGACTTACTCAAAGTCACACAGCTGGCAGTGGAGCCGATTTGAGCCCAGACGTGAGAAAGCATGCTTTAAAGCCAGGGTCCTCTTTGAGGACCATGACAAGTCTGCTGCTGGAACTCTACCCCCTCTCCCCAGACCACAAGCTCCACAGACCCTCCCTGCTCAGGCAGAGGTGCATTAACTCACCGGATGCTCTCAGCTTCCCTCTCTCAGCTGTCCCCAGGGACCTAACACCCCATTAGCTATTAGCATTATCAGCCTCTGATAGAGAACCAAACTTTGCTGACCAGGGAGTTTCTGATGAGAAATTCCATTCCAAGGCCTTCCTGACCCAGGAGGATGGACCAGGGATTCCTTAGAAGTGAGAATGAAGCTGGAGCCATTTAGAAGTAGGTATCAAAAGTCTTAAAATGTTCTCTTATCTTTTAGACCACCCAGAAATTCAACTTCTTGGAACACCCCAGGGAAATCATGGGGTGCATGCAAAGATAAATGTACACACAGTGGGGACACATGCTATGTCCAAACCAGCCGTTCGTGACCACTGCCCATTCCACCTGGTTGTTGCCCATGTCCAGACTCACCCAGGAGTCACATATTTTGAAAGTCATCTTTTGCTATGAGGGTGGTGTTCACTGTGTGCCTAATGCCAACAGGGAGATGTTAGAAATAACCTAAGTGTCCAAAAAGAGGGATCGGTTCAATGAATGGCACGTGCATAATTTTCATTGCATGACAGTTAAACATTACACTCCTGAAGAATATATAAAGTTGTGAGAAAATTAGTATAATCTATTGTTAAATGACAAAGGGTTACAGAAACCACATCCATTTTTCTGACTCTGGCGACACAGCAAACTGAGTTGTCACTACTCCTTTCTCACCAGAACCCACAGAAACATCTAGAAGTGCTGGATAATGTAAAGCCAAAGTGTTTAAAAACACTTCGCTAAAATTAAATAAAGAGAAATCCCCACTGGGACAGGAGATGTGGCCTGATGTGTTTGTGGTGAGCAGGTGGAGCAGACACGCCTCAAAGAAACAGGGGACCTGTTTGGCAAGGCATTTCCTTTGCAAAAGTTGCTCATCAAATATTTCTAGACCATTTTAATGCCCGTGCAGGTTGTCCAGATTGGGAATGTTCAAGAGAGTGGCTGCGTGGGCCAGAATTCTTCGCCGTTCCCTGATAGACATGGAGAATAGTAGGAAATAAACCTCTATCATCGTGTTAAGCCACCGAGAGCATGGGTTTGTTTATTGCAACAATATAACCTTGCCTATGGTTGGGGGAGGGGGTTAGAGAAAACTCACCCCAAGTATGATCTCAAATTCAGGCTTTGGGTGGAAAGAAGAGTATTCCTTGAGAACTTGAAGTCTCAAGCTTATACCACGGGAGTGAAGTAGAGATTGAAGTAAACACTGTCCAACTAGTACAGGAGGCTGGAACCAAGAAAACATTGTAAAAAATCGGTCTTGACTAGCAAAAACCCGGGGGCTCCAGAAAGAGCAAATGTAAAATTGTTTTTCAAAGACGTTTCTCCAACCCAAGGAGCATGAGACTCCCACAGAAACCACAGCCCTGGGAACAAATGAGCTTACAATAAAAAAAAATAAAAAATAAGAAAATCCTACGAATTACACAAGGAGAATGATCAACCATAGGGCAGAGTCAGCAAAGAGAACAAATTAGGAGGATGTGTATCTCAACACTGTGGGACAGGAAAGCAATCAGAGAGAGACTAACATACATACTTTTTTTTTTTTCAAAGAAGTTTGAAAAATGTAGCCTTAAATCACTTGATGTAATGGAATTAAGGGAAAGAAGTTAAAGACACGGTGAACTCCTCTGGTCAACTTTTGGCCTGACAGTATTCATCTACCCACCCTATGATCCACATGTCATCCAATGATCTATTACTTCCTGACGTTGCCGTCTAAGGTTTCAGATTTGTACTCCTCGTAATATGGTATTCTTTTCATATCCATTTAAAAATATCTCTTGATGGTGAGAACAAATCAAATACATATACCCGAGTGTTTATATGCGCATGTGGGTATATCTGTAAGTGTGTATGTACGTATACACGGGTAAATAATAATTGTATGATATTGCGACATCATAAGTGTGTAGCTCACATATCCTTTTAAAATGATTTAAGATGGTGGCTTTCAGAATGAAAGAGAAACCAGGAAAGAAAAACAAGTCATCCTGAAAACACAGCCATCTGCATCGAAAAAAAAAAAAAAAAAGACTGGAAGGAAGCACATTCTCCTTCTAATTCTAATATTATCTCTGGGTGGTGGGAAAACAAGTGATTTGAATTTCCTTCTTTATGTTTTTCTGTTGCTTAAAATTTCTATTATGACTAAAAGTGATTTTTGAGGGTTTGCATTAAAAACTAATTTTGTAATACACACCAGTAATACATATTGACAATTAAAAGAAGGCAATACGATGAAAAAGAAGTTAAAGTAAAATATAGATAAGAAAACATGGTATTACTTCTGTACTAAGGAAAAATATTTTTTAAAAATCCGGCGTTATTTTTCCATTTTCCTGTGGGCGTATTGTCATTTAGGAGAGGGAAGTGAAGGAGTTTCTTCTTGACATAAGCCGGCCCCAAGTTCCTAAACCAGGGGCCCTCATTCACTTTTGGGGCTCTCTGGAGAGTGGGCAGCGAGTGACCCGCAATGGAAGAATTGCCTGTGAAACTTCGCCCCTCCTGTGTTCCAATAGAAACAGAGGATTTGGGAACCAATGCTCACTTCGTGATGCTTTTCGAAGGCTCTCAGCTTATTTCTTTAGAAAACTATCAAGCAACGCAAGTTCATTCCAGAAAACATGGAAACTGACAAAAAATGTAAAGGCGACACTAAGAATGGCTGAGGGTCACGCCGTCTGGGGCTCCAGTGTTGCTTGTTTTCTCAGACATGCCCCAGCTGCCGTGCTCGGTGCCAGGCACGAGGAGAATATCAAACGGGCGAGAGACAAGATTCTGGCCTCGAGCATCTTCTCATCAGCTTGGGAGAAGCGGTCGGTTCTTCTGGCTGCAAGCAACAGAAACCGACTGTCCAACTTCGGCACAAAGGAACATACTGGAAGCTGCAGGAGCACAGGTAAGTCACGCTCCTTCCTTGGGCCTCAGTTTCTGTCAGTCAAATGTGGTGACTTCCTGCTCCAGCTGCCTCACAAGGTGGCCCCGAGGATCCAAAGGGAAGAAAGGCTTTGTAAATGGTGCCTTATTGGGGTGGGTATATTAGAGGAGAGGAAGGAGGGGAATGTGCAACTATAGGGGTACCGGTGGGAGCAAGGGGTGGAGGGGAGAACGCGCCAGCTTCTCCCCCCAGGCTGGTGGGTGTTAATATTCTAATAACATCCATTTCTTTAGCTCCTGCCCCGTGCCGGGCTCTGTACAAAGTGCTGAGGCCCAGGGGCAACGCAAGGGACACAGCTCCTGGCCACATGAAACCTAGGAGGGGGACTGCAGCACAAATAATCAGGGAGGTACCCTGAGGGGACAGTAACAGGGAGCCGGGCTGAAGTCAGGGAAGACTTCCTGGAGGAGGTAAGCTTGCAGGACATCCCTGGGCCTGTAGGTGGAAGAAGAGCTCTCTGAGCAGTGGAGACAGCGCTGCAAAAGCCCTTTGACAGGAGGAGGGGCGCGCCGTGCTGGGGAAGCTGGTACAGACTGCAAAGTGCAGGCTGGGACTGTCAGAGGGCGCG
>NW_011888960.1:1645580-1650742 GCF_000151845.1 Pteropus vampyrus
GAATTGCCTGTGAAACTTCGCCCCTCCTGTGTTCCAATAGAAACAGAGGATTTGGGAACCAATGCTCACTTCGTGATGCTTTTCGAAGGCTCTCAGCTTATTTCTTTAGAAAACTATCAAGCAACGCAAGTTCATTCCAGAAAACATGGAAACTGACAAAAAATGTAAAGGCGACACTAAGAATGGCTGAGGGTCACGCCGTCTGGGGCTCCAGTGTTGCTTGTTTTCTCAGACATGCCCCAGCTGCCGTGCTCGGTGCCAGGCACGAGGAGAATATCAAACGGGCGAGAGACAAGATTCTGGCCTCGAGCATCTTCTCATCAGCTTGGGAGAAGCGGTCGGTTCTTCTGGCTGCAAGCAACAGAAACCGACTGTCCAACTTCGGCACAAAGGAACATACTGGAAGCTGCAGGAGCACAGGTAAGTCACGCTCCTTCCTTGGGCCTCAGTTTCTGTCAGTCAAATGTGGTGACTTCCTGCTCCAGCTGCCTCACAAGGTGGCCCCGAGGATCCAAAGGGAAGAAAGGCTTTGTAAATGGTGCCTTATTGGGGTGGGTATATTAGAGGAGAGGAAGGAGGGGAATGTGCAACTATAGGGGTACCGGTGGGAGCAAGGGGTGGAGGGGAGAACGCGCCAGCTTCTCCCCCCAGGCTGGTGGGTGTTAATATTCTAATAACATCCATTTCTTTAGCTCCTGCCCCGTGCCGGGCTCTGTACGAAGTGCTGAGGCCCAGGGGCAACGCAAGGGACACAGCTCCTGGCCACATGAAACCTAGGAGGGGGACTGCAGCACAAATAATCAGGGAGGTACCCTGAGGGGACAGTAACAGGGAGCCGGGCTGAAGTCAGGGAAGACTTCCTGGAGGAGGTGAGCTTGCAGGACATCCCTGGGCCTGTAGGTGGAAGAAGAGCTCTCTGAGCAGTGGAGACAGCGCTGCAAAAGCCCTTTGACAGGAGGAGGGGCGCGCCGTGCTGGGGAAGCTGGTACAGACTGCAAAGTGCAGGCTGGGACTGTCAGAGGGCGCGGGGCTGCCCTGAGGGGCCCATTTGGAAGCAGGCACAGTGCTGTCTGGGGACATCCTGTCATTAGGCCCCAAGGCAAGCCAGTGAAGCGGAGGTTCTTGCCCTCTGGAGTTCTGGCCCCCAGGGAGTTTGACTGCCTTGCCCAGGGGCCTTCAGCCTACAGGACAGTGGAGGGAGCGTTCTGATTCAGGGGAATGTGGCAGAGAAGGCCCCTTGGTAACGATGAGAATGGCTGGAGAGCTGGGGTGGACAGGCTTCTCCTGGGAATAGGGAGCCACAGAGGTATTAGAGCACAGCCGGCTCCCAGAGCTCACAGCCTCTGGTGTCGCAAGGCTCCTGACAGTTGCCAGGGACAACATGCCATGGCTTGCCACGCCACATGCCACGTTTAGTCATGGTCGAAAGTAACCTCAGCTCTCTTTCTAAGCAGTGAGTGATGGTGGTGAGGGAATGGAGTTTAATTGGAGGTTGCTGCTGTGGCCACTCTGCCCTTGGGAGGAGGAAGGCAAGTGTCTTCCTGTGAGACTCTGTTCCAGGGCGGGGTGGGGATGGAGGGAGCTCGGAATTCTGAGCACCTACTGTGCACCAGCCCCGGACATCCCTTATGTGCTTAAAAGGAGGTGACAAGTGGCCCTGAGAGGCTCCTGACCTGGCCTTAGGTGACCCCACCTGGAATCAGGAGGGGGTGAGAAGTGCACCTGAGGCCGATCAGAGACAGTGGGTCTTTAATGCTTTCGGTGCAGGATTCACTGCATAAATACTGCCTATTTACGGCAAATATGCCTGGTTTGCTTTTTAAAGTAGTGATGAGAAGTTAGTTTCAGTACATTTCCAATAAATGTACTTGAATACTAAATCATGATCCATTTAAAGAAAAAAAAAAAAGCAGTAGTAAATAATGCAGGGACAATGTGGATGTGCTAAAAACTGGCCTGCGACATAGGAATGGCAGAGGTCTGGGCAGCATTACCTCCTCTGATCCCTATGCTAGCTCTGGGGTGAGGACTGTCACCCCCACTTTACAGCCAGAAAAGCCGAGCCCCAAGAAATTAACTTTCCCTCTGCTCCATCACTGGCAAGGGCCAAGCCAGTTCTGGAACCTGGGTGTCCCTTGACACCCCGCCCACCCCCAGGTTTGGCATGTTTGGGCTGTGGGAAGCCTTGCCCGCCTCCCTGGGCCTCTCCTTGGCAGTTCAGAGCTCTCCTGGGCTTCTAATCTCCTGGCTGGACCGTTCACTAACCTGTGGCCTTGGATAAGTGTCTGACTTTCTCTGTGCCTGGTTACCCATCTGTAAGATGGGAACAATGCTTGTTTATCAGAAGACTGTCAAAAGGATTTAATAAGGTGATGTCTGTTATTGGTCCTCCACTTAAAAGTGAGACCATAGAATCCCAGAGCCATAAAGCCACTTGCCCAAGATCATGCAGGAGGAGAAATGAGGAGCAGGATATGAAATTAGGTCGATCAGGTCTCCAAATGCTGGTTCTAGTGATCCCATGTTGGACGGAGCCGAGAGAGTCCACCGTGGTCGGAAAAGGTACCTGAATGGCGTGTCCATGGGGAGCCATGGACTCTGCCAAGATCCCTAGGAGCTGGGAGCGAGGGAGTGTGCTTTCCTGTGGGAACATGTTGGGCGTTTCCACTTATAGCCTGATAACTGGGCCCAGTGAGGTCCAGAGCACAGATGACATCATTCATCCTCTGTGGCCTTTGGGGTTAGGAAGCCTCTGGGGAAAGCGGGTGAGAGAGGAAGGGCTGGAGGTCGGAGAGTCTGGAAAGACAGATAAAAATGGGAATCAGAGTTCTGGGCGCCTGGACTGTGGCCGAGGGTGCTCTCGAGCTGTCGCCATGCGGGGAGGGAAGACTCAGGGGACTCTGAGGCAGATGCTGGAGGTGACAGAATGAAGGAGCGGTCCCTGAGCGCGTTACTGGTCGGAGTGCGATGCTGAGGATGGAGGCAGATTTCTGGAAGGCAGCCACGTCTGCGGCCAGCGAGCTCTGCGACATCAGACAGCGCCGAGTGTAAATCCAGTTGTCATTTATCTGCTGTGTGACTTTGGGCAAATATCTTGACCTCTCTGAACCTCCAGGAGGCAGACACTCTCGATTTCCAACCTGATAGCCATTTCTCAAGTCATCCTGGCCGTCAACGCCCATTGGGATTTTATGGGTCAACTGGGCTAGGTCGTGGTGCCCAGATGTTTGGGCAAACACTAACTGATATTGTGATATTTTGTAGATGTGGTTAAAACCTACAACCAGTTGACTTTGAGTGAAGGAGATTTCCTTCTATAATGTAAGTGGGCCTCATCCAATCAATTGAAGGCCTTAAGAGAAAAAAAACACTAAGATTTCTGGAAGAAGTAGAAATTTCATCTTAAGACCGTAGTATAGAAATCCTGCCTGTGTTTCCAGCCTGCTGTGCTACCTTACAGATTTTGGACTTACCAGCCCCACAATCATGCATGCCGACTCCATAAAATAATTTTTTCTCTCTCTCTCCAAATATGTGTGTGTGCACGTGTGTGTGTACACAGTCTTGTGGCCAAGATTGTATACTCACTCAGTGGCAGGACAAGGATGTGGACCCAGGCTGTCTCTCCAGGACCAACATTCCTCGTCACCCAATTGATTCTGGGATCCAGGGCCTTATCCAGATGTTTCTGAGTACCTGCAACCAGCTCCCTGAGCCAGGGGAATTGATCGATGTACAAGCCCTTTCCTACGAAGCCAGGACAGTTTACAACTCTTCTCTGCATTGTGTTTTCCAGAAGGATGTAGTGAAGCTTCTCTAGGTATGAGAAGGAAAGAAAAACGGAGGCCTGGGAACGAGCCTTTCCTTCTACTTCCTGGCTGTGTGACCTTGGGCAAGTACCTTCCCCTCTCTGGGCTTTGGTTTCCATAACTTAAAATTCCCTTAATAGGGGACTGGTAAGATACATTATGATACTTCTGGATGGTGGGACAAGGTCAGGAGATTCTCTGTGTATTGATATAAAAAAAAATCTTAAAATAAAGTGTAGGGTGAAAAGAGCAAAGTGTAGAAGTTCCTTTTGTATAAGAAAAGCAGGGGCTTAAGAATATAGTCTTGTATTTACAAAAACTTTGGAGAGATACGCCAGAAACTATTAAAAATGATTTCTCGAAGAAGGGGGTGGATGGAGCAAGGGATGGAATGAGACTTCTCATGGTGTACCTTTTATTTTTGAAACATGTGACTAAATTATCTGGCAATAAAATAATTATTTTAAAATGGGGATAACGAAAGTATCTCCTTTAAAAAGTTGCAATTAGGATCAAATTAGAAAATATATGCAAAGTGCAAAGCACACCGTAGGCACTCAAAAATGGTGGCCGGTTTTCTTTTCACCGTGAACCTTTGGGGCGTTCCCCGAGAAAAGGGGAGATGATCATAATAATAGCTCCACTTCCCACTGGGAAACCCACTGTGTGCTTCCTGCTGAATGGAGTCCTTTAGGCTACAGAGGAAACATGCCCCACAGGCCTTTGCTCTCCAGAATTTAATAACTCACCCGAAGATACAGTGCTCACCATCCATTCATTGAAGAGGGAAGGAGAAACTCTCATTCGTTGCTCGTGGGAATGTAAAATGGTACAACCACTTTGGAAGACAGTTTGGTGGTTTCGTACAAAACTAAACGTGCTGTTACCATTCAATTCAGCAGTCATGCTCCTTGGAATTTACTCAAATGAATTGAAAACTACGTCCGCACAAATAACTGAACTGGATGTTTATAGCAGCTTTATTCATAATTGGCAAAACTTGGAAGCAACCAAAATGTCTCTCAGTAAATGAATGGAAAAATAAAATGTGGTACCTCCAGACACTGGAATATTATTCTAAAAAGAAATGAGCTATCAAGCCTTGAAAAGACATGGAGGAAACTTAAATGCATAGTACTGTGTGAAGGAAGTTAGCCTGAGCGATATACATTACTGTAAGATTCCAACTATAAGACATTCTGGAAAAGGCAAAACTATGGAGACAGTAAAAAGATCAGTGGTTGTCAGGCCTGGGGATGTGGGCGTTGGGGAGAGGTGAATAGGCAGAGCACAGAGGATTTTAGGGTAGTGAAAATACTATGTATGATATTATAATGATGGATCAATATCATC
>NW_011888960.1:1651912-1661874 GCF_000151845.1 Pteropus vampyrus
TAGATTCCAACTATAAGACATTCTGGAAAAGGCAAAACTATGGAGACAGTAAAAAGATCAGTGGTTGTCAGGCCTGGGGATGTGGGCGTTGGGGAGAGGTGAATAGGCAGAGCACAGAGGATTTTAGGGTAGTGAAAATACTATGTATGATATTATAATGATGGATCAATATCATCCTGTATTTGTCCAAACTCATAGAATGTACAGCACCAACAGTGAATCCTTAGGTAAACTATGGGCTTTGGGCGATAATGATGTGTCAATGTAGGCTCATCTTTGGTAAAAAAAAAAAAAAAAAAAAGTGCCATTCTGGTGATGTTGATAATCAGGGAGGCTTTGTTATCTTCCCCCATATCCTCACTTATTCATTTCTTCATTTAGTCAATCACTAACATTATAGTGAGAACTAGTCCTTGCCAGGTTTTATGTTGGAAACTAGGGACATTAAAACGAATGAGTCATGGTGTTGGCACCCAAGGAGCTTGTAGCCCACAAACTAATGTAGACAGACTAATGTAGACAACTGAAGGCTGAGTCTGAGGATGAACATAAAGTAGTACTAGCCCAAAGAAACTGACATGCCAAAGGCAGAGGTCTTGGAACATGTGTAAGCGTTTGCTACACGTGAGGTGGGGCTCAAAGAAATAGCATATGGTAAGGACCAAGGGGGAAGAAAGTACAGTGAGTTTGGAGAATAGCTAATGGCTCAGAGTGATCGAGGTGTGTGTGTCAGGGAGTTGCAGGTGGGGAGGGAAGAGGACAGGAGGGAGAGATGGTTTGGGGAGAGGTAAGACTGTGTTGCATCGTGACAGAGATGGGACACCAACTTATAGACCACAGAGAGTTAAGCAGGGCAGCAGAGTAGCCATGTAGATCTGGACTCTGGAGTAACAACTCCAGGGACTCTGGGACAGGGGACTTGGGTCCATCCTGGGGCATCTTTCAGTGCCTTGGGGTCCTCCTTTGTCACTCCCCGTTTTGTTGAGATCATTATAAATACACATGCAGCTATAAGAAATCATTCAGAGACATCCCTTATACACTGTGTCCATTTTCTCCCAATGGTACTATTTTGTAAAATGAGTCCTTTCCCACTTTGGACGTGGAGGTGGACGCTGTGATGGGGGCACCAGTGTGTTGAAGGACAAGTGCTCAGGGAGCTCTGGTGACTCAGTGCCTTCTCTCCCATCACCTTCTCCCCCTCCATGAGCCAAGGCCACTTTATAGTTATGTCATGGAACAAGCCTGGGAAGGCTTACAGCAAAAACTCACAAGTTCATCCTTACAAACCTGTTCAGATTTCTTTTTTATGTCTTCATAGGAGACCAGGACACTACCTTGGGCATCACTATTGACATGGCCAACACACTGGCTGTAGTTGAGACAATCAGCTGATCAACCAAGGGTCAAGTTCTCCTCACATTACATGGTAGTGGTGCAGGGTAGCGCCTGCCTAGCTGAGAACTACATTTCCCAGCAACCCTTTTTGGTCATGTGACTAGTTCTCACCAATGCAATGTAAGCAGAAGGGTTGCCAGACACTTTCGGGATTAGGTGCTAAGTGGTGGCTGGCTATGCCTGTTCTCTTTTTCTTCTCTCAGTCTGCTGTTGAGATAACTCCAGAATGACCTTGAGACCATAAGATGGCAGAAGAGCCACAAGAAGGAAGTGGCCTGTGTTCTGAAACAACCATAGGGAAAAAGCTATCTGGGAGAGCCAGGGGCCAGGAGTGTGAGCATTGGACTTTGTAAGAGTGAGAAATAAACATACGTCAATGTTTTGAATACAAAAGAAGTAGAGAGCATAGTGTGATAAGCCACGTTAGCCATCCATCATTCAGCCTCAAAAGTTATCAACATTTCCCTAGATTTCTTTCATTCACCACCCCATGCTACTTTTTAAATTGTTTGCTGGAATTTTTAAAGTAATTCCCAGACACTGTGCAAAAAGACAAAACAAAACAAAACAACAAAAATCCAAACGCCCTTTATAGCGCTTAGCCACTGAGATGAGGGGCCGTTTGTCACAGCGGTTAGCCAGCCCTGACGAGTACAGAGGACACTCGGTACCTAGCTGTGGAACTGAACATGACTGACCTGTTTTTCTAGGCTGTGTAGCGCAGAGGAGTATGTCTGGGCCTAAAGCAGCAAGAATGCCAAGCCTTCTGTCTTTCTCAGAAGTAGTTGTCTTTGTTCTTCTGGCCCAGCTGCACCCGGCCGCACCTACCTACCCTCCTGGCCCCTGCCTCCTACTTCTTCCTCTTTCCAGGCCCTGGGCTGCCCAGAGAACAAGCAGACCCAAGGTGGGATCAGGAAGAGAGGGTTTTCTGGGCCATGTCCTGGGTGGGGCTGGGCTGGGTGTGGTGGGGTGAGGCTGGAACGGAGTGAGCAGGCAGCGAGATGGAGGCTGGAAACCCCGAGCTTAGCAGCGGGGGCTGGGCCAGGGGAGCAGAACCTTTTGGCTCGGCCTATGTTCATGACCCCGAAGCACAGAGGCAGGACTAAGCTTTGTGGTCAGACTCCGGGATAGGGGGAGGATTGAGTCCATTCAAGAAGTCATTGTGATCGAGCACCAGAGGGGCAGCCCCACGTCCCACACTGGAATGAGCCGGTGGGCTGGATCCTGGCGTAGTCGCTCCCAGCTCTGTGACCCAGAGCATGTTCCATTATACCTCTGAGCCTTGGGCTCCCTATATTGAAAACGTGGATGGAAATATCAACCTCACCAGGCCTTGGGGAAATCGGCCATGAGGAGAGCCTGGCACTCAGTCTCGATGACTCATAGTGATCACTATTGATTTCTGTGAACAATAGCAGTGAGTATGGGGAGCGGGAGCCGGCACCCATCCAGGGAGTGGATCAGGACCATAGGATGCTGAGCCCCACCCTCCTGGGAGCTGTTTTCAGAGGAGAAATGGAGATGCAGGAGCCAAAGGGCTTTCTCTGGGAGCGGCCAGATCTCATTTTGCATGTCAGAGGAGTAAGGGTGGGTGGGATCCTGCAATTCAGGGGCTGTTTCCTGGAAGGGGCTGGGTCGGCCACAAAATGCTTCCTCCCTTAGAGACAGCCTCACAGCTGTCAGGAAAAAACAGCTGTGTGGCTTCCCTTCAAAGAGGTGAGCCCTCAGTCCAGTGGGGAGTAAGGCAAGACGGGACAGAAAACAAGGACTCACTGGCAGGTTCTCTTAGGAGGGGCAGACAGGGTTCAAAAGCCGGTCCTGCTTCCTCGCTGTGTGACCTTGGGCAAAGCGCCTCACCTCTCTGAGCCTTCGCTACGTCATGCTTTCAATGGTAATACTGATGCTCATCTTATGAGGCTATTATGAGGAGAAGAGATGATGCATCTAAAATGCCTTGCATAGTGCCTGGTACACAGGAAGCACTCAATACGAGGTCACTGTAAATCGCTCACCCCTAGGGCTGAATGAAGTCCCTTCTTTCTCTCAAGCGACTTCTAAATATTGGAGGCCCTTGTCTGTCTTCCCTTTTCCTACGTCAACTCGTTGCATGGGCTCGTCCACTTCCGCTGCCTTAAACCCGTTTCCAGAGCATCGCCTCCGCAGGTGGCATTCGAAGCTGTGGTGCTTGTGCTATTGTTGGTCATGGATTCTTGAGATCCCTCCTAAGCCTCACCACCCCCCCCACACCCCCAGCTTTTCCCATCCTGGGAAAGAGCCTGCATTCAGCTAAAAAATCTTGAATATACTCTGTCCCTCAGCTCCCAAGTCCAACCGTTCAGCAAGTTCTGATGCCTCTACCTTCAGATCTCCCCTCCCCTCCCCCCTCCACGGCCACCACCGAGGTCCATGCCACCTTCCCCTCGCCTGCTCCGCTGCCTGGCCCCTCCCCACGCTCCCCGCTGCCACCTTGCCTCTCCTACAGCCAGCTCTACACACAGCAGCCTCACCTTTTTCTTTTAACTGTTTATTTGGACATAAATCCTAGACTTACAGAAAATCGTAAGAATAGTATGCTTTTTACTCAGTTCCCTACATTTATTTATCATTCTTGTCATACACACACATACGCACTTTTTTTTTTCCTAAAAAATTGTAAGAGTAGGTTGCAGACACAATGTCCCTTTACCCCTCAATATTCTAGGGGGTGTTTCTTATAAATTGGGGCCCTTTCTCACATAGCCACAGTATGACGATCAAAAACAATTGATATAGTACTAGTAGCTCAACTATAGACCTTAGTCATAGTTTGCCAACTGCCCCCAAAGAAAGTCTGGAGTGTGAGCTGCATCCTCTTGTCATGTCCTTTTAGTCTCCTTTCACTCGGTCTGTCTTTGTCTGTCATGACCTTGGCGTTTTGGAGAAGTCCAATCCAGTTATTTCGTAGCATGTCCGTCACTTTGGGCCTGTCTGATATTTCCTCCCACAGCGAGCTGTTGAAAAGTGAGTGAGCTCTCCTCCTCCGTGACATTCGGTGGCTGTCCATTGCACTCAGAGAAAACACGCACTCCCCACCAGGCCTCCATGCCGTGGCGGCCGCCTGAGTCCCCCACGGCTCTCCCTGGGCACTGTCCGCTCCAGCGGCCTGAGCCGACCGTCCCCAGACGCATCTCTCATTTGAGCCCCACCTCCCAACCTCATTGTGGTGCCGTCTGTCCCTTTATCTTGCTATGCCTTTCTTCGTGGTACCACTTGCCCTTACGTTACACATCGCGTCTTCTGCCACTAGAATGTGGGCCCTGGACGGGCAGGGATTGGGCTCGCTTTGCCTGGCCCCATGTACCCAGCACCACAGCAGCACCCTGGCCCTGGCACCTCTCTCTAAGAGCCGATAGGAGGTTTGAGGGCTCCCCGTCTTCTCACTTTTCGCTGGCCCTTGGCCCATTGAATGCCTCCTTTCTCCAATAAAGCATCCTCCCTAACCCATCCCACGTGATGTTGTAGAATTCGTTCCAAGCCCTGGTGTATGATGGAGGAGACCAAGAAGGGATCCTCGGCATGACACAGAGAGATCTGGGTCCAATTCCACCGTGTTACTTCCTAACTGTGTGGCTTTGGGCGAGTTACTTAACATTTCTGAACCTCCATTTTCTCACCTGGAAGGAGGAAATAAGAATATTTAGCTTGACAAGATGTTGGGTGAAGAGTTGAGATAATAAACGTAGAAATACCTGACACATGACAGGTTGTTTTGCCCTACCTCTGTCTAATTGGTGAAATGCTAAGACCCACTAATCTTCAGGAGAAATTGGAAGGGGCCGTAATGGGTTGAATGGTGGCTCCCAAAAAGATATGTCCATGTCCTAATCCCCAGAACCTGTGAATGAGAGAGACCTTATTTGGCAAAAGCTTCTTGAGATGAGATCATCCTGTATTACCCACTGGTCCCTCAGTCCAATGATGGGCGTCATATTTATAAGAGATGCTCAGGGGAGAAGGCAGATGCACAGAGATGTGAAGATGGAGGTAGAGACTGGAGCAGTGCAGCTACAGTCCGGGAGATGCCAAGGACTGCAGGCAGCCACCAGAAGCTAGGAGATGGGCATGGGACCGATCCTCCCCAGAGCCCAGCCCTGTCAGCACATTGATTTTGGACTTCTGACCTTTACAGCAGTTGTTGCAAGACGTCAAGTCTGTGGTCCTTTGTTACAACGGCCCCAGGAAACTAATGCAGGATGAACTTTGGCAAAACAGCAAATGGAAGTTGCTGGCCCACACAGAGTCTTTTCTGCATGGGACTTTCCATACCCAGGGTTTCACTCCACCTTCATGGCCCTGTGGGCTGAGAGCAGGAAGTGATTGAGGCCGAGGCATCCTGAGCCAGAGTGGTCCCCACATCCCCCCTTCTCCCCCGCCTTAGTAGAGGGGAGGGACCTCCCTGGGGTGGCCCTTTGAAAGAGCAACTGTGAGAGAGTGGCCCAGTCAGTGGGGGATCGTGGGCTACTTGGAACCAGGCAAAGGAGTCTGGGTGCCCGCTGTTTACAGGGATTGTCTGGGATGCTGATGGCCAGCACCAGGGACCCTGGGGTCTTTGGGGCCAGTGGGATGTGACAGTTTCCCTCGGTGGTGGCGGGGAGAGGTAGCCACTGGCTGGTGGGAGCAGGCTGCCCCCGATAGCTCATTGCTAGTTCAATGCAGAGCAAGCCTGCAGGCCCCTGTTCAGACGGCTCTGACCACTGCGCCAGCCTGCCTCCTAGCCCACACCATTGCCACCACATCATACGCTTCCCCAGAGAACTTGGCATCCTTTGCCTGCATCTAACACGTGGCTGCCAGGCTCCTGTCTCAGCTCAAGGATTTCCAGGACAGCTCCAGGAAGCAGGTGCAGGTAGCATGGAGCCCCTAGTCCTGCCATGACCGGACACTAGGTTTGGGCTAACTTTCATCCAAAGGCATCCACAGAGTCTCTGCAGTCCCCAAAGGAAGGCCATGCATGCCAGCAGATGCTGGGCAAGGCAGAGCTTGCCATAACACTTCCTTGCGAGGTTCCTGCCTGAGCTTTCTTCTGGGGAAAACCACCTCCCAGCTGCTATGAGTCAGGAGCTAGGCTGGGGCGCCCATGCCAGCTGCAGGCTCTCCAAGCTGCATCCCCATCTCTATTAAGGCCAGCTCAGGGGCCGCTGATGATTTCTCCCGTGTGGCTCACACACCAGGCAGGAAGAGGAAAGCCGCTCTGGGAATAGCAGACCCCAGGGAGCAGGGCCCCAGGAGGCACGTGGGGGAGGCAGCAGAGGTGGCTGTTTCACACCCTGTCACAATGGAGGTAGCAGTTTCCTTTTTGGAGCCTGGCAATGTGACCTACTTCCCTGTAACAAGGCTGCTACTTCAGCACTGGGATGGAAGAGGCAGGTGAGGGACGCATCCCGCCTGCGCCCCCACCCCGCCCCAGACAAAGCAAGAAAGAGAAAGGTCTGTGCTCTGATGTGCTCCACACATGGTTCTCCTGCCCAAACCTCCCCACTCAGCTTGTCCATCTGGAAAGCCCCTCCCTGCGCTTTGTAAGCCAGCCGAGGAGACACCCCCCCCCAGCGGGGCGGGCTTCCACTGCCTCTCTATGCCCAGCTGCCCATGCTGGGGGTTACGGCTCAAAAGTTACAGCCTTTTGAGTTAGAGACTGGGTTCTATATCTGGACGGGTCGAGGCTCTGCCCATGGTAATGAGGGACCAGGGCAAGGAGGGGAACTTCTGAGGCCAGGGCGAGCCTGAGCACCCACCTACAATTTGAGGCTTCCCTGCCCGCTCCTTGCCAAGGGCAGGCCAGGCAAGGGCAGGCAAGGTCGCAGGGAACAGGGGTGATGAGGACAGAACAAGGCCACTTCCCTGGCCGGAACTGTCCGGCCCTAATGAGGAAATGCCAGGTCCTTCTGGGGCCGTCCTGTGGGTGAGGGTAGCTGTGTCCAGTATCACATGGTCTTTACTCCCAGCTAGCCAACACACTGCAAGCTTGGGGCCTTGGAATTGAAGGTGCTTAGGGCAGTTTCCCAAGTACACGGAACAAAGGGGCCCCCATTAACACCTAAGCTGCAGGGGCAATTAGGGTGAAGTGATCTATAATTAAGTCAACTTGGAGGGGGTTTTGGTAAGACCTGGATTTTCCAACAGTGGATTCAACTCATTTCCGCGTAGCTGCCTTATCCACCCCTCTCCTGCGTCTGGTGTGGCCCATCTGCCACTGGTTAGGGAATTCGTACAAGTGAGTGTTTCTACTCGGACCCTCTGCAGGCCACTTCTTGATACCTCAAGTGGCAAGAGTGGACATTTTACTTGACCTCGTGATTCTTGTAGGGTGAAGATGGGGCACAGCTTCCCTCCCTCCTTCTCTCCTCATTTTGTCCACACTAGCATTTTTCTTTGCAAATAGCAGAGATAAACCTTGGCTTACCTAAGCAGAAAAGGGGTTTATTGCAAGGATACCAGGTAGGCAGCTTGCAGAATAGCTTCAAGGGGACACCCATGGGCCGAGAGCACAGACAGGCCATCCTGCGGGCATGATCTGATTAGAACGTGGCTGCTGCCCTGACTGCCACTGGTCACTGGACTGCTGGACTCTCAGCTCCACTCAGAATCCCAGATGCTACCACCCTGGTGATGAAACTGAATCTGAAGGACTTCTGCTTCTCTCTGTCCCTCAACCAGACTTGTGTCCCAGGTGGGGTCATCTGGCAGGCTGGCAGAACGGCAGGGGTTGAGAAAACACCCGTCTGGGACTTTGACTTCTTTAAAGAGAAGTGCGACTCATAGGAGCCATTTCTTCAAACCCAGGAAGGGGGCTCAGGTGCCGGACAGCCAAAAAAGGGATGAGGACACGTCTCACTGTCACTCGTTCAGTGCCGGACACTGAGGGTGAGTGCGGAGTCAAGCGAAGTCTCTGCCATCATGGAGGACAATGAAGGCATGAAAAATTGTAACATTGGAACCATAAGGTCACAGTGTTAACACACGAGAGGGCACAATGAATCTGGCCTCAGTTTTCCCATCCGCAAAATGAGAATAGTAACGGAAGTACTTGTCTCACATGGCTGGTTGAGGGATAAAAATCACGTGTGGAAAACACCTTTTGTCACACTGGCACGTGTAGGGCCCTGGACGAATGGCAGGTGTTCTCATTCAAGAGGCAGTTCATCAAAGTGGTCGATAATGTTGTTGCTCCTACTTTGAGGATTCCAGCAGCCCCACCCAAAACTCCTCAGAGGCGGAATAGTGGGGTGCTTAAGACCAAAAGTTCTGGAGCCTGATTGACGGAACTTGAAATCCAGTTCTGATACATACCACTTAGGGGGGCTCTGTGCCACAGTTTCCCCATCTGTACCATGGGAATGGTCACAAGTCACTTCACAGGGTTGCTGTGACCAGGGCAAGGGTGTTATGTGTTATGTGTGGTGTGGTATGTGGGTAACACACAAAGCTCTCTGAGCAGTGCCTGGCACAAGGTTACGGTCACAATAAGTGTTAGTAATTTTTATTAGCCAGAGGTCCATGGTAGGCACAAAGCCCTGACAAACAGCAGACAACCCAGTTTCGGGTGGAGACACGATTCACATGTGATGGCTAAGGAATGTGCAGCCCAAGGAAGCCATTCAGACTTTCTATCAGCAGCCCCCCAACGTCATGGGCCCAGAACCTCAAGTCCACAGGCCGTGTGAGTTTAGAGCTCTCATAATGTTGCCAGCTCCCAGCCGAGTCCTACTGGTCCCCAAGTCCCTGTTCCTGTACCCGAGCCTGCCATCTTGGCTTGGGCTTATCACGACTTCCCACAGCACATCTGGTCTCACTCAGGATTCTGAACCCCACAGAAGACTTGAGGGATAAGAGGTTGGAGTCTGGGCAGCGTTTCCTGATCTCTCATTCCCAGTCATTTTGGAAGCAGCTCAACCATCTAGCCCTTCCTCTAGGTAATCAAGTCCCAGCCAGTCACAATCCTGCTCCCAGGGGACACTTGGCAATGTCTGGAGACATTTTTGGTTGTCACAACTGGGAGGGTGAGGGGGAAGTGCTACTGGGATCAGGCAGGTAGACGTCAGGGATGCTGCTAAACACCCTAAATACACAGGACAGTCGTGCACATCCAAGAACTTTCCAGCCCCATAAAGAATTTTCCATTGCTGAGGTCAAAAAATCCCATTCTAGAAATTCTGCTAAATATAACGGTCTATATCTTGTTGCAGTACAAAGTACAAAGAAGAAAGCAAAAGCCCCCCAAATCTCATTACTCAGAGATAACCACAGTCCCCATTGTGGTGATCTTCCCTACAAATTTCTCTCTCTGCATGTTTACATGTAGATTTATAGACCGCGTGTAATCGACAGAAATATGCTCCTGCTTTATATGCTGTTCTGAAACCTCCCCCCCCACCCCACCGCGCCTTTTTTAAACTCGACATCATGCCATGGGCATCTTTCTACTGTCAACAAAAGTAGATTTGCAACATCCTTTTCAAAAGTCTGCATAGCATTCCATAGTAGGGGTGTAACACTTTATTTAGACAATCCCCACTGATGGATATTTA
>NW_011888960.1:1661924-1666517 GCF_000151845.1 Pteropus vampyrus
TATGTGGGTAACACACAAAGCTCTCTGAGCAGTGCCTGGCACAAGGTTACGGTCACAATAAGTGTTAGTAATTTTTATTAGCCAGAGGTCCATGGTAGGCACAAAGCCCTGACAAACAGCAGACAACCCAGTTTCGGGTGGAGACACGATTCACATGTGATGGCTAAGGAATGTGCAGCCCAAGGAAGCCATTCAGACTTTCTATCAGCAGCCCCCCAACGTCATGGGCCCAGAACCTCAAGTCCACAGGCCATGTGAGTTTAGAGCTCTCATAATGTTGCCAGCTCCCAGCCGAGTCCTACTGGTCCCCAAGTCCCTGTTCCTGTACCCGAGCCTGCCATCTTGGCTTGGGCTTATCACGACTTCCCACAGCACATCTGGTCTCACTCAGGATTCTGAACCCCACAGAAGACTTGAGGGATAAGAGGTTGGAGTCTGGGCAGCGTTTCCTGATCTCTCATTCCCAGTCATTTTGGAAGCAGCTCAACCATCTAGCCCTTCCTCTAGGTAATCAAGTCCCAGCCAGTCACAATCCTGCTCCCAGGGGACACTTGGCAATGTCTGGAGACATTTTTGGTTGTCACAACTGGGAGGGTGAGGGGGAAGTGCTACTGGGATCAGGCAGGTAGACGTCAGGGATGCTGCTAAACACCCTAAATACACAGGACAGTCGTGCACATCCAAGAACTTTCCAGCCCCATAAAGAATTTTCCATTGCTGAGGTCAAAAAATCCCATTCTAGAAATTCTGCTAAATATAACGGTCTATATCTTGTTGCAGTACAAAGTACAAAGAAGAAAGCAAAAGCCCCCCAAATCTCATTACTCAGAGATAACCACAGTCCCCATTGTGGTGATCTTCCCTACAAATTTCTCTCTCTGCATGTTTACATGTAGATTTATAGACCGCGTGTAATCGACAGAAATATGCTCCTGCTTTATATGCTGTTCTGAAACCTCCCCCCCCACCCCACCGCGCCTTTTTTAAACTCGACATCATGCCATGGGCATCTTTCTACTGTCAACAAAAGTAGATTTGCAACATCCTTTTCAAAAGTCTGCATAGCATTCCATAGTAGGGGTGTAACACTTTATTTAGACAATCCCCACTGATGGATATTTAAATCATTTCCAGTATTTTTGCTATTATAAACACTACAGTGATGAATCTCATTGTATATACATCTTAGTGTGCTTGTCTGAGTAAATCCTTAAGACAAATTCTAAGAGTGGAGTTGCTGGCCAAAGAATAACATTTCCTTTTAGGACTTTTGATACTCAATGCCGAATTACCACTTGAAAAGGAACATTAATTTACACAGCCTCTAACAGGGCCCGGGAGTGCCCACCTCTCTGCCTCTTCGCCCACACTGGATATTATCAATTGTCTTAATCTGCAAAAGGGTTTCTTTTAAGCACTAGCAGAGAATAACCAGGAATGCTCACAGCTAAGTGTGAAGGTTTTATCCTGGCAGCTGAATCCTGGGATTTGATGTAACCCTTCTGGAGTCTGATTCGCTGTCTCTTCTCCCTGATCGTCCCTCTCCTTGTAGAGTCCTCAGCTAGGAGAGGGTGGGTGAGGGGAACTTGGTGAACAGATGGGGGCTCCCCCAGCCCTGGGTTCTCTCTGGTTGGTAGCACTCCGTGGTCTCTCTTTCTCTACACCCCTCGATTTTTAAGGACTCAGGAATGTGTCCCCATCAGGGTGGTCTCTATCCACGACCTTGATCTGAAGCCACCTGCTCTTTGTGCTCTAATTGGGGCTTTCTCTACTCCTAGCGAGGACTAACATAATAATAACTCATTTAGACAAAGTGGTTTCACAATTGAATATGTAGGTTCTCTTTTGTTTGGGTTTTACATTATTCCTCTAAACAATCCCATGAAGCAGTTATCATTAATCTCATCCTTACTTTTCTCAACGCAGGAGCTGAGGCTCAGAACGAGAAAATAACTGGCCCAGGTCCCACGACATTGAGTGGCAAGGCTAGGATTTGAACTCAGGTCTTCGATTCTAAAATGTATCCAGGATTTGTCTTAACCAGGCACAGTAAGACATGCAGACACAGTAAGACATGCAGAAATGACTGTCTCAAAGGGAGAAGTTAATACTCGCAGATCCTTAGAAACATAAGGAACTGCATGCTACGTAGAGCTATGCGGGGAAGCACCAGGGTGGGTCAGGAGGCAGCAAGAGCAGGGCAGACCTGGGCAAAAGCCTTTACTGCCAGAGGCACCTCAGCAGCAAATTCTCAGAGTGAAAGGCTTTAGCATGTGGGAAGTATATTTGGGAATGGTGTGGGTTTTACTTCTCTGAAGTCAGGATGCATCTTGCAGTTGAAGTGCACATTTCACGTGTTACCAGGAAGTAGAGTGTATTAGTTAAAAGGGAGATATGTTGTTGGATGACTTTAGTTCAAATCTTGGTTCTACCAGTTCCTAGCTGTATGATCAAATACTTAACCTTGCTGTACCTCTATTTCCTGTGTGCAAAATGGTGCCAGTCACGATATCTATCTCATCTAGCTCTTGGTAGGAATAAGTAAGAAAACGGCTATGACTGAGCACAGTGCCAGACACACAGCAAAGTTTCAACAAGTACTAGCTATTGTTTTTATTTATAACCTCCAAAGCCGAAATCAAATGAATGGTTGCAGAGTCAGGGGTCTTGACTGAAAGCCACAGAAATGACTTTTATAGAGAAAGGGGACTTTTAGGAGAAGCCTTAGGGCTCCCAGGAATGATGGGAGACTGTTCTCCCTACAACGCCCATCCGATCCCATAGCAGCCAGTAACAGCAGCCGGCAAGTGAGACAGGGTGAGTGGGAAGCGGAAAGAATGCTCGCTTCACCCTCTACCCAGAATGCAAGCAGCTTCTTGCGGCAAACATTGGCTTCCATCCAAGTACCTTATAAACATTTCCAGGGCATCAATTTGAAACCAGGCTCTGGTTGGGTGTTGGGGGTAGGGTCATGGGTGAAATGAAATGAAGGTGAGTCCGGCAGAGCCCGTGCCATCTCAGAAGCTCACATTTTAAGGTAAGAGGCTGACATGTGAAAGATAATTACAAAATGGTGGGGTGTATGTAATACGAAGATGGATCTTTATTGAGCACCAATAAAGTGTGCTGGGGGCTTTGCCTGAATGATCTCACTGAATTCTCGGAACAACCCTATGAAATGAGTACTGTTGTGCCCATTTTATAAGTGAAGCCATTGGAACTCAAAGAAGTTAAGTGGATTTGAACTTGGTCTTTTCTGACTCTAAACCCATGCTCTTAACCACTCTGTTATTCAATGAAACTCAGAGGAGGCAGCCACTAGGGGTGAGGTGTGGAAAATGGGGTTTACGAGGACGTGCGGATAAGAGAGAGAAGTACCTTCCAGAAAAATGAATCCGCGTTTTCAAAGGCTGTATATTTGTGTGGGTATGAGACATTGTATAGCTACTAACTGGCATTTATTGAGCGCTTACTGCATTCTAGGCACTTACATGTATTTAATCCTCAGAGCTTGCTGTATATTCTTTTCCGCATTTTTATAAAGGAGGGACTGAGGCTCAAGGAGTTGTGGCCCAGAGATCCACAGATGGTAAAGGCGAGAAGCCAGAGCTAGAACCCAGCTCTATCTCATCCGCAGATGGCGATGACACCAGCCTTGTCACTGGAAATTAACAGCAGTGGAACCCGCCCCCGCCCCCAACCTGCCAGTCAGCATACTGACCACCCCCCACCACATCGATTGGCTCAGTAATGGACACGTGACCCAAGTTTGTCCAATCAGAATGAGTTCTGGGCTTTGAAAAAAGTGCTTCTGAAAAGAGACTTTATTCCCGCCTGCCCTTAACAGGGAGGGCTGGGCGGGAGCTTTGGTCGTGAAGGAGGTGGTAATGGACGGTGGCAGTGGTCTCGAGCTGCAGGGCCGAGGGCTGCAAACGTGGGCAGTGGGAGAACCAAGGTGATGTGAAGAGCTGGGGGTGGGAGCAGTAGAATCCCCAGCCCAAACTCGGTATCTGGTGGCCAGCAGTGTCTCCGACTGAACCCAGCAGGCAGAGGCCATTTGTAGGGGAGACCAAGTGTTCTGTTTACTGAGAGACCATGCGATAAATGACCCTGGAGAGAAGCAGGCACTACTTGTACTTTCCCTAATAACCACCCACCAGACTTGCAGACACGGTATCCCACGTGGGTCATCAGGCAATCGCATTTCATGTCACAGTAATAAATAGGAGACTGAGATTACAGTAAAAAAGCAGTTTGGACTCCTCCGTGGGATGGCGCGGTGCCTGTCGCTCTGAATAATGATGTTTTCTTTCCGAGCCTCCAGCATGCCAGGCTCGCTCTGGCCTCCGGCAATTCTCCTTGCCTGACATGCTCCTCCTCCATCTCTTCACCTGGCCACTTCATTGTCCGGGTCTCAGCATAAGTGCCACTTTTCTCAGAGGCCTTGCTGGGCCCCTGAGGCTGGGCTGGAAGCCCCTCTCCCAGGCTCCAGATCTTGTCTACCAAGCAGAGGGTGGCCTGCCATGTAGCCAGGCTGCCAGCTTCCCAAAGGCAGGGGCGACTTCTCTTGAGGTCTTGCCAGTCTCCCCAGCG
>NW_011888960.1:1667067-1669143 GCF_000151845.1 Pteropus vampyrus
GGTAGCATCGTACAGCAGGCATGGTCCTTATGCCAGGTTCAACACAACAGTGGTCTGGTGGGTGGCCAGCCAGGGGCTGTGTCTCAGTGAGGTCAAGCCTGATCCAGGTTCTAAGCTTACATTAGCACTAGATTGTATCCTCGAGGACTGCACATCTGCCTTGGGTTGGGGCAACAGACTGTGGGAAGGAGAGACGCCTGGCTTGACATCCCCAGCCCCTGCTCTGGCTAGGGCATGTGGTATTGGGCCAGTGACTGTCAGGAGGGGGATCCCAGCATTCATCAGACCCAAATAAGAATGTAGGCGCCTGTAAACTTCTGTACTCTCCTTGCTAACATCTCTGAACCCAGAGTGATCCCCCAGCTGGCTCGGTGCCTGGGGGAAACAGAATTGGGGTGGGGGGGGTGTCTCAGAATCCTCCCTTCCTCTTTTTAACCTTCCTGTGTCTGGTTTGTTTATCTCTGTGGCTCGCTCCAGGCACCCTCCCGGGATGAGCCACAAAATACAAATTGTGTAATTGTAGTGATTTTGTTTATGAATTAAATGCCCTGTTATTTACATTTAAAACTGGAGCCACACACTATGAAGATAAATAGTAAATTCATGCTAATAATTTAAAATTTGTATATTCCTTTACTTAGAATGACACTAAATAGCAAATGAAAAGCACCATAAGAAGTTGAGAGTGAGTGAGAGACCAGGGAAGAAAGAAAAAACTGGCTACGGACCTTTTTTTTTAACAGTACGTTTTTCCTGCTCTTTGAGTAAGAAGCTCTGAATTTTAATTTTGCTCGGGTCCTGCCTCAGCTCATGTTTGTTGAATGAAAGACTAAATAAATATTTTTATTAAAATGTGGAACATGCTCATTATCTTCTGTTTCCTGACAGCACTAGATATAATCAGGATTGCCAGCACATTGAGAAATAAAGACTCTCTGAACAATACAATGACTCTTGAATCGTATACGCCTATTGTCGAGTTTATTTGCCATGTGTCTGCAAAGTCATCACAGTTTTCTCAGCATCTACATTTTAGTCTCACTCCAGACCCAGTTCTGGTCCTGCTGGAGTAGCTCATATCAGACTAATTCTTCCACAGACAGCAATTATAAACTCTGGACAGAATTTTAAAGCAACTATTTAAAAATGCAAGAGATCAAACAAAAGCAGACAAAAATTAGAAGGCTTCAACCCGTGAAAATGGTAAACATACTGACTGTGACATGTGCACATGCACACACATACGCACACACACGCGTTACAGAGGGACATAAACTCTGTGAGAGGAAGCCCTTTATCATCTTGCTTAGACACCCAAATGAGTACATCTTTATTGTCAAATGAATGTTTTGTTTGGTGTACATCTTTTTTTTCCTTATCCATTCAGCTACCCTATGTCTTTCGATTGGAGCATTTAATCCACTTACATTTAAAGTGATTATTGATAGGTACATAGTTATTGTCATTGTATTATTCATATTTATGGTCACCCTCCCTTCTTTTTTTATGGAGGTCCACTTAATATTTCTTATAATTCTAGCTTGTCGATGATGAATTCCTTTAGCTTTTTCCTATCTGGGAAACTTTATCTCATCTTCAGTTTTAATTGATAGATTTGCTGGGTAGAGTAGTCTTGGTTGTAGTTTCTTGTTTTTCATCACTTTGGATATTTTGTGCCAATCCCTTTTGGCCTGCAAAGTTTGTGTTGAAAAATAAGTCGACATTCTCACAGGAGTACCTTTGTAAGTAACTAGCTGTCTTTCTGTTGCTGCTTTTAAGATTCTCTTTGCCTTTAATTCTTAGCATTTTAATGATGATCGTCTTGGTGTGAGTATTTTGGGGTTCCTCTTGTTCAGGACATTTTGTGCTTCCTGGACTTGCATGTTCATTTCTTTCACCAGGTTGGGGAAGTTTTCTGTCATTAATTCTTCAGATAGGTTCTCAATCCCTTGCTCTCTCTCTCTTCTCCTTCTGGTACCCCTATAATGCAAATGTTGGTATGCTTGATGTTGTTCCAAAGGTCTCTTAAACTCTCCTCAATTTTTAAAATTCTTTTTTCTTTTTGCTGTTCTGAAT
>NW_011888960.1:1669993-1683995 GCF_000151845.1 Pteropus vampyrus
GTCAGCTACTGCCTTTGATTTTTCAGGGTTACCTGGTAGGAGCTATAAAGCAATCCAAGGATGGTCGGTGCCTTTGTTGGATCTGGAAGCTGGTGGGAGAGACCACGCTGTGAGCCGAGGTCGGTTACCCCAGTACCAGACCTGTGGTGGCTCAGCAAAAGGACCAGT
The DNA here is from genome assembly GCF_000151845.1 of Pteropus vampyrus. NCBI lineage: Eukaryota > Metazoa > Chordata > Mammalia > Chiroptera > Pteropodidae > Pteropus > Pteropus vampyrus. The sequence continues at coordinate 1,670,162 of NW_011888960.1, forward strand.
ACACCTCAAGGCCTGAGGCTGTCTGCCAGCTGCCCATGAGTATCCATGAGAGCCGAGAGAGCCTTTTGTTGGTGTGGGAGTTGGGTGGGGCAGGAACCCAGAGAGTCACCAGGGGAAAGCGTGTAGATTTCACCCGGCCAGTACAGAATCAGGTTTTATTCCTGTGCCGAATCTGCAGTTTTCTTCAAAAATCTCAGATTGCAGCTAAGCCAGCCACTGTGCACCTCAGGCCTGCAGAGACCTGAGATATGTTCATGAAGTACTGTAGCTCGGGGCATGGCTTGTGGCCCGCCACTGAAAATCTCTCCTGGGATGCATGGGCTGTGCAAAGGCAGCATGAGCTGAGGGTTTTGTTTGCTGTCAAATTTGTGGCCCAAGGTAACCATGGGGTGGGTCTGGATGCCCAGCGATGGGCCCGCCATGGGCAATTCATGGGTTGGGTGGTGTGGGGTCTCAAGGAGACACGGGGTAGAGCGAGCCAATTCCATCAGGCCAGTGCATATTCCTGCTGGAGCTGAGCTTGCAGGCTCCTGCAAAAGTCACAGATTGTGGTGAGGCCAACTGCCATCCCCCTCAGGCCTGCAGACCCCAGAAATCTGTCCAAGAGACACTGCAGTTTGGGCTGTGACACCTGTTGCTTGCCGCTAAAAGTCTCCCTCGTAATGTGCAGGCCGTGCCGCTCGAAGCAAGAGCTAAGGGCTGCTGCCTGCCCAGAAAGCGTGGCCCAGGGAAGTGAGGGATGTGGGGGGCAGCTGGCTGCCTGACAATAGACCCACCAATGGCCACTTGTGAGTTGGGAGGGGCGGAGTCCCAGGGAGACGGGGTGAGGAGCAGCTGATCTCACGGGCCAATGCAGCTTCAGAACTGGCTGCGTGAGGGGAGGGCTCAACGCAGGCAAGATGGCACCTGTCCTTAGACTGTGACCTAGGGGAGCTGACAAAAAAGCAATGGCGGCTGTCCCTCCAGCCCTCGCCCCGGCGCCACAGAACTCAGACTTTCCCCACGTGCCTGTTGCGCCTCCTGAGCTGCTGACCCTCCGCCGGAGCCCAGGGTGTCTGCGAGCAAGTGAGTCTGTGTGTGGGCCCTTTAAGGCGGGTTTTCAGAGTCCTTCCGTCCCATCCAGACACCCAGAATTCCCACTGATTTTTACAGTCAGATTTTGTGGGAACTCCTCTTTCTGGGACTGGAACCCTGGGCTGGGGAGCACCTGTGTGGGGCTAGGGCCCCTCGTTCCTTCAGCGGTCCTCAGCCATGATGCATGGGTGCGGGACCAGCCCGCTTCGCGGCTCTGCCCCTCCTACCGGTTTCAATATGGCTTTTTCTTTTTATCCTCAGACGTATGTGTTATGATCAGCTAGATTTCAGGTGGTCCTCCAGTTGTTCGTTGTATAATTTGATTGTAATTTTAATGTGGTCATGGAAGGAGGTGAACCTGCTTTTACCTTAGCCCGCCATCTTGACCGGAACCAATAGCCAGTGGACGTCTTTTTTATTTTAAAGTAAGGTTTACTGAAACATATTTTACATAAAGCTCACACTTTGTAATTGTGCCATTTGATGAGTTTTGACGAATGTATATAGTTATGTAACCTCCACTACGCAACATCCACCATCACCAAAAGTCTCGGGGGCTGTCGTTGAAAGCGAACGGGCTCCAGGTTGCACTGGCTCTGGGCTGTTCCTTACTAACTGGGACGTTGAGTTTCCTCTTCTGCAGAGCAGGGATAATATTGGTGTGGTCTGGTTGTGTGGCTCTTTGCCTTTTGTGCAGATTTTGTGTGTTGGCCTCCCTGTGACTGAGTGGGGCCACATGACTGGTTGCGGCCAGTGATCTGTGAGCTGCGAGCAGAAATGTCATGTGTCACCTTTAGGTTGGAGCATTTAATTACTTGAATCCTTAATCTTCCCTTTCTGCATCTTGGCCAACCTGCACACAGATGGCGCCTTAATCTAGGTCTCTAAGTAAAGACAGTAGAGAACAAAGCCCCCTACTTAACATATGTCCAGGAGCGCAAATAAGTGCTTCTTTATTTCAGCCATTAGAATCGTGGGGGCAATTTATTACCACAGCATAATCTTGCCTCTCCTGGTTGATACAAATCTCTCCTTCCTAATGTGGTTGTGAAGAGTCACTGTGAAGGTACAGGTAACACTCTTGGTCCTGGACCTGGCAGCTATAAATGCTCATTGAATGGTCGCTATGATTTTATACGGTAAGAATGTAACAAGAAACAGCTGTATTCAAATCTCATCTTTGCCCTTAACTGTCTGGATGACCTTGGACAAGTAGCTCTTCAAAATGTAATAAGGCCTCCCATATTACATATTACTTAGCTCTTCAAAATGTAATAAGGCCTCCCATAGGGGTTCCTGCGAAGATTCCAGGAGGAGAGAAGAGAGGAAGAGCTGCATTGTGGTCTTCGAGCTCTGGAGTCAGGCACCGGGGTTCAAATCCTACTGGTACCACTTAGTAGCTGCTATGTGACCTTGGGTAGGTCACTTAACCTCTCTGTACTTCAGTTTCCTCATCTATAAAACAGAGATACTAGAAATACCTACTTTAAGGGGCTATTGGGAGGATTAAATAGGTAATACATGCAAATGATTCCAAGATTGCCTGACACACAGTAAGCCCTCCATGAACTTGAGCTCTCATGATTATTATCCATCGGACAATATAGAACAGTGATAGGAAGCCATGGCATAGGTTCTAGCCCTGCGTCTCACTAGCCCTGTGACCTTAGGCTGTCATGTTCTCTGAGTCTCCCTTTTCTTATTCACTAAACAAAGATAATACTACCTGCCTTGAGGCATCCTGTGAGGATCAAGTGAGATAATGTATGGCAAGTGCCCATTGCAGGGCCTGGCCAGCTGTAATGATAAAGACATCGAGAAACGCCTAGCACATAGTGAGCTCTCTCGATATTTGTCTCTCCAACAGCCTTCATCTTGAGCCATCTCTCCTCGCTTTCACCTTTGTACCGTGTCCAGAGTTGGGGTGCTCTCCCCTGGGCCAGGACTAGGGTGAGGCAAGAGAGACGCTGAGAACCTGCTCTCTCCGCGAAGGGGGAAGGCAAGGCACAGCCAGGCGAAGGGGCTGCCTCCCGGTCTAGTGTGGTTGGTAACCACGCTGGGGCAGGACTTTGTTCTCTACACCCCCGACTACCCCCACTGCAGCTAGAGGGGCCACAGTCCTGCTGGCGCCCAGGCAGGCCTGCCGCTGCCCGCCTGTGCTTTGTGGCAGGACAGTGAGCACGGCAGCTGGACTCCGTGGGCCAGGTGGCTGAGGGGCGAGTCTCTCTCCTGGGCATTGGCAGCCACTCTGGTTACCCTCTTGAATTTCCTCACTCGCTGGGCTTTGCACTGGGTGGGCATTTGGGGGCTGGTGAAGTGCGCAGAGCCATCACTGCACCCTGCTGCTCCCAGGCCCAGGAGTACCGCCTGAGCTGGGGTGCCCTGACCAGAACAACCATGGAGAGAGCTGGTCTCCGGAGAACCTGTCCCCAGCGGCCACATGGGGGTTATGGGACCTTGTCCCTGAGGAGTGAGTTGAAGGCCAGGAGCTGCCAGCAGTTGCAAGGTAGGAAGGCATTCCAGGCCCAGCTGGCTGTCCCCAGCACATACCCTGGGAAGAATCAGCAGGGGACTCTCTGGGGTCATGAGAGGGACCACTCGTTTCTCTCAACCTGCCCAGCATCACATGTGGATTCAGCCCTAACTCAGGCCTGGCCTGGCGCTGGAACCTCAGCCCTGCTCAGAGCAGAGCTACCAACCCGGGACAGGTAAGAAAATGAGGGATGCTGAAGAGGAGGAGGCCAACCAGCGGGTGTTGGAAGATTCAAGTCTTCTTTTTAAAAACAGGTGCACCAAACCAGACTTGTATTTCACAGGTAGAATGTACCGAGCACTGTATCAGTCTGCTCGGGCTGCTGTAGCCACATACCACAGGCCGGGCCACTTAAAGAGGACAGACATGGATTTTCCCACAGTCCTGGAGGCTGGAAGTTTCGGGTCAAGGTCCAGAAGGGTTGGTTTCTTCGGAGAGCTCTCTCCCTGGCTTGTAGATGGCCGCCTTCACACCGTGCCCTCACACAGCCTCTCTGTCTACATGTAGGGAGAGAGTTTGAACTCTCCGGTGTCTCTTCTTCTAAGGACACCAATCATACCGGATCTGCAGCCTCATGACCTCATTTGACCTCCGGCCCCTCTGTAGAGAATAAGCTAAGGTTGGGAGGACGCAGAAAGACTGGGCAGGAGATTTCAAACATCCCCAGAAAGACAGCAGGTGCTTGGGCCAGGGTGGTGGCCGGATTCTGGACACATCTCAGAGGAAGAACTGAGGTGAATCAGATGCGGGGTGGGAGAGAAAAATCTAGGATGGTGTCAAGAGTTTTGACCCCAGTAACTGGGAGTCCAGGTGCCACGGACTGAGATGGAGAAGCGCGTGGGAGCAGCAGGTTTGGTGGGGGTGGGGTGAAGCCGAGGGTTCCGCCCAGTGTGTATAAAGCGTGAGTTTCTTATTGAACAAGTGGGACTGTCCAGGGGACGATTGGATAGATGAGCCCATTTAGGAGAGAGGTCCAGACTGGAGATATAAATGGAGGTTCTCTAACCCAGGTCCTTCCCGTCCACCTGGGACAAAGGTGTCTTTCACACAGGGAGGGTTTCGGGTAGTCTTCCTTCAATAGCTATACCCATCAAGTGACTGTCCTGCTCAGCCCTTCACACACACTCTGCCTGGTTTCCCCAGTGCCTTTGGGGCACTGTTGTCACCAACCCCATCCTGCAGTTGGAGACAAGGAGGCTCAGCAAAGAAATGAGCTGCCCAAGGTCATCGAGGAGGAAGAGGCAGAGCTGGGATTTGAACCCAGGTCTACAGGGACACCGGGGACTTTCAAGGGTTAAGCTGGAAACTGGCCAGTTAAATTCCTCCCTCTGCAGCCTAGGAAGGTGGATGCCATTATTTTCAAACCATTTTGACATCAGATGCCCTTCTAAGAGGAGCCAGGCTTAGAGAGTTTGCCAGAAACCACCAGCTAAGGGATAGAGATCACAAGGCTAGGAGACTTTGAGTTTGCTCAAGGTCTAATACTTTGGAACCTTTTGCCTTAGATGTCCCCAAGGCTGATCGCTCTGGAGAAACAGAGAGAGCATGCCGACTGTGCTCTGTAAAGCTTGGCCCGGGTCAGTTCCCTCTCTGGCTTTCTCCTAGCACCTAACGCACAGTCCCTCACCCACGGTGGGTCCGTGGGGGGCTCTGGTTGTCAGGGCTGATCGCACGTTTGGGAAGGAGAGCTTCTCTCTTCTTTGTCCTTTGGTACCTTCTCTCTCTGGGCCTTGCTGGCAGCAAGGCTGCTGCACTGGCTGGCTCCCTGAAGCCCGCGCATCTGAGAGAGGTAAGCCAGCAAAGTGTGTTTATAGCTACAGAGAGGGCACGTGGTGAGGTTGGGGGAGGATACAGTGTGAACTTCTCCGTCGGGATCCTGTGTCTTGAGCAGATGTGTGAGCTGTGGCTGTCCACCAAGAACACCTGTCTTCTCCCCAGAGCGCCGAGCTGTCACCCTGACTCTGGTGGCAATAAAGAGCAATAGGCTCTGCCTGGTTGTGGGCCATTTAGCAAGGCCTCTGTTTGGATTTCACAAGTATATTTGAATTCCCAAGAGGGCATTCCAGGAGCAACCGCAGCCAGCCCTTTCAGAAGTCAGAGCCCAGCAGGACACGTGAGGGATTAGACTGAAGGCTGCCAGAGGAGAAGTATGCAGAGCGAGCACCTGGCAGGTAGTGAGGACCTGCTGTGTTGGGAACGGTGGCTAGAAACTTGCTATGGAGTTGCACAGACCTGCACACCACTGACCAGCCGCGGGCTTTTGGCCAGGGGGCTCACGTATTCTGAGCCTGTTTCCTCCTGTGCCCTGAGAACATGAGCCCCTTATTGCATGGATCACGTGATGTAATGTGTGTAGAGGGGCCTCATTGTCGTCCCATTTATTCTTTACTCTATAAGGTAGGGATTAGCCCCCCTACGTTGCAGGTGAGAACACTGAGGCTCAGAGGTGGTCATGCAGCCAGGAGACTAGGTCTGCTGGATCCAAAGTCACTGCTGACGGCGAACCTCTGCCTGGGACACTAGCCAGGTGAGCTCCTCAGCCTTCACAGCCTGTTTGGGGATTGGAGCTGAGGGAGTGTCATGACTTCGCCCAGGCCTTCCTGTTGACCCGGCTGGCGGCTACTGGTGCGCTAAGTCAGAGCGTGCCAGCCTTCCCTGTGGACCCCAGGCCTGTCCCAAAGTGCAGGTTTGGGCTTGGTGGCAGCTCAGCCGGCTGTTTCAACACTGCCCGCTGCTCTGAGCCTGTGGGTCGTGGTTCGGATGGCTGGGCTCCTCCTGACACTCAGAGCGTCGCCGGGGGCTCCTCGCTGGCCTCCCGGGCGGCCCAGGCTGGTGACGTGAGTTTCCGTGTATGGACAGGACGCGGCTCATCCCGACCCTGGGTCGACTTTGCACACAGATGTCTTTCTTTCTCTCTCTCCTTTAGCTTCCTGGAAGATGGCCTGTTTGATTTTTGTAGGTGCTGTCACTGGAATTAACCTTCGCTGGGTTCTGACTCAGGCTTTGTCTGGGAAGGAATCGTGAAGCAATTTTTCATTTCTGCCACTTGCTTGCTGAGTGGTCCACCGGCCCGAAGGGATTTCACTGCCCTGATCCTCGGTTTTCTTATCTGTGAAATGAGCGTGATGTTTGAAGGAGTCAGCAGTTCGGGGGGAGGGTTGAAGAAGATAACACACGTGGGCCTTGTGCACGGTGGGGCACGCCTGAGTCAGGGGGGACCCGGGGTCTGCCTTGCTCTCCACCACATCCCCAGTGCCTAGAACGGGTCCTAACGGGGCTCGTCATCACGTGCTGAATGAGTAGTTATAGCTGTTATCTGTCTCTGGGGGCTTCCACTTAGAGCTTCATAACCCTGGGAGAGATTCCTCAGAGAAAAGACAGATGGCACGGTTCACACGGATGCCCGCGAGAACGAAATCATTTCATTAAGTCAGCAGCCAAATGTTTAAGGAGCGTCGCTGTTCCAAACGACAGGCACTCCTGCCTGGGCGTGGGTGCCCAGAGCAGGAAGGGGCAGCCAAAGCTTGGCGCCTCAAATGTGCCTGTCGCCACGCAAGGCTTTTTGTGTGCCTAACTTACAGAGCCCTCTCAAACATTCCTCAGAGTTAGGGTATCACCCCCATTTGGCCAATGAGGAAATTGAGGATCAGGAGGGGATACGATTTGCCCAAAGTCACACAGCAAGGACGAGGGAGGAAGCCAGATGAAGGCATGGAGAGTGTCTTTCTGTTTCTGCCCACCCGGCATCTGCGGACTTCCTTAGTCAATAGGAGCTCCATCTTCCTTTGGGGGCGGGGTACGCAGGAATCTCCTCCTCTGCTCATGTGACCCAGGCTGCCCCCCCCACTCCCCCCTACCGGTGGCTGGTTCAGGAGTGGGTACTGGAGACAAGCAAGGCCAGGATAGGTCCTGGGGCAGACGAGGTCTGTCCTCTGTCTGCTGGGGTGGCTGAGCTGGCAGGACGGGCCCCGGTTACTGGTGGCCACCTGGCCCTGTGGGGAGGGCCTCCTGAGACTGGGACCAGCACAGAGGACAGCAGAGCTCCTCATGCAGAGAGGCCGGTTCCAGATGACACGGTTGAGCCCCTGAGGTCAGCTCTACCCTCAGCTTCTCAGTCTTGGGAGCCAATAAATACCCGACTTGGCTGAAGCCAGCTCGAGTCAGGTTTCGGTCGCTTTCAACCAAAGCCATCTTGGCTGGTGTCCTTAATGTGAGAGACCAGATGATCCCTGAGAATGACAGACCGGGGGGTGGGGTGGGGAGGGGGGAGGCGTGGCCGAATTGGAGAAAGGGCTTCCTGGATGAGAGATCGGGGAGGCGATCAGCCAACGCGGAGTTAGTTTGATCTATTCTCTCTCTCTCGTTCCTCTTTCCTATTTTCTTCTCTATCATCCTGACCCTCTTCCTCTCTCTCTCTCTTTCTTATTGGGGCAAAGCCTGATCGTCACGGATAGTTGGGCAAAGATGTTCACCAAGGTGACATCTTATGAGATGACTCAGAGCTTTGGGAGAAAAAGTGACATCTTCCCTGTTAGGCAGAGCTTCCTGTCCCAAGGAAGGAACCTGAGGGCATTTGAGAAGACCAGGAGAGGGGTGTGGTGCAGTAAGGACGTGGGAATCAGACAGACCTGGGGGCCAGTTCCAGGACCACCGACCACCTCTCACAGCTGGGAGAACTTGGGCAACCTCTCAACCTCTCAGCTCCCCTAAGCCTCCCTCTTCGTGTCTGTGAAACAGGCGTATGATAGTGTTCATAGGCTTGTTATGAGGATTGGTCATTTATCTAACAGACTGGAGATATGGTCAAGAACAGCCCACGGTCTCCAGCCTTGAGGGCTTCCTACCTGGGGAGAAGAGGAAAGTGCCCGGCACATAATGAGTCTCCTTCTTTACCTTTCTTCCAGAATTGACAGAGGAATAAACTTGAATTGTAGGGATCTCAGCTAAGCCAAGAGAATCGATGGCCAGCAAATACCTTCCTCGGCCAGGGCCTAGTCCTCAGCTATCACCTGAGGCAAAGGTTACGAATGGTTGACTGTGGGCTCTGCGGCAGGGGCTGAATCCTAGCTGCCCCACTTTCTCGCCCTAAAACCTTGGGTAACTTATTTAACCATTCTGAGCCTCAATTTCCACATCTATACACTGGGACTGTACTTGCCTCTTGGTTGTCGTAAGGCTGAAATGAAATTGAGTCTCACTTGATCAATATAAGATACTAGCCAACCACCATTTTTCAGGGTAGATATTATCACGCCCATTTTATCAATAAGAAACAGGCTCAGAGAAGATTCATTGCCCATAAACATGGTCTCATTTTTAGGATCCTCTCCCAAGGGCAGTGTGCAGAGCCCGGCTTCTCATTCCAGGACCCCTGCTAGGATGGGGTAGGGTAGGGTGTAGCCAGGGACATCCCCAGTGAGCCAGGGCCTCGTCAACCTGCCAGCGTCCCCAGGCCTCTGCTTGTCCTGGACTGCTAACTCTCTGGGAAGGGGCAGGGCCAAGCTCACCCCATTATGACTGGATCCCAGGATCCTGAGCTTGGAGATCCAATGTGTCCGAGTACACTTCCACCCCCAACCATTCCTCCCCAGTGGCCCCAGCCAAGGGCAGGGGCGGTGAGTAACATCTCAGAACGTGTCGCCCTGCTCTAGGGCTCATACCTGCGGGGTAGAGCTCTCTTCCTGGAGCCCAGGACGGCCAGGGCAGCATTCTTGGCCAGCAGTTCCCCCTCCACCATTCCAGTCCTCCCTCATTCTTCAGCCACTCCTCCCCCGTCACTCGGAGCCAGCAGTTTTCAGTGTGGTCCCCGCACTGAGCGGTACCGGTATCACCCGGACGCTTGTCAGAAACGCAAAGCTCCAGCCCCCACGCAGGTCCTACTGTTTCAGTTTACCCAGGCTGTCATCACAAAAGACCACAGACCGGGTGGTTTAAACAACAGACATTCACTACCCCACAATTCTGGAGGCTGGAAGTCCAAGATCAAGGTATCGGTAGGGTTGGTTTTTCTTCAGGCCTCTTCCTGGCTTGCAGATGGCCGTCTTCTCTCTGTGTTCTCAGCAAGGTCTTCCCTCGACGTGCACACATGCTGGAGTCTCTCACTGTGTCCTAATTTCCTCTTCTTAAAAGGACACCAGTGAGATTGAATTTGGGCTTACCCTAATGAACCCACTTTAACTTAATTACCTCTGTAAAGGCCCTGTCTCCAAACACAGCCACATTCTGAGGAACTCAGGGTTAAGGCTTCAACATATGAATTTTGAGGGGACACAATTCAGCCCATTGCACTAATTGAATCAGAAACTCTGGGGCAGAGCCATCTGGGTTTTAAGGAGCCCTCAGGTGATTCTGAGGCATGCTCAAGCGTGGAAACTGCTAGACTGGAGCCTGGAGCACCCACGAGGTGCCAGCCCTGTGCTAGTCAATCAGTCAGTCGACGCACGGTCCTAGCCACTGAGCGATGGATGCTGGGGACATTGTGATACAGACCCCCACCTTGTTCTCATGGAGAGCACGCATAGTCTGGACAGAGACGGACACAACAATTGATTAAAATATTTCATTAAATGATTATGAGCGAGTCCAGTGATGCAAGGGAGATGTGTGGGGAGCCCTGGAGCAGGGAAGGCTTCTGGGAAGAAGCGAGGTTGCAGCCTGCATCTACAGGAGGAAGGGTAGACCCCAGGCAAGGAAGCAGGTGCCCCAAGCTGAGGGATCGTGTCGGCCAGAAGCCACGAACGGGCACCCCAGGGTGTGTGCAAGGCAACTCCTTGGGGTGCAAGGAGAGAACAAGAACATCTCTATTTTTCATCTAGTATTTAATTCCTTTAAATTATATTCGAGTATGTTTTAAATGTATACAATAGATCAACACGGTAGGACATGGAGACACTATTTAAATGAACAAGTGTACAGATATTGGAGGTGTGCTGAAACATTTTTTTGGATGGGGCGCATGTCACCAAAGTTTGAAAGCCATGGTGCGTAAATACAAAGACGGGGAGGTGGTGGCCGGTGTGGCCGGAGTCCAGGGGTGAGGGGCAGTGGGGAGCCACTGAAGACGTTTGAGCGGGAGAGGGGCTCAGTCCAATTCGTGCTTTTTAAACAAGACAGCCTGGCTTCTCTGGGGAGGATGACGCAGGAGGCGAGAGCAGCTCCAACTTACTTAGCTGAGACGCCTGTGCCCTTGGGAGCCGCAAACTGGTAGGGCCGTGAAAAGACACATTCTGGAGATCCACGGACTTGCTTCAGAGTCCACCTCGCCTTCTTGCTGGCGGTGTGACCTTGATTGTCGTGTTCACCCTCTCTGCGCCTTGTTTCCTCGTCTACAACATGCGGGTCATAACAGCCTGTCGCGGGACGTGGTGAGCATGCGACAAGATCGTGCCAGTCCAGGATCGACAGCAGGGCCTGGCGCAGAGAAACTCAGCAGGTGCGAATTATTTTTATTGTCGTCGTTATTGTCGTCGTTATTGTCGCCTCCGCTATTTGCCTGCGTGCACCGTCACGATGGGACTCGTGTCTGCTCAGCCTGGTGTCTCCAGCAGCCCGGACGCAACTTGCCGTGTGCCCTTGGGCAAGTCTCTTCTCCGTTCAGTCTCGGTTTCTCCCGGTGCAAAATGAGGCCCGTGGCTGAGCCCGGTGGTTTTCACATGGGGTTCCTGGGAGCCCTGGGGTTCTATGGAGATACCCTTGGGGAGGAGCGGGCTGAGCATCTTTGTTTTCATTTGTCGTATATACTGGATTATGTTTAAGATTTCATGTGAGCGAGGGAATCCAGCGCTTTAACGAAAGCTTTTAAAAGGCTCGCGTACAAACGGATGAGATGTCCTCTAAGGGCCTTCCAGGCCCAGAGTGGATGGATTTTTTTTGCAAAATCATAATGGGCTAGCAGTTTAAGCTGTATATTACAAATGTCTCCCTGGCACAGAGATTGAGTTCCCTGTGTGTAATCCCTGCCCTCATTAGGCTCCTAATGCCTGCACCCCAGGGTATGCGATACCTCTCAGCCCGGGCTGCGGGCCGTGCCCCAGGATTTATGTGTGGCTTCTGCATTCCCTCACACAAACCCTGCCCTTCGGCTCCCTCCGGCTTTCCTAATAAGTCATCTTCCTCGCCCTTGATACTTTCTCTTGCTTTTCCCTGGACTGCCTCCAGCTGGCCTTTGTTTATGCAGCGGGCACCTGCCCGTTGGGAGAGTCCAGGGGCTCCATGTGAGAGGGCCCTCAACTCCAGGGGGACGTTTGAGCTGACCTTAGAGCTTTGGCTCTTGAAAGCTTTGGGAGACATCAGAATCCCCTGGAAAATATATTAAAAACGCAGTTTCCGGGCCTCAGATCTTCTGATCCAGAGGCTGCCAAGGGGTCCAGGAACCTGAACATTTAAAGAACCCATCACGGGCTTCTGGAGGAGCAGAGATAGGGGTCTGGGGTTAGATCACACTCTACAGCTGGAGACCACCCCCGCTTTGACTCACATCACCCATTTACTCATTCATCTAGCCAGCTAGCAAATCCTTCTTTGGGAGCTTTCGACTTCACGTTTGATGGAATGAGGCATTGGAGGCAGCAGGTTAAAGAGGAGATGACCCAGGCTTTGGAACGACAGACACGCCGCTCAGTAACTTAGGGACCTCACATAAGTTGCTTAACCTCTCTGAGCTGTGCTTTGCTCGACTGTAAGATGGTTATAACAACAGTATGTGCTGCTCCAGGTGATTGGGAAGATTAAACAGGGTCACGGATGTGAAGCTCTCAGCCGGTGCCCGGCACACAGTGGTTCTCTGTAAACAGTGATGAATTCGTCTTAGACAGAACTTGCTTTTGATATTTAGTTTCCTCTTTAATCACCCAAGTCATTTCGCTGCAAGAAAAACATATTTCTATACTTTGATTTTTGTATTTCTTTTCAGATCAAGGACCCTTTTTCCTAGTATACCCTGAGTGTGTGTGATTAGTCCTTCTCAAAACAGGTTCATGGCCATATCTGCTCTTGGATGGTGGCTGAGAGCTCAGGCTCTGGCACTAGATGGGTTCGAATCCTATTTCCAGCTGTGTGACCATAGGCAAGCCACTTTACTTCTCTGAGCCTAAAGACTGTATCTACGTCATAGTATTATTGAGACGTGAAATAAAATTAGATCTACAGTGCTTATCTAGGCACATATTAAGCAGTCATGAAATATTAGCTACCATGTAGTCATTCACGGAATAGATATTTATTGAGTGCCTACAATGTGTCACTTCTTGGATCACACATTGGGGATATAGCAGTGAGGTCTAACAATAAGTGAATAAATAAATAGATAAATAAACACATCAGGTGGCATTAAATACCATGGGGACAAACAAAGCAGAGGAAGGAATTGAGTATGAGAGGGGTGATGGTGGGGGGTGCTAGTCTCACTAAGATGCTTCAGGAAGTCTTCATGGGAGATATATTCGAGCAGAGACTTGAAGGAGAGAAGCAAGCTCAGCTACCTGGAAGGGTATTGCCAGCAGAGGGAACAGCAAATGCAGAGGTCCTGAGGTTCTTGCAGTGTTTGAGAACAACTAAGGCAGCCAGTGTGGCTGGGATACAGTGAGTGATGAAGAGAGAACAGGAAGAGGAATAAAGGGGGTGGTGTAAAGGGGGGGGTACAGTTGAACCTTGCCATAATGCTGTGAGCGGGATCCAAGGTATTCAATTGCATAAAATACTAGATTTTGTTATTGAAAGTCAACGAAATGTTAAAAGAGGCTGAGCTGAGGGAGGGAACCAGTGACCAAAGGGACGGGTTTTGGTGGCGCTTTACTGAACTTTGTGTTCTGGGCGAGAGCACATGGAAGTAGGGAGGACACTCTGAACGTTACATTCAGGTGAGCTCTAAAGGTCGCCGGGCCAAGGCGAAAGTGGTGACAAGAACTGGATTGTGGTTCCATTTTGACAGTAGGTCTTCTTCCGTTATGGGCTCTTCTTCCCAGTGCTTCAGCCTCCCTCCTATTGCTGGTGCCTCCCTTTGGGAATCCCAGAGCCGAGGACGTCCTTTGGCCACCACTGCCACCCTGGGCCAGGGCTGTCTCCCCAAGAAGTTCAGCTTTCCCTGCCCTTATATTCACCAAGGGGTTCATGACAGTATTGCCTAAGAGCACATAGGATGAAGACACCCCAGGAGTTAACTGAGGCACTGAGCCCCTGTCTCCACTCAAGTCACATGTTTAGCTTAATCTCTGACTTCTCTCTCTTGAC
>NW_011888960.1:1687165-1704404 GCF_000151845.1 Pteropus vampyrus
TGTGCCTGGAGCACAGGGAGGGCTGTTATCAGTGTGAGCCCCAGGATGCTGATAACCCCCTGGATTCCTTCTGTGGCAGGAGACCTCGCATGGTGGGGCCAGTGTGGACGAAGGTGGCCAGGCTGTGCCCGGCCTCACGGGCTGTTTTCCCTCTGTGGGTATCTGTGGCTGTGTGTGTGTGTGTTGGGGGGGGGTGGGGGTGGCTGAGCTCAGCTCTTGGCTGGAGACGTCTTGGCATTTGATGTGACACCGCTGTTGTTTTTGGCTCTGTATCCAAGACTCCTACGCAGCTAATCACTCGTCGTCTTGGAAGACTGGCCCAGGAGCCTGAGAAAGGAGGGAGGGAAGGGCCGGCTGCTGTTTCTCTCCCTGTTAGGGAGGCAGCAGCGATGGAGTGGATGGGTTAATTCTTTCTTCTGCTCTCAGCTTTATTGGGCAACAATCTACACACAATAAAATGCACGAGTTTTAAGAGCGCAGTTCAATTTGTTTGCGTAAACCCCCCATACATCCATAAAACCACCAACCCAGTCCAGATACAGAACGCTTCCTTTTCTGGGTAGAGTTGCCTTCACCCCCATCTGTCAATACCCCCAGCTGTGCGTGAGGGAACCACTATCTCCGCTCTGTCACTACTTGCTAGTTTCGCCTTTTGTAAAATTTCACAGAAATGGCGTCCTCCAGTAGGGACTCTTTTGCATCCGGCTACTTTCATACCTGATGTTTCTGAGGTTCGCCTACCTTGTTGCATGGGTCAGTGGTCCATTCCGTCTTATTGCTGAGTTGTATTCCGTTACGTGGCTATAACACAACCTATTGATCTTATGGTGACACACTTTAGATTGCTTCCTCTGTGGGGCTCTTACGCACAGAGTTCCTGTGACGGGTCTCATACACATCTTCCGGTGAGCATGCTTCCATTTCTTTCGAGCAAAGAACCGGGAGGGGGAGATGCTGGGTCACATGGTAAGCGTGCGTTTAGTTTTGTACAGAAACTTCCAGATCTGTGCTCGCAGTGGTCGCACCCTTTTACATTCCCATCAGCTATGTCTAAGCCTTCCAGTTGTTCCATTTTCTCGTCAACACCTGATGTCGGCAATCTCTAAACTTTAGCCATTCGGGTAGTAGGTAGTGGTAACTTATCGTGGTTTCAAATTTGTATTTCTCTGGTGATTAATAACGTGGAGCATCTTTTCACAGGTTTACATCTTTCATAGGATTTTGAAAATGCAGTGTGGGAAGTCCTGAACCAGGCCATGACCTTCTCATGAGGAGATCTCAGAAACTGGTTGGTGGGGAGAGATTAGAGCGCCCCGTGCCATAATCCCGACAGCTACTAACCTAACTTTTTAAACTTGAATTGCTCATGACATGAGTAATATATAGATAACGAAATCCACGTGATAAGAATATTAAAACACTTCGTGTAAGATTTGAGACCCCCCTCGACTGCACCCAGAGCTCCCTTCCCGACCCCCTTGTCTCTCCTCAGAGGTCTGTCTTGGTGTTTGCAGATGTGTTCTCATAGAAAATAGCCAGTATTTATTTTTTTATATGTTCTTACATAAATGATATAATACCCTGCAAATCATTCTTCAGCTTGCTTTTTCCAGTCGTAAAACTGTCTTAGAGACCCTGCGATGTCACTACACGTGCATCTGCCCTGTTCTTTTTAGTTGCTCAGGATTGCACTGCAAGGATGACTCACAGTTTATGAACAGATACCCTCATTGCTGGATATTTCGGTTTGCGGGCGGCGTTCTGCTATTACGAACGATGGTGTGGTGACCATCTTTGTCCTTGCCTCTTTTGTGGCTGTGTGTGTGCTTCTGAAGGCAGATTCCAAGGAGTGGGACTATCCAGTTGTTGTATCAGCTATCCGTCGCTACAGCAATGCTGTGTAACAAACAGCCCGAAACTTAATGGCTTAAAGCGACAATCATTTATTCTCTCTCACCAGTCAATAGGGTGGTTGGGCTGTCCTGCTGATCTGGTCCCAGCTCAGCTGATTGCGGCTGTGCTGACTGATGTGTGTCTAAGGTTGGCTGGCAGGTAGTTCCTTTGAAGTTTGTTTTGGGCTACTGCTGCCAGGGACAGGGCCTGGGAGGGGCCATGTCACTCCCAAGAGATAAGCTGGATCACTTTCTTAATCTATCGCCTGAGTGAAAACATCATCTGTCACAAGGCCAGGTGGACCATGATGAGCCGGGCCCGAGGATGGCATCACCTAGATACACATGCAGCACAAACACACGTCTTAGACAAACATGTGGCTTGTCTGTTCAGGTTCCAACACTGACCGAGCACCTGCTACGTGCCAGGGCCTTTTGCTGCGTTGTTTAGTTCGATATGTTCCATGGAAGCCGGGGATCAACTTGGCAGCAGGAGACACTATTTGTTTTTTTAATTCCAATCAGCTACGAGGCAGCTTCATACATGTTCCCTCATCCAATTCTTCCTCACCCTCTGAGGTGAGGATTTTTATCTCCACTGTGCAGACGAGGATACCGAAGCTCAGAGGGTTGGACTGACTTGTCCAGAGTCACACGGAGCTGGGATTCAAACCCAGATTTGTGATCTTGTCCTTCTCCGCCTGTCTTTGCTACCTGGGTGGGTAATAATCATGAATATAGTAATAACAATAATAATGATCGACCCAGGCTGAAGAGGCAGCATCTCTCCCTGAGAAAGTGAGAAAACCCAAACAGCTGGCAAACAAGGTCTGTCCTTCGCAGAGAAGCTGGTGTGTGGGTTTGCTCGGGCTGCTGTGACAAAATGCCACTAACTGAGTGGTTTCAATGACAGAAATGTATTGTCTCACCGCTCTGGAGGCTGGAAGTCTGAGATCGAGGTGTCACCAGGGCTGGTTCCTTGTGAGGGTGACTCTGGTCCAAGCCTCTCTTCTCGTGTCTGGTGGGTTGCCACGATCTTCGATGTTCCTCGGCTTGTAGAATCATCACCCTGACTCTGCCTTCATCTTCACGCGGGCTTCTCCGTGTGTGTGTGTGTGTGTGTGTGTGTGTGTGTGTGTCTTCCCTCTGTAAGTGTCTGCATTTAAATTTTCCCTTTTTATAAGGACATGTGTGACATGGGTTAGGCCTGCCCTCATGACCTCACCTTAACCTGACCATCTGCAAAGAGCTTTCTCCACAAAAGGTCACATTTTGAGGTGGTGGAGGTTAGGGCCCCAACATCTGAATTTCGGAGGGGACACCATTCAGCGCCTAACACCCCGGGAGGGAAGGAATCAGGCTGGTCTCTATCATCTGCTATCCGCAGGGACCCTAGGCCAGTCTGGGCACCTTTGTGCAGCACCGTCACCCAGAGGTCCCCTTAACCGCAGTGAAGTGGAAGGACAGGCCCTCGGGGAGGTCAGATGAGCTGCCCATCACACAAGCTCAGTGTGACGCGCAGGCCGGCAGAGCTGGGCAGGGACCTCATCACTTACCAGCCTCTCTGTGAACCTCCGGCTTCGCATCTTTGGAAGGGTATAGAAAGGGGTGGCCAAGGAAAAAGCCACCGAATTCTCCTCAGGAGCACCTCAAAGGCGAGGCCTGGACGTCGATCAGGTCCGTCTGGTACAGGGCCTGGCCGGTGAGCGTGAGGAGCTCTGGCCTTCGAGTCCCGGTTCTGCCTCTTCATCGCTCTGCGACTTGGGGCAAGTTGCTTAACCTCTCTGAACCTCAGTTTCGTGACTGATAAAATGGAGGTGAGACTTGTGCCTACTTTCTAATGCTATAAGAATTCACTGAGAGAATGTGAGAGAGAGCTCAATGCAGAGCTGGGCACGCAGTAGCCACTCAAGAAATGCTGGCTCTTCTCACACTTGATTCTTCGATCGGCTGGATGGGTGAAGCGGGGAAAACGAAGGTGCCGAGTTTCTTGATTTCCTGGTCGCTCGCTCCTTTGAGAACTCACGGACTCTGCCTCTGGCACTGGATTCAAATATCAGCCCCATCACCAGCCTGGGATCCTGAGCAATGGGGAGAAGGAGAGGCCGCCCCCAGAGTTGGTGCAAGACTAAGATGACGTGATCGCATCTAACGAGCTCCACCCGGGCGCTGGCACCCAAGAAAGGCTGGTCCTCTCTCGGCGACTGAAGAGGCGGGCGTTTGGGTGACAGCAGCCTCCACTTGCAGGCAGGCTGGCTGTCTGCATGGCATCAGGGAGGCAAAAGCGTTTCCATGGCAGGCCAGGCGGCATTTCTGTTTTCACATGACACTTAGTGACATCTTGGCAATGCTGGAACGAGATAGGACCTGGAGAAGCCGCCATTTCCTCCCAAGGACCCAAGGCTTGGCGGGCAGGAAGGGCAAGGTTCTTGACCCCAGCGTAGCCCTGAGCTGGGTTTCAGTTGTCCAGTAGGAACAGAGCCTGCGGAGGGTCCCATGGGGTGGCTACGGCTGGGCCTCCCTGCCCTCCACGCTCCTTCTGCCACTTGGGACTTCCCTGCCACCCTCCGCTCCGTGAGCTGTCCCCAGGAGGCCCAACTGCATGGACTCTACCAGCGGCGCCCTTCACAATGGCTTCTAGCTGGGTCCAGTCCGCAGAGCCTGGCCGGGGTCAAGGCACTGCCTCCCAGCTGCCTCTTTACAGGACTTCCACCCAGTAACCCCGTTCCCCCTGCCTGTCAGCCCAGCAGACTTGCCTGTGAGCAGTGCTGGGCCATGCTGGTCTCCTACACCCCGCCCATGCCTTTGAAAACATCTTCACACTACCCACCTTACGTTTCCTTCTGGGTCTTTGGTGATACACCACCCTCAGTCCCGTTTTCTCCTCCCTCCCTTCCTTACTGCTCACCCTCCCTCCATCCCATCTTTAACAGACATTTATTGAACACCTACTATGTGCTCAGGCAGCACAGACACAGCAGGGAACAGACAAGGCCCCTGCTCCTGCGGAATTTACATTTTAGGGAGAGACAGACTATAAACCTGCGAATACATAGACATCGTTTCAGAGTGTGGTGCGCACTAAGAGAAAAAAACACACCAAAAGATGGATGTCCAGAGAGTGAGAGGGGACAGAGAGGTGCCGTAGCGGGTGGTCAGGGAAGGCTTCTCGGAGGAGGGGACACGAGCAGCACAATGAGAAGAATCCAGCCACGGGGACTCTGGAGGGAGGGCGTGCCGGGCAGGGGGACTGCGAATAGTAAGGCGTCGAGGTGAGGACAAGCATGCTGAGTCGAGAGCAGAACTGAGGCCAGCGTGGCCTTCGCAGAGACCCACGCCATTCCCCTCCCTGGGCCTCTGCCTCAGTCCCCTCTTCTCTCCTTCTGTCCAGGACAGGCGAAGGCCAGTGAACCCTCCCATACCCAGGTCACGTGTCAGCCCCCTGCCAGCTGGGGACTCTCTCCTCTCAGCCTCCAAGCATCAGAGTCCCCCACTGAGTCCTGGGTCTCTGCACTGTCACAGTCTGCAGATGCCTGTCTCCCACGGAGGGGCGGGAGGGAGCTCCATCCTGTCCAGTCTACAGCTGAGTCACCTTGAGACCAGCTCAGGGCCTGGCCCAGGGCGTATGCATGCTAAACGTTTGTTAGGTTAAATGAGTGTACAGATGGCAAGTGTCCCGGGATTTCAAAGCAAAGGATGATCATTGGAGCCAAAGCAATCAGGGAGGGCTTCCTGGAGAAGGTGGGACTTTTCTTGGTCTCGAAGCAGGAGTTGGAAGGGACCAGGGAGGGAATTTCTGGCAGAGGGAACGGCATGTGCGAAGGGCCAGACGTGGGACAATCAGGATGTATCAGGACCTGTTGGACTAAAGGCGAAGTGTGGAGATAAAGCTGGATGGAGAAAGTGAGCCCTTTCTGAGCCCCCACTTCCCATCTGGAGACTGGAACTGCAGTCCTGCCCTCACTGAATGAGATCACACATGGTAGGCACTTGGTGGAGCACAGACCTGGCCTTGGAAGGCTTTTGACAAATGATACTGACATCACCCTGGCATGTGCAAGGCCCCAGGTCCTGGACCCATCTCCCCATGTACCTGAGCCAGACGCATGATTCTCAGGAACTCAAAAGGCCTGGCTTCCTGCATCTAACTGGGCTGAAAATCAGCAGGCCCCTACCTTTCGTCCAGTCCTATCCACACTCCCAGACACTTCCAGCCTCTTGTGGGAAAGGCTGGTGCCAATAAGGCTTCTCCAGAAATACTCAGGAGAGGGGTCCTTGCAATAGCCAAGATGAAGTTTCGCAATTGCATGTTAGAAACATCACAGGACCCAGAGCTGACATCCTAGACATCTAGGTACAGCGTCTAGGGCCCACCAGATGTTTAGGGGTCCATGAGAACATTTTCATGGGCCCCTAAATATATATATATTCTACTCTAGATACATTCATCTTTACACCAATGCAGTCATAAAATATAATTCTGAATAAGTTTTTATAGAATATGTGCCATGAAGACAAAAGTGCCCGGGACCACACAGTCATGAGGTAGCCCTGACCTTGGGAGGGCTCAGGCCAACCACAGGGGAGGAAATGAGCACTGAGGCTCAGACCAGGGTGAGCCAAGGTCACATGGCAACTGGGAGTTGGAGCTGGAATTTGGGCACAGGACTACCTGGCCTCTCAGATCCTTGCTTGTTGGTTGGTAGTTTTTCAGGGGCACGGGGGGTGTGGGGTGTGGGGAGGGGTGCTATCAAACCTCCATATTTCCATCTTCGTTGAGGCTTTGGATTTCCTGGTTCCAATGATCAGGGATTTGATAGACAACACCCTCTCTACCCCTCTCCCCACAATGAGGTCTCCCTCCACAGCAGGGGTGTCTGACAGGCAGAACTGGGAGGGACCTTCCCAAGGGAGGGAGCCCCTGGTCCCCAGGCCCTGAGGCTCAGCACGGGGAGCTGCTGCTCAGTCGATCTGTCGGCCGGGGTGGAGGATGGGATTGGGACAAGCCCTCCCCCAGCTCCCGAGTCATCATCCAGTGCCCCCCACTCCCACTCCACCTCGTTTACATGGAGCCTGAGCTAGACAAGAATCTGACATTGTCCAGATGGAAAAGGCCCCCTCGTTTTTGGCTGAAAAGCTCCTTGCTCAGGGAACTATTGGAGGCGGGCGCACTACAGCCTAAGCTCTGCTGGAAACACTCCCCCGGGTTCAGGGATCTGCTTTCTCTCCTGCCCCCACCCCAGCCCCATCCCACCTGCCCTGTCAAAACAGCTGGAGCCAGCCAAGAGGCCGGGCCCCCTCCGCCCTCCTCTTGGGGTGGGGGCAGGCTCACCGTGTCCATTCAGGGGTGGGCTCTTATCACATGCGGTGATGGGGAGTCTTCTCAGAGGCACCCTGACCTGAAGACATCCCCCTTCAAGTGCCTAAAATCCCACCATTTGTGCTCTATTCAGAGCAGAGAGGCTGTTTACTGGACATTTCCTTTAAAGGCAAAGAAGTGAATGACCGTGTCAGATCATCTTTCCCTGTGGCCAAGTGCCTGGGCAGCACGGGGGTGCTGAGGTTCTAAGAGTCTGGACGAGGAGGGGGGCGGGGGATGTAATCACCACCTTAGCCCTATAAGGCCCTTTAAAGTCGAGGACCTTGACCAGGGCAAGGAGCTATGAATTCTTCCTTCCTGGGTTAAGGGTCAGGCGTGTGTGTACTGGGATGGGGCATGTCGGGAGTCATGGAAAACTAAGGCGAGGAAGGTGAGACAGCTCAGCGGGCGGACGAAGAGAGGAGGGCACCCCAGGCAGAAGGAACAGCACAAGCACAGGTACGGCAGTCAGCTCATGGGGTGTCTAGGGGAACAGCTATGGCTGGAGCACAGGCTGCAGGGGTGTGGATGGGGGTGAGGGGGGTGTGGGGTAGGTGGAGTCAGAAAGGAGGCTGGAGGGACTGGCTTTTGATCCAGGAAGTCTGGGATCCAGAGCCCAGGAGTCTGTTTTTAACCAGCACCCACCGTCCCCCATGTCGGTTGTCCATGGTTTACCCCTTGGTAACCACAGGCTGTAGCAGACGTCTGGTCCTGGAGCTACTGCTGTGGGGTTAGGAATAGAGATGGCTCAACAAGGAGTCAGACCTGGGTGCCAGTCCAGCCGTGGCACTTGCTGGGTGGGTGCCCGTGGGGGTCAGTTACTTTGCCTCTCTGCGCTCCAGGCGCCTTGCAAGGAATACTAATATTTAATTTCTAAGGTGGTTATGAGCTCTGAAAAAGATCACCCCACGTGGTGCCCGATACGTAGCAGGCACAAGAAACCTCGTTCCTGTCCTCTCTCCACACGATGCTTTTGTCCCCTCATGTTAGCAAATCACAGCGACCACATGAATTAGTCAAGTTGGCTCAATCGTCAGAAACAGAAGCCAAGTCAGATTGGCTTAAGGGAAAACTGAAGAGGCCAATGCCGAGGGCCCAGCCTGAAAGAAGCACTGTGGGTGCTGGTCAATGCCATTCCGTCTCTTCCGCTCTTTGCCCGTCAGCCTTGCTTTCTCTTCCTGCTGCTGTGTCACCTTCTGGAAGCCAAGACCGAGGCTCCCAGAGGCCCCAGCTCAGCCACCTGGGGAGGGAGAGCTGCTTTCCCCTGGCGACTGTAGCGTAATCTCAAGGAAGGGCTCTGACTGGTTGTGCTTGGGTCACGTGTCCTTTCCTTGGCCAATCATGCTGGCCTGGGATGGAGTATTTTAAATAGACAGGCCTATGGCAGGAGTGTGTGTGCGTAGAGGGGTGGTGTGTGGTAACTGACTATGAGCAGAGGAATAAGGAGGCCTAACTGGGCAGGAAAAAAAACAACCAACTCAAGATAATTTTATAAGAGAGGAGCCCAAGCTATTCAAGAGGAAACCTAATAAGGCCTTTCTTGCTCTGTGCAGATGTCTATCTCCAGTTCTTCCTTCTTGAAGCAGCTCAGGCGTCCCTCCCTGTGTACTCCTTGCTCCGGAAAGCACCTTCCATACTGAGTCTCCCCCGCCTGGGAGGACCTCGAGGCAGGACTGGACTCTGCACCTCTGTGGCCCTGGCGCCCGCCTGGGGCCGAGCACAGAGCAGGGTTCAAACCTACGTCTTCACAGCCAGCATCCTGTACCCTCTCCACAGCCTCCATCTGAACCCACCCCTACTCTCCGCCCACTGAGCCCTGCCTTCTCCTGCGGGACCTCCAACCTCTGTGTCCTCTGGGTGGAGCCAGATGGCCAGCCCTTCCCTGAGAATCTGGCCGGCATCTCTGAGGGGCTGGCATTCCAGGTCACACAGTCATTTCGCCTGCCTGATGACGCTCTTGTGAAGCTGGGGGCTCAGCGGCCCTTCACAGACTGACCAGGCTGTTTCATGCTCATGTGCCCCAACTCTGGCTGCGAAGCTGCCGAGGGGAAGGGCTGCAGCTGTTTCCGCCGGGTTAGGCTGACCGGCTGACTGCTGGCCGCTGACTTTCCCCAAGATGAGTCCCCGCAAAGGCCGCTGGGCCACTGTTTCCCCCTCCCCCACGGTGGTTCATACCTCCTTACGAAGAGACGTTCTTTTCTTCCTTTCTTTCCTTTTTTTGGGGGTACTGTTTAAAAGAGAGTAATGTAAGTCTCAGATCCCCTCGCATCATGTTAATGTTAAAGTAGGACTAAAAATAAATCTTGGGTTGCCATAGGAACCCTGAGTGTTGCTAGGTTTAGTCTGTGGGGGATTGGGAGCCCTGCTTTTTCTGGCCCTGCTGGAAGGCTGCCTCTGTGGCTGCACAGAGCACCTGGGAGGGGCCCCCAGGGCATCGCCCCACCCCCCAAACCCGCCAAAGGTGGCCTGGGTGTCAGCCCTCTGCTGCGTGTCCTGTGGGGTGTTGGGATCGCCCTGGAAGGGGGACTGGGCTCTGCAGAGCCTCCCAAGAGAGGGTTCCAAGGAGGAGGTGGAGAGGGAGAAAATATAGGCAGGAAGAGAGAGAGAAAAAAGGGGGGAGGGCAGGCGGACAGACACAGGGAGGGTCCGGGTTTGCTAAGCCCGGGCCTCTCCTCCCCATTCCCGCTGCCCTCAGTCCCCTCCCAGGCTGGGTCTGCGTGTGTCCCTGGATCGTGGCCACTCACTGGCCACTCGACCCTGTCCACCGTGCCCCTCAGTGCCCTTCCCAACCTCTTTCTTCCAATTCGGGCTACCCAGGGACACCGTATGCCAACCCCTGGCTATGTCCCATGCACTGTGGAGAGTCCCTACGTCCCTTCTCGGTCAGCCCCGTTTGCCGCAAAGCGTATGGTCAAGAGGACAGAGTCGAGAGTCAGGCAGATGGGAGTTCAAATCCAGCCTCAGCATGTACCGCCGTGTGATTTCAAGCCGTCTCCCCAGCTCTCTGCCCTTCACTTTCCCCCTCAGCACAGGGGGGCGTGGATACCTCCCTTGGGGCGAGGGGGTTGCTGTGGGAATGCGTGAGAAGGTGTGTGGGCCAAGGGCCCCAGGCCTGGCACATGGCAGAGCTGGCAGCTGTTACAGCGACCCCACAGAACCGCCCTGCCTCTGCTGGGCCAACCTGTGGCCCTAGCTCAGGTCCACTCTGGAGGGATACATTTGGTTTGGGGGTTTCTACTTTGGTAGCAGCAGGACAAATACATGCAGGGGTTTAGGGACTCAGCCACTCTGGAGAGGTCTAAAGTTGAGCTAAACCTGGGACTTTTGAGCTGGTCTGTGCCCACAGGGTCCAGGCCCACCGATGAGGTCAGAAGTCCCGTGCAGACCAGACGGGGTTCTCAGAGTAACGAACTTCTTGACCCATATTTCTCAAACACCGTAAAGGGAATTCCTAGCATATCACAGCTTTTCTCAGAATCTTCTTTTCTTCTTCCAGCTGTCTTCTCTCTGCCCCTCAGATCCCCAGGGCCCCCTCTCCCCTTCTTTTCCCTCAAATCAGCATCGGAATCACCCTCTCCACCAAAGAAGTGGCAGCAGCAGCTCCTTCCTGGGAAGGGAGGGGAGAGGAAGGGAGGGAAGGGAGCAGGCGGGGAGGAGGGGAAGCCGAGTGACCCTATCAGTGCAGGCCCCAGGAAACAGATGGAACGAGAAAATTGGGGTTCCAAAGACGGGTTAATACAGTTCCTGTTTGCAGAGGTGCCGGCAAGATGCTGGAAAGGTGAGGGGTCTGAACCTTCAGGCCAAGGGGAGGGAGCAACTGCGCAGAGCGCAGAGGCCACGTAGAGAGGGCTTCCCAGGAGGGGGCCGTGACCGTCAGCCGGGAGGGAATCGAGGCAGTCAGTCCTCAACTTCACTCTCCTGCTTCCTGCCAGCACTGCCCGTTGGGCCACCCAGATGGACGACCAAGGAAATGAAGGGCCTTTGGTGATGGCCGGACAGGCCACAGACAGGCCAGCACGGTGCAGTACCCAGCCGAGTGGGAGGGGAGAGGAACCCCGTGAGACAAAAACCAGACATCCAAGCCAGGACACTCAGGCCTTCATCATTTTTGCTTGACACAAATGGTTATGAACAAATGAGCACAAAAATTTTTAATATTAATAGACTTAATTCTTTGTAAGAATATATGCCCTTCATAAAAAAAAGAAAATAATCAAGTCTAAAAACATGCCCTGGAACATTCTGGAAGATGACACCTCATGTCAGGCAGCAGAGAGGAACCCAGAAAGGGGCTATGAGGCTGTAACTCTCCAGAGCACAGAGAGCCACCTACCTGGCACTGAAAAAACCCATTACCTGACAAGGAGCTGTCTAATTTTCCTTCATTTACATATCCTAATCTAAGGCCCCGACCTCCAGATCCACAAAACAAAATGAAAATAATTAGTGCAATCTATAGCAAATTGTTTTTGAGCTTAATATTCTGCCTAGAATCTGCGTAAGGAAATGCAATTGCATTTTAAACCACCACGTGCAAGAAGCGGGTCAAGGCCAGACAGCTCAAGTGCAGGAAGAGAAGCTCCCTCTTCCAGACCAATCAGAAGCCGAGAAGGGGACCTGGGGGGCTCTTGGCTGGGCGAGAGTGAGTGAGGCAGAGGGGCTCACTCGGGGAGCCCTTCGAAACCTGGAGTCACTGGGGAGAAGCCTAGACTGTACCCTGTGCACACACTAGAGACTCAAGCACTGTTCAGAGGCAGTCAGGGTGATGAAGCTGATTGAAATTTCATGTCTCGTGGCACAACCTTCATCCTGCCGGCCTCGTGAGATGCCTTCGCAAAAGCAGGTTCGATGGTCAAATAACTCGGGGAAGAAATGCAAGCGAGTCGTGGGGCTTGTTCGGTGGTTGGAGACTGGTCTTATTTAACACAGTGTCCTTTCGCCGTGTGAAGCAGAGCCTGTTGCCTTGACAGCATTAACAACGGGCGGCACAGCCTTGAGCAGAACACCTGGGCGGGTGCTCCTGAATTGAACCGGTGACAAGCAGGCCCCCCTGCAGAGGAATGATGTCTTTTATTTTTTGAAGGGTGAGATGGTCATCTATGGCTCTAATAAGGCTACATCTAACTCTACCTCTTCATTTGGCAAGAACGGGCCCAGATATGGGGGTTCATTCATTCAGCAAATAATCCCTGAGTGCCTACTGTGTGCCAGGCACTGTTCTAGGCACTGGATGTGTCAGGGCACAAAACAGACAAAACTCCGTGCCCTGGAGGAGCTTCCGCCCTGGAGAGAGCTCTGTCCTCTCCTCCTTTTACGGCCCTTGTGTGCTGTGAATTAAATGAAAAAAAAAAATGTAAAGACCTTAGGCCAGCGCGTGCCCGTGTTTGCTGTTGGTGGTGATTCTTGTTCCTGAGGAGCACACGGAGGGAGCAGATTTGCAAAGCGCACCAGAGCCGTGGTGCAGGTGGGCTGGGGGCAGAGACAGGGAGAGCGACCCTTTGTATAGGGCAGTCCCCCTGGGGGCATGGTGGCCCTTGTCCCTTGTTGTTCCTTACCTTCCTGCTAATTCTGTCACCTCCACTGGGTTTTCTGTTTCTGGGAAGCAAGCAGTCCCTGACGTGTCCTCAAAACCCTGCTTCAGAAGTGACCCAGTCAGGCAAACAAGGAGCTGTTTACAGCAAAACCAGTGAGAGGACAAACGGGGCTTCCTGGGCCTGGCCTCCCCTCGCTACCTGGAGCCTTTTTGTCACACTTCCCCTCTCCTGGAGAAGGAAAGGGAAGGAGGCATTTGGAAGGTACAAGAAAGGCCAACGTGTCTAATCAAGGGGGACCCAAAGGCGCCTGTCCTCGGCCAGGCCTGAGGGAAGACATCCAAAGCTAATTAGCAGCCCCCAGAGCTGCTTCCTGCGATTCTTCAAGGCTGGCAGGGTCATTCGGAGGAGCAGAGGACATCTGCCGTTTCTTCCCCAGCTGGAGATAGCGTCCCATCTAGCTAAGGAGAAGCCTGGAAACATCCCAAAAAACGCCCTCTTCCTGGAAGGAGAGCCGAGCGGGACTCTGACGGGCACGTCCCTCTCTGAGAGGCCTGAGCGGGGCATCGATGCTTAGAGAAGGCGGGGAGGGCGTGCTGGGACAGCACAGAGGTGACCGTGCGGGAGTGTTAGAGGAACAGGCCGCAAGGCTCGCTGGGTATCGAGGTGGGGGACAGACACGGACAATGGCGGGGGACAGACAGCGGCCTTGAATGCCATGCCAGGGAGTAGGGAGCTACCGACGCTTTCAAGGGGCGAGACACGGTCTGTCCTGTTTTAGGAAGACTGTACTGGAAGCAGCATGAAGGATCTACCAATGACAGCTGTGGCTTGGTCACAGAGAACAAGAAGCCAGATATGAGGCAGAGGGCGTGGTGTCACACGGGGACCCCAGTAAGGCCGACAGCGACAGAGCTGTTGATTTACAGTGCCTTCAGCTCCCCACCCACCCACACCACGCCAGCCTGCAGATAGGTCAGGGTCAAGCATGCTGCCCTAGGCAGAGACGCCTTCCCGATTCCTGGCTGACCAAGGAGGGCGGGGAGCCCTGGGCCGGAGCGGGAGATGGGTGGGGAGACAGGACAAAGAGAGGGGCAACTCTGCGTGAAGGAGACATTTATTCATTCAACGAACACTGTCCACACATGTGGGCTCAGACAGACACACTTCAAGCTTCTCCTCCTCCTCCTCCCACTCTCTCCTTCTTAAAAAACATTCAGCCTTTTCTAATACGCAAGGAAGACAAGTCCAAAGCAACAGGAATTGACTCTCTCACAGTTCTAGAGGCTGGAAGTCTGCAGTCAAGGTGGCAAGAGGGCCGCGCTCCCTCCGAGGGGTCTAGGGGAGGCCCCTTCCTTTCTTGGTTTCTGGCGTTGCCGGCAATCCTTGGAGCTCCTTGGCTTGTCGCTGGAGGGCTCCGATCCCTGCCTCCCCCACCATGTGGCATTCTCCCTGTGTGTCTCTGTGTCTCTTCTTATAAGGATGCCAGGCATATTGGATTAGGGCCCACCCTAATCAAGTGTGACTCAGCTTAACGCGATTACATCCGAAAAGATAGCTATTTCCAAATAAGACCACGTCCACAACCCCCGGCAAGGGGTTAGGACTTCAACATATCTTTTGAGGCGACACAATTCACTCTAAAACACTCACAGGGAAAAAAATACAGAAAATGTAGATAATGAATAAATAAATTAATTAATAAAATCATTAAAACTTTGTATCACACAGAGGGAACCACTCTAACATTTTGGGGTGCCTCCTCCTAGATGTTCTGCCCTCTATCAAGAATATGTTATCGGTTTTGCACAATTCCGTGATCCTGGGCACACCATCGGGACCTGTTTATTTCGCCTGACGATATACGATGCTGTTCTAATCACTCTTTTTCACATCCTGGATTGTATCTTCTCTGTTACATTTGGGAACCCACTACCTAGGGTTTCTTCTGAGTGCAGGAAATGACAAGGATGCAGTCGTAGCTATGGCTTCACAGCTTACTGGGCCATTCCAATGGCAGGGTCAAGTCCGTGTATGTCTTATGTTAATGTAAATCTCATGGCCACCCTGTGAGGTCAATGTCATTGGCCTCACTTTGTAGATGGAGAAATAGATCCGGGGGGTTAAGTACCTTGTCTTACATCATCTAGCGAATGATCAAAACACTTGGGTTTGGTACTCGTGCCTATCCAACAGCAGACTGACACTCGAAGCTGCCTCCTATTCATGGAGCTCAGACATTAGAATGTCGGGGGTGCCCTGAAGATTTAACTTGCAGGTCTTGATGGATATGCATGAGGGAGAACTCGCCAGGTGAAAAGCCATTAGAGGATATGGTGGATGTGGGGCACGGTCCAGCTCACCCTGGGAGGGACTATATGTGCCATTTGCCACAGGATAGCATGTGAGAGAGGGAGTGGCAGGGAGAGGTCACCGGGGCCGTGTCCTGTGGGCAGTCTAAGCATTGTCCAGAGAGCAGTAGGGAGCCCCTGAAAATGTGTCGGCAGGAGAGGCTCAGGGTGGGAGACGATGGAAAGGCTGGCTGGGGCAGAGAAACCGGGGAGAAAGCGGGGCGCAGGTCGACCAGCTATACGAGGAGAAGCAGGGGCGGGGAAGGCAGAGTTAGGCCCAAAGGATCAATAGCCACTCCCTCAGTCTTTGGGGGGAGCTGAGCTGTGAGCCGTGCCCTGGGTGGCCCAGTCAGCCCCAGGTGACAGATGAGCAGGGGACATCTACTGCCATCCATTCTTTTCCTTGGCAGGAGACCTCCCACGTGGCATCGGGCTAAGCCTCAGTCTCGCTGGTGGGAAGCCTGGCTCCTTGCCACAGAAAGGCACAGAGATAAGTGGTGTGATGAGTGTACTGAAAACACAGGATTAAACACTTGGGAACTGACATAAAGCCACCCCTCAGAGGCCGGGAGATGGCGACCAGGTGCTGCCTCCTGCTCGGGAAGTGTGGGCAGCTGGGAATGGCAGAAGAAACTCTTCCTCTGGGTGAGAGAAGCAGGCCCACCCAGCCTCTTAGGAAGGCCGCTGCCTGGGCGCACCCCTCCTCTCTTTGTACCCCTATTTCTGCCCCCTCCCATGGCATAGACCAGCCCGCACTTTCAAGTTTAAGCAGTGCCCTATGCCACCACAAACAGCTGCCCTCATCCTGGGGCCTTGGGGTGCACATACACACCAGTGGCCCAGTTCACCCTCGGGAGGATTGACGCAGGCCACCCGTCTGGCCCCAGACATGCGGGCAGAGGATTCTGGGGTCCTAGGTATCTGAGCGAAGACAAAAGGGAAGTGGTGAGCTCTGGATTTCTGACTTAAGCAGCCGAAGGGCTAGTACCACTCCCAGGTACAGAAACTGGGGAGAAAATAAGAGGCAGTGGGCGGGGAGGAGTCGAGGAACTAAGACCTTGGGGATGGGGGAGACTGGGGCAGAGTCAGGGGCCGGTGGAGGTCCCCAGGTCTGCTTAGCTGCAGACCCCAAGATCGACCCCCGGCTGCTGACAGCCACCACCCCAGAGGGACAGAGGATTCCTTCCCAACTCCCGGGCTGGGTGGGGTCCTCCCGTCTTGGGCTGCCAACAGTAGTTACAGGACGTGAAGTCCAGCGGACGGTCAGCGCGCCTCCTCTCGTGCTCCCCCTCCCCTGTGGAAGGTCTCAGGGGTGGGGGTAGGGCTGGGCCTTTCAGGAAGAGGAAAAAACAAGATGTCTTAGTCAGCTTCAAGGTCAGGGCAGTTTTCTAAGGAGCATCTGGAGGTGGAAGAAGAGGCGTCTGAAGATTAAACTTGGACAGGCCAGAGCATAATGACTCTGCAGTCGGGGCGGGGAGGGAGCCACACTGACTGACGGGCTGTGATAAAATCCACATGACCTAAAACGTTGCCATTTAACCTTTTGAAAGTGCATAATTCGGTGGCAGTAAGTACATACACACCGTTGAGCAACCATCACCACTATACAGTTCCAGAACTTTTCATCACCCCAAACAGTCAACCCATAATTTACCATTGATTGAGGGCCTCCTATGTGCTTTACACGCATCAGCTCAGCTCATCCCCCTTGTAGCTTTGAGAGGAATCCGTGTCACAGGAGAGGAGAGGGAGGGCCCAGGAAGGGACGGTCACTTGCCCAGAGCCTTGTGAGTTGTAAGCGCCCAAGACTTACAGTGTGAGTCCACGTTTGCCCAGCTCCAGGGCCCACGCTGGAGGGGACAGGTGGGGCAGCTCACTCAGTTGCCGATGCCGTTCTCTGGGGGTGCAGCTGGAAGGTGAGGGGCTCTGCCAGAGCACCGTCCAGATGAAGAAAGGTTTGCAAGGGCAGGGGGCGGGGCAAGGCTCAGGCGGGGAGCTGAGGGAGCGTGGTGTGGTGCCAGGCGGTGTCCCTCTGACGGGAGCTCCAGATAGAGGCTGGTAGTAGGGCCCAGGTCCTGTCCCTAGGGGACAGTGCTGGCCCCAGCT
>NW_011888960.1:1705234-1718178 GCF_000151845.1 Pteropus vampyrus
TTGTGAGTCACCTGACATATATGTTCCCAGCTAAGGACAAGCAAGGCGACACTCGGCTTTCTTGTCTCAACTCTCAAACTGTAAATAAGTGTCCCATTTGCCATCTATTTAGTGCCAAATGTTTCAAAATTTAGTGATTTTGCTGCTTAAAATGCCCCCCAGCGTAGCACTGCAGTGCTGGCTAGTGATCCAGAGAGTAAGAAGGTTGGGGTGCACCCTTTGGAGAAAATGCGTGTGTTAGAAAAGCTTCGTTCAGGCATGAGTTATAGCCACTGGCTGCAAGTTCAATGTTAAGAAATCAGCCAGGTATATTAAATAAGGTGTCTTTAAACAGAAACACACATAAAAAAAGGTTACATGTTGATCAGTTGTTAAATTGTCGTGACCAGTGGCTCACAGGACCCTAACCCTGTATTTCTCCAGGATCAGCGGTCCAGCGTCTGCTAATTCAGTGTTCACGATAACTTCATCAAACATGACTACTGCCAATAACGAGAATCGACTGTATCCCATGATCATTTTGCCCGTACATCCTAGAAGTGTGATGGCTGGTTCGGAGAGTGTGTTCCTTTTGAGGAGTTGTCCCCCATCTTTATTGAGATATGATTGACAAATAAACATTGTATATATTTGAGGCGTAGGACTTGATGTTTTGATATACATACATTGTGATATAATCGCCACAATCAAGCTAACAAGCATGTCGGTCACCTCATTTACCTTTATTTGTGCGTTGAGAACACAAGATTTACTCTTGGGAAATTTTAAGTATACAGTGTTGCTAACTATACTCACCATGCTGTACCCGAGATCTCGAAACTTATTCATCTCGTATACCTGTGCTTGAAACTTTGTACCCCTTGACTACCATCCCCCATTTCTCCCTCCTCCCAGCCCCAAACAGCCACCGTTTTACTCTGCTTCTATGAGTTTCATTATTATAGATTACGCATGTCAGTGAGATCATATTTGCCCTTCTGTGTCTGCTTTATTTCACTTAGCATTACCTCCTGGGTTCATTTATGTTGTTGTAAATGACAAGAGTTCCTTCTTTGAAGAGGCTGAATAATATTCCATTGCTTAAATATATAGTATATTTTCTTTACGCATTCATCCACTGGTGGACCTGTAAGTGGTTTTCATGTCTTGGCTATTGTGAATAATGTTGCAATGAGCATGGGAATGTAGATATTTCTTGGAGATAGTGATTTTAGTTTCTTCAGATATATATCCAGAATTGGAATTATTGCATCTTAAGGTACTTCTATTTTTTATTTTTTAGGACCCTCCATACTGTTTTCCGTAACAGCTGTACCAATTTACATTCCCACTAACAGTGCACAAGGGTTTCCTTTCTTCCACATCCTTGCCAACACTCGTTATCTTTTATCATTTTGATAATAGCTGTTCTAACAGGATGAAAGAAAAAAACCCACATGATCATCTCAATAGATGCAGGAAAAGGATTTGACAAAATTCTACATCCATTCATGATAAAAACTCTCAACAAAATAGATATAGAATGAACTTACCTCAACACAGTAAAGGGCCTGTATTAAAAGCCCACCGCTGACATTAAGATCAATGAGAAATATGAAAAACTTTCCCCCTGAGATTCCAGCACAAGGCAGGGATGCCCCCTCTCACCCCTTCTATTCAATATAGTCCTGGAAGTCTTCGCCAGAGCACTTAGACAAGAAAAAACACAAAAGCCATCCAAATAGGAAAAGAAGAAGTAAAATTTTCTCCATTTGCTGATGACATGATCATATATGTAGAAAATCCTAAAGATTCAACAAGAAAAACCTGTTGAACTAATAAACAAATCTGGTAAATTGGCAGGATTCAAAGTCAATGTACAAAAATCGGTCACGTTTCTATACACAAATAACAAACTATCCAAAAAGGAAATTAAGAAAACAATCTCTTCATAATAAAAACAAAGAGAATAAATACTTAGAGATGAAGCTGACCGAAGAAATGAAAGAATCGTACACTGAAAATGATAAAATATTGATGAAATAACTTTAAAAAGCCTTAGACAAATGCAAGGATGTCCCACGTTCACGGATTGGAAGAATCGTTAACATGTCCGTATTGTTGAAGTGTCCCCATCATCGCACCTGACAAAGCTGGTTCACTTAGATGGCTTGGCGAAGGAGATGGCTGTGGACATCTGGTGGGGATGACCATCTCAAGCCCAGGAGGATGGACA
Organism: Pteropus vampyrus; assembly: GCF_000151845.1. NCBI lineage: Eukaryota > Metazoa > Chordata > Mammalia > Chiroptera > Pteropodidae > Pteropus > Pteropus vampyrus. Next base: position 1,707,450 of record NW_011888960.1, read on the forward strand.
AGCAGCAGACAGAGGCACTCATTCGCCATCGTGCCCACTCTGGGCCAGGCTTGTGCTGGACCCAGCGGTGAATGGAAGAGACCAAGATCACTGCCGTGAGGGAGAAAGGCAGTGATGATTGCAGAATGTCCGAGGGCCCTGTCAGGATGGGGGAGGTGCTAGGGAGAGCAGGCGAGGGGCCCAGAGAGCCGGCTGCCGGGCAGGGGGCGGGGGGCGGGAGGGGGCGGCAATTCTACACAGTATGACTAGAGAAGGTCTCCCTGGGGAGGGGGCTTGGGAAGAACCTGTCCCTCAACCCTTGCATTCATCCATCCGTTCACTCATATATGCAGCATATCCAGGGAGGAGATGCCACTGCAGAACTTATCCCGGGGCCCAGTGGGGACATCTGTCCTCTGAGGGTGAATTGAAGGGAAGCGGAGGACCAGGCCCCTTGATGAGGGAAGGGGACAGTATAGGAAGAACAGGAAACCTCCAAAGCAGCGCCCCTGCCAACTTGCTTTTGGGGATCACCGACAACTACGAAAAGGAAAAACAAAAGCAGGGAGACTGTGACTCGACTTGGGATTTTTTCCCAACTATAAATCAGGTCTTTTCGACTTCATTTCAAGGCCCGGGGCGCATCGTTCGCCGGGGTCCCCAGACCCGGCTCGCGGGCCTGTCCCCTCCCTATGGCCTGCCTGCCGGCTCGCTTTCGTCATTTTTAGAATGCAGGGAGCAGGCTGGAACACAAGATCCTGAAGCACAGTCGTCGAGAAAACACCCGTGGATTCAGAGGCTCAGGCCTAGATTCGAACCCCTGTTCCACCTCTGGACTGCCGTGTAGCCACCGGGTGGTCACCTCACTTCTCTAGGCCCCTCTTTCTCTCCCTGTAAAATGGGTACAAGACTCTATACCCGCCTGCCTCAGAGAGCCGCTGGGAGGGTCGGATGAGGCCATGGCTTAGGGTAGCACAGATGCTTCGTAAGCACCTATTCTGTCACACCGTCTCGGGGCTTATGGTCTGTGGAGGGTGCAGACATTTGTCAGCGAAGCCCCAGGCTCGGCTCTGTGGACAGGCTGAGACACAGGGGGCACAGACGTCCAAACCATGGCAAGTGGAAGACAAGACGGCGATGCGGGAAGCCGTTCACACCCCCACAGAGGCAGAGTCCAAGGGGACTGACTGCCTCCGAGAGGGGGCTCAGGCAGGGCAGCAGGCCGAGATCTTGGGAGTCAGCTATTACGAGTGTTTTAAACGTAAGTTTCATTACGACTCAGGTAACGTGAGGCCAGCAGGTCAGGAGGTGGCTGCCACTGCCAAGATGGGGTGCTACTCAGTTTCTAAGGGGCGGGGGCGGGCAACCATGCTATGCAGGGCCATGCAAGGGAGCACCACTACCAGTCAAAAGGCAGAGGAAGCCTGGGGAGAACGTGGGCAAGAGACTCGTTGTGGTTTCTGAAAAGGAGCAGGCGAGGCAGCGGGCAGGTTGAGGATTGGCTAGTTTGAATGACCCCAGCTCTGGGGTGTGGGGGCTGCCCCTAGCTGTCCAGTCCACGGCTGGAGTGATTAGGGCAAGGGGGCGGTGGTGACAGGAGCGAGAGCCAGTAGTGGAGGTGGGCGCTGGATTGGTTAGTTTGCATATGAAAGGTATGCTCGGAGGTGAGTAGATTACAATCTCTAGGGCTTGGCCAGCCCCAGGAGGGGCAATCTCTCCAGGGTCAAGATGGCAAGTGCCCAGGTAGCAAAGCATCCCCCACCCCGCCCCCGCCCCCCCGGGGAGATATGTGTCACATGATGATACTGAGAACCTGAGAGCCGTGTGCTCGGTTCAGTGCCTGGGACATTTCCGTGTGCATGGGCTGTGGTCCATGTGCCGTTTGTGGGGGGGTGGGGTGTCATTTATGAGCTGGCTGTGGGCAAACACTGGCAGGTCCCAGGAGCAGGGCATGGGCGGGGGACACGCCGGGTGGGCAGCTCCAGGAGCAGTTTCTTCCCCCAGAATCGAGTCGCAGCCTTTTCGTCCAGTTTCTTTCCACTGCTAAGATCAGTCTGGTGCCGAGAGTCAAGGCTGGCGTGATCCTTGGATCTGGAGCTTTCCAGTAGCCAGATCCTTCGCGGGCAAAGGAAGACGCAGGTGTCAGGTGCAGAGGACACTCTGGACACAGGGACTTGTTCAGTTAGCAACCTGCTTTTTTTAAAACTTAATATGTCTTAGAAGTATTTTCCTGTCGTAAACCTGTTTCAATCTTTCCATACCTACACTGTATCCCTATAAGACCGTATCTTACTTAATCACGCCCTACTGATGGACACTTGGATTATTTCCTGTCTTGGGCTGCAGTGAACACCTCTTCATTTGGGGGCAGAGGAGGGGTCTGAGCATGTCCTACCCAGGCCTCTGAGCGGGTATTCGGGGAGGCAGCTTAGCCTCTGGTTGGTGTCTGTCTTGTCAGTGGCAAGTAGAGAGCTCCCTACCCAGTTCTAGCCCAGGCTCTGTCCCCAGTTTGCTGTGTGACCTTAGGGCATGTCACAGAACTTCTCTGGGCCTCCTTTCCCTCACCTGTGAAAAGCGAGGCTCGGACTCAGTTCCTACCCCACCCCCTCCTTATCCCAGTAGTCATGCTCAGCTCCTTGGCAGCTGCATTAAAACACTTTCCTTTGCCTCCCCTAGTGCAAGACCTTTGCTAGTTTCATGGCTTCATCCACTTCTCCCAGAAATCTCCAGACGGAGACTCAGCTAGGGTTATGGTCTGACTGGACAGGCGGAGAGGGTAAGTGGCCAGTCCGCAGACTCCCAGTGGGCGTGCCGTGCCGTCAGCCAGAGCCAGGCTTCAATGCTGATTTTTTGTAGCCTCCCGGGCAAGTGACTTCAGGCAGGGGACACTGCTTCACTCAACTTCAGTGTCCCCCTCCATAAAGACAGGATGGTCACTGCCCTGGGAAGGTTCCGACCCATTGTGCTTTGAGAAGAGAGTCCGACCCCCGTCACAGTGTGGCCCAGGCCCTGTACCCTCTGACTTTAGGTTGGCTTGGCCAATAGGAGGCCCTACTGGCACTCAGAGAGCGGGAGGAGAGGAAGGCTGGGTACTTACGCCCCGGCTCCTCCTTGCCGGGCGGGCAGATGGCGGCAGTGGGTGCATTCCCGTAAGCAAGGCTGCGGCTCTCGTATGACTTGCCACCTTGCCTTACCAGGCCTGCGGGGGAGACAGCCCCACAGTTGGCAGTCCCAGGGGTCACCCTTCAATCTCCCTTGTCCTGAGTCCCTGACTGATTCGCCGACCCTTTCCCATAGAATGAGTCTATGGCCACGCCACCCTGAACACACCCGATCCCATCTGATCTCGGAAGCTAAGCAGGGTCCGGCCTGGTTACTACTTGGATGGGAGACCACCTAGGAAGACCAGGTGCTGTAGGCGTAAAAAAAAAATAAATATATAAAATTAAAAATAAAGATAAAGAAGATTGAATGAGAACATGACAGCCATTGGTCAGTTGTATTGATTATGGTGATGGTTATACAACTCTGACTTTACTAAAAGCCATTGAATTGTACACTCTAAATGGGTGGATTTTATGTAGGTGAATTCAATTTTGATGAAGCTGTTTTAAAAATCAACTTGTGGAAGAGCGGATATAGTACGGAGAAGGCCATATATATGTCTGCTTGTCTAGGCACTAAAGACCTCTGGAAAGATGTCGCCAACACACTGTCTGCCATGGACGCCCTGAGGAGGGGCCCTGGGTAGGACACAGAGGAGCCGTCCCGCTCACAGAACAGGGTGGCATGTGGCTTTTATGACAGAAACAGAGAGGAGCCCCGGCCACTCTGTGTTTGCTCGCCCTGGGCTAGCCAGTCCTCTTCAAGAAGCGGGCCATGGGGTGGTAGGGACAAGTACGAAGGGTCCCGAGGTTCCCGGATGCTGCAGCCTGCCCGCACGAGCTCCCGGGAGCAGCTCTGTCTCCCAGGGAAGGTCAAGATTCCTCCTCCCTGGGTCTGAAATAGATTTCCTGTTAAAAACCTAGCAAAGCAACTATTTTTGGCTGCCTGGCCTACCAGAGGCAGGCTGAGAGCTGACTGGGTACCACGCCCAGGCTTCCAGGGTGGCCGGCCCAGGGACCATAATCAGAGAACCTCCCCGGCGCTGCCCGTGGGCCGGGATTTCAGGGGGCTCTTCTTATGAGCCCCGAAGCAGGACAGGTCTGTACCCCAAGGACAGTGGTCCCAGAGCATGGAATTCTGGAGCCATGCTTGGTGCCACACTGTTGGTCACTCCCAACAGCCCGGTCCAGCAGGGGTGGTCATCATCATTTTACAGGTGGGGAAACTGAGGCTCAGAGACACAAGCAACCCACCAGAGATCCCACATCTGGAGCTAGGTCTCAAACTCAGGTCTAGGCCTCATCCTCCTAGACCACACTCATCCTTCAAGATGCAGGGGACAAAGCCCCCAAGTCAGCTGATGCAGACCAGCCCGGCCGCACAAAGGGACCCCTCCCAGCTTGGGCGATTTGGGACAGACGGATTTTCCTGCCTCCCGTCAGCTCCATGGAGAAGACCCGAAACAGGAGGGCACAGGGAGGTGGGTGGGCAGGCAGCCCCCCCAGCGCCAGCCAGCGGCTTCAGGGCCCAGCCAGGCGGGGATTCCATGAGCGGTTCACGGCTGGTCCTGAAAATAAGCACAGTGCGTATCTCGTCGGCCTCGCGTTGCGGATGCTTAGGACAAACCCTCGTAAATCTCTGTCCAGGGCCCGTTGGAAAAATCGGAGGGGCGTGGCGATGGCCACGGATCCCAGGCTCCCCCCCTCCTTCCCTCTTCCTCTCTCTTTTCCTCTTTCTCTCTCTCTCGTCTCTTACTCCACCTGTTTCTCTGTTTTATTCTCTGTCTGCCTCTCCTTAGAGAACACACTCTGTGTTCTATTTCTTTCCAAGTGTCTCCTCGTCTGTCTGTCTGTCTGTCTGTCCTTCCTCAGCTCTTTCTCCCAATTATTAAGCTGCAAGAGAGGTCCCAGCCTCCCAAACGCCCACAGAGCACAGATTTTAACGCGGCTTCACAGTCTTCCAGAAAAACAGATGCAACATCTATGACATTCTTCCCGCTCCCTGGAACAGCAATTACAGAGAGAGGCTTGGGGGAGGGGGGATTGGAAAGCGGGGGCACTGAGAGAGGCTGCGGGGAGAAGAGGAAAGAAAGCCTCTCCGTTGGGGCTGCTCCCCTCAGCAAAGGCAGCCGATGGCGCAGGCGGACACTGCTGTGACCGGCTAGCACTGTGACATCTTTCTCCCCTAGACATCAGCTTGGGAGGGTGACGGGGTTGACAGCGGCTCAGTGGGCAAAGCCTGGCATTGGAGAGGCAATCAGGGGGACAGCGTGGTGGTACAGGGACCCGGGCAGAGTGATGTCGTAGGAGCACAGAATTCGGAGTCCTGGGTTCAAATCTGGATTCTGCTGCTTGAACCAGTGTGAAGGCGGGCACCTTCGGTCTACTCACTCATGCTTTGGTTCATTCCCTACCTCGTTCATTTACTTAACCAGTGTGTTTTGAGCCCTTGGTGTGTGCAAGGTCTATGGGTAGGTGGCAGGACCGTGGGTAAATAATTACAGAAAAACATGAGGGTGTGTGAACAAGGGTGACCTGGGGAGCCAGCCCTCCCAGAGTTGGGACAGCTCGAGTCTGAGGGACAGGAACGATTTGGGGGAAGGAGGTGGGGTGGGTCTGGGAGTCTGCGGGAAGCGGAGTTGTCGCAGAAGGGACCAAGAAAACAGAATAACTAACAGGACAAGGGTCTGCGACGGATGCACAGAGTGGCAGAGGGTCTCCAAGGAGGCAAGAAAGGTCCCCGCATCATCGGCGTCCCCAACAGCCAGGACTCAGCCTCAGAGACCCAATAGGGCAGGCAGAGGTTGTAGGCGGGTGAGGCAGGCCAGACGGTGGGGACCAATGTAATGCTCGAGGACCTGAGTGCACTGATGGTCGCCATGTGGACCTGGAGTCCCAGACTTGCCGAACTGTCCAGTTTTTCATCAGAAGATATGCAATATGTCATCTGTGCCCTGTGCATCCAGAAAGAAGAGGATGACAGATGTCGATGAGGGAGCTGGTCAGTGTCTGGACTCTCTGCCACTCTCAGCAATCGAAATGGAGCTCGGTTCCTCACGCCGGCCGACCGGCGAGGCAGCTCCGGGACCACCGAAGCCTCCCCCTGGCGGCCCAGCCTTTCTTCAGACATCCTCTCCACTCTCTGAGGTCTCCAAGCACAGGAAGTGTGTTCTGTGGTCACTGACCTTTCCCACATGGAGATTTTTTAGGTCGATGGAGATTTGGGAGAGGCCTCCGGGAGTTGCATTTCCTCCCTCCGTGGCTAAGGCAGGTCGCTTCTCTGAGTTCCTCGCCTTTCTAACGTTTCGTCAACCCACCCCCTCGGCTGAGAATGCACCGCTGAACTGCAAGCGGGGGGAAAAGTGAAAAGAGGTAGTCCCCACTCTCAAGGGACCCTCTGCCTCACTAAGGAGACGGAAGTCACCACGTGCAAGCAGAAACTTCTCATACAAGACACCAGATCCCTTACTGGAAAGATTAAAAGCAGTTTCCAAGGACATGGACGTTAAAGCAAGCAGCACACATAAATAGTAGAGTGAGTGAAGAAACTAATGACAAATTTGGGGCATAAATAGAGCCATGAATAAAGCCTATTCACGAAAAGCTCTTGATGTCCTAGACATTTGCTATGGTTGGGTCACAAGACTGACACAGAGCTTTCCAGAAGACAGTGTGAAAAGGGAAATTTGGTCTGTTACAGAAGTCACAGTGATCATGCCATTCGAACAAACCAGTTACTCAGGAGAATTATAATAATAGCTAGCATCTACAGGGTGTTTACTATTCCTCGTATACCTACACAAGGGAGGCACCATTATAATCCTCACTAACAGGTTAGGGGAATAAAGTTCACAACCTTCTCACAAACCAGGATTGGGATACGGATCATGAAAATTCTGAGCCTCATCCCTCACCCAGCTCACGCTTCTAATACAAGAATCTCTCCCAAGGGTTCTCACGAGTGAGAACTGTGTAATAATTAACATTCTTGCAGTGGACACAGGAGAGGTCTCATATTCTACCCCACCCCTCCTCACATCTCTGCCTTTCTGCCAACACACACCTCAGGTCTGCAGCTCAAGTTCCTATGATGAGTCTCCATTCCCAGCTGGCTGCCATCTGGCTGCCTCCAGGAGAGATTGGAGAATATCTGAAAAAGAAGGTGGACAATCTGTCTTTTAAATAATCCTTATTCAATTCGCCTTCTCTCACTGAGCTTCAGTTAAATATTGCCTCGTTCACTTAACAAATTTATCCTGAGTGTGCATGCTGCAGAGCATGCGACTCAGCTCCAGTCCCCCCTCCGTGAGCGCAGCAGGCAAGATGCCTACCCTCATGAACTCACAATCTTGCAGAAGAGACAAACATTAAATGCGTAAAAACACAAAGAAAACACACCTTCACATATTACGAAAACCATAAAAAAAAAACAGGGAAAAGGGCACAAAAGCGCTGGGGGGCGCGCACAGCACAAGCCCCCGAGAAAAAACACTTTCACATCGAAAAAACAAAAAGAAAAAAAAAAAAAAACTGGCCAGGTAAAGAAGAGAGAAAAGTCTTTGGGGCTGAAGGAACAGCATGGGCTAAGTCCTGAGTGGGGGAATAACTTACAGCAGTGTTCAAGGAATTGCAAGTTGACCGAATTGTTGGAACATGGGAGGTGAGGGGGAGAACAGTAACAGATGAAATCAGAGAGACAAGCAGGGGTCACGTCATGAAGGTCAGGGTAAGGAGGTTTGTATTTTCTTTTTAATTTGCTTGAAATTAAACTCCCCAGCAAGTGCATGGTTTCTGTGATTCTGTGTTGTAGCTGAGAATAGATGTAAACAATCAATGTGTTAGATGGATGAACGGATGGACGGACGGATGGATGGATGGATGGATGGATGATGGATAAATGGATGAATGATGAATGAATGGAGGATGGACAGATGGATGAATGGATGGATGGACAGATGGATAGTTGGATGGATGGATGGATGATGATGGATGCTGGATGGATGGATGGATGGATGGATGATGGATTAATGGTGGGTGGATGGATGGATGGATGGATGGACGGACGGACGCACAGATGGATAGATGGATGATGGATAAATGGATGGATTACAGATGAATGATGGATGGATGGATGATGGATGGGTGGATGATAGACGGATAAGTGAAAGGCTGTGTTCTGGAAGACTCAGGAAGCTGTCTTGGGCAGGACAAATTGCCTGGGGGAGAGACAAGAGGCAGAAGCCCCATTAGGACACTTCTGTCCTCAGCCAAACAAACCCAGAAAGGACCTGTTGGAAGAAGCTTCTTGCAGAATACCTTAGCCCTGCTCTGAGAAAAGTCATTGTATTTGGTCAAATGAAGGCACTGGGTCCAAAGGATGTAGAAGGGCCGAGTCCACTCCAGAGACAACTGGCTTTGGCGCTGAACGTGTGAGTTCTATGGAGACTTTCCCGATAGGGCAGAAGAAACGTGAAGGATTGTAATGTCACTACTTTATGGAATGCTGTGGTTTACAAAGCACCTTGACAGTGAGATAATAACGATGATGATGATGATGATGATGATGATGATCGTCACTGTTGCACACCTATGGTGTACCAGACCCTGTGCTAAACACTTAGAGTGCGTTCAATCATTTAATTCTCACCATAATCTTGCATGGGCTATGCTATCATCACTCCAGTCCCCACTCCCATTTTGCAGGAGGGCACTGAGGCTCAGAGAGGTGAAATGACTCATCCAAAGCCACACAATGACTTCTCCAGGATACCGCCTTTGTTTGTAAAGCACCTCAGGTACTTCATACTGCCCAGATCAACCTTCCCTAAGCACAGGTGTTAATTGGTGTCAGTTCCCACAGCATGCTAAGTGAATTTCCAGGCATATTTGCCTGAGACAAAGGTAGGAGGGAGATGGTGGTGTAGGGGGTGGTGTTAGTGGGACAAGGTGGAGTTGAGCAACACAGCAAGAGGCATTCTGGGAAAAGTTTTGATGCTATTCGGTGGGTGAATGGATCTACTATTGATCTCATCAGTGAGCGAAGCTACACACCAAAGCCGTGATTCCAAATTGCTTCTTGGATACCAATAATCCCCAGAGGCTTCATGAAGTGTCCTGAAAGTTGCCCAAATAAAATTTCAGCTAAATTCAACTAAAAGTATTCTTTTTAAAGTTATTCACCAAAAGCAATGCAAAAGAAAATAGCAACGAGCTACTATTATTTTATCTATCGGATGGGTGAGGTGGATGAAAAGGCGTGATGACAGCCATTGTTGGAGGGGCGGGGCGAGAAAAACACGCAAAGGGAGCATAAATTAATAACGTCTCTCTGGAGAGCAACCTGGAACTGCTCATCAAAAGCCTCGCGCATACACTTCAAGAGCCTATTCGCTTTGGGGAATTCACTCCCAGGAAAGAATTAGGGATATACATTGTGGCCCCGAAGGTCATCAGTGGGGTTTTGGTGTTCTGGAGTGCACTGTGCTCACTCTGTGACTGCACGTCTCAGTAGCTTAAAGTCAGCCATGGTGGGAATATTATACCAGCGAAAGGAGTAAATGACCTGATGTAAGCCATCGTGTCTAATCCTTGCAGTCGTCCTGGGAATGATTACTATTCAACAGTCGAGGGAACTGTTGTTTGTCCAGGAAGATGAGGTCACTGGCCCAGGTGTGTCTATAGATGTAGATTCTCTAATGTGAGAATCTCTAAAGAGAGGACGTGCCTTCCTTCTAGACTTGAGGGACTCTTGCAGGATGGACATAACTAAGTGACAATCATCAGAAGTTCGCTTTTTCTTCTTTTCCCCATCCTCTCTTGGGTAACAAACATAGTAGCATTCAGGGGAAGAAGGGCTGCACTCGAAAGGGCCTTCTAGATCAGCCCACCGCCCCTTCGATGCCCAGATGAATGAGAAAGCCCAGGGAGAAAGGCCCTCCTTCCTCCTCATCCTAACCTGCAGCCATGCAGGGCCCAGAAGGGGTCCTGCCCCCTAGGTGAGGGCAAGGGTAGCCATCACCGTCCCTTCCACTGCCCTCGCCTCTGCCTGTTACCCGCACTGGGCAGCCCTGCCTCAACAGCTCAGGCCAGGAGGGCCCCACTCCTGACCCTCTACATCACCAGAATCTAGGGGAAGGAGCAGGTGGGCAGGACAGCAAACGTGGGGTCCAGCCCAGTCTGTTAAATGTGGGTCTTAGGGCTTAAAGCACAAGCCTGGCCTCTTGCCCGCCCTGCTTCTCAGCCACTGCTGCTTCAGGCCAGTGCTCTGTCCCAGGGCAATAGCTGGAATAGAGAGAAGGGACTTTACATTAGCTAAGGCTGGTACTGATCCTGGCTGCACCACTTACTAGCTGTGCAACCTGAGCAAGTCACTTTACCTCTCTGGGTCTCGCCTTTCCAAAGATCTTGGGCCCTGGAAAAGGCAATAGAGCATGGGAGTTAAAGACAGTCATTAATCTAGCTAATACAGGGACTTCTGCTTATGACCACAGTGGAGTAACGGCATCTGGATTTACCTGCATGCCTGAGACAACCCAAACCAGACACAATATACAAAACAACAGTTTTTAAGATACTGAGCATGAGACAACTAAGAACAGTGATCCTGAGTGTCAGGAAACAAAGAGGCTGAGCTTACTGCCTTGAGA
>NW_011888960.1:1718228-1722483 GCF_000151845.1 Pteropus vampyrus
TTCAGGGGAAGAAGGGCTGCACTCGAAAGGGCCTTCTAGATCAGCCCACCGCCCCTTCGATGCCCAGATGAATGAGAAAGCCCAGGGAGAAAGGCCCTCCTTCCTCCTCATCCTAACCTGCAGCCATGCAGGGCCCAGAAGGGGTCCTGCCCCCTAGGTGAGGGCAAGGGTAGCCATCACCGTCCCTTCCACTGCCCTCGCCTCTGCCTGTTACCCGCACTGGGCAGCCCTGCCTCAACAGCTCAGGCCAGGAGGGCCCCACTCCTGACCCTCTACATCACCAGAATCTAGGGGAAGGAGCAGGTGGGCAGGACAGCAAACGTGGGGTCCAGCCCAGTCTGTTAAATGTGGGTCTTAGGGCTTAAAGCACAAGCCTGGCCTCTTGCCCGCCCTGCTTCTCAGCCACTGCTGCTTCAGGCCAGTGCTCTGTCCCAGGGCAATAGCTGGAATAGAGAGAAGGGACTTTACATTAGCTAAGGCTGGTACTGATCCTGGCTGCACCACTTACTAGCTGTGCAACCTGAGCAAGTCACTTTACCTCTCTGGGTCTCGCCTTTCCAAAGATCTTGGGCCCTGGAAAAGGCAATAGAGCATGGGAGTTAAAGACAGTCATTAATCTAGCTAATACAGGGACTTCTGCTTATGACCACAGTGGAGTAACGGCATCTGGATTTACCTGCATGCCTGAGACAACCCAAGCCAGACACAATATACAAAACAACAGTTTTTAAGATACTGAGCATGAGACAACTAAGAACAGTGATCCTGAGTGTCAGGAAACAAAGAGGCTGAGCTTACTGCCTTGAGAGAGTTCCCAGGCCACAGCACAGGGTGGGGGAGGGATGGGAGCCAGGCACATCCCGATATTTTCTCTGAGTTAAAAGGATGGAACTGTGAGTCCAGGGAGGCCGAAGTGGCTAAGTTTCCAGAACAGAGTATTAGACGGAAGAGAGCTGCGCAGAGTGAGCTCCAGGGAAACTCACAGGGTCCCCTTTGAGTACTCCGCTGAGTACTGGCCAGTGCACACGTGTGAGTAAACTGTCTGAGCTGGGGAAAGAACCGCCCGGAAGAATTAGACCCAGCAGTGCCTGGGGCTCACACAGGGCCAGAAATAGTGCCTGTTCTCACCAGCCGGACTGGAGAAGCTCATGACTCACAGGGCACCAGGTAGGATACGCAGAGGGTCTCACCTTAGAAGTGGAAACTAATTAGCCCTAATTCATTAATCATTAAGCATTTCTCTGGTCCAGCCTAATAAATCTTAAAAGCAAGACTTGAAAAAATATCCAGTTCCCCACAAGGCAAAAATCACAATGTCTGGCATCTAATCAAAAATTTCCATACATGCAAAGAGGCAGGAAAATACGACCCATAATAAGGAGAGAAATCAGTCAATGAACGCTGACCCAGAACTGACACAAATGTTAGGATTAGCAGAAAGGACAGTAAAACAGTTATTAGAACTGCATTCCATATGTTTAAAAAGTTAAATAGAGGCATGGAAGACATCTAGAGATAAAAACTACAATGCGTGAAACTATACTGGATGGGATTAAAAGATGAGTGAACTTGGACATAGCAATAGAATCCATCCGAAATGAAACACAAAGAGAAAAGGGAATTTAAAAAACAGAGCATCAGAGAGCTGTGGGACAGCTTCGAGCAGTTACTGTACATGTGATTAGGGAATAGAGGACAGAAAAAAATATTTGAAAAATTAATTGCCCCAAATTTCCAAATCCATTGACCTAACAGTACTTGTAGGTTGTTTGCTATAGGCCAGGTGCTGTTCTAACTGCTTATGAATATTAACTCATCTACTTCTTATAATTCTTATAAAAGCTCTATAATTCTTGATTTATCCCCATTTTAAAATGAAGAAACAGAGGCACAGAGAGTTCATTGGTTGCCCTAGGTCACACATAGGATGAGTGGCCGAGCCAGGACTGGTATCCTGGGACTTCACAGACTACTCAAATTTTGACTCTACCCTTTGTGAATGTTCTCAACGCCAGTAAACAATATCCGTCCATTTTTAATGGCTGCATAGTATTCTACTGCTAGAGTTTACTGAAAAAATTCTCTATGGTTGAAACATGGCTTCTAGTTTTTCACCCTGATAAGGAATGCGCCTGGAGCATGCACAGAGCTGAGTTGTTGAGGCTCTTGTCTGATTATATTATTGTTTCTAAAAGTGGAGCAACTGGCTCCAAAGCAGGCATATTTGGGGGCTTTGGGCTGCATGTTGTCAGATCGTCAGAAGAAAATTTGTACGAGTTCCAGAGACCCGCCCCCCGCCACTGACTCCCTGGGCTACATTCATAGACTGACTTCAGACTTCATCTCTCCGAGCCTCAGTGTCCTCCTCTGTAAAAGGGGTATAATAACCCCCACCGCTCAGGGCCATTAAATGAGACACCGGGTGCCAAGTGATGGTGCTCCCTTCTCTTGTGTCGTGGCGGTGGGGGTCCGTGCGCCCCTGTAGAACTGAGTCGTGCCGAGGTCGTGGGAGGAATGCAGAGAGTGCCTTCCAGCTTCGAGGCCAGCCCCAGCATCTTCCCAGAGAGCCGAGGGCTGAGTGTCTCCAGCTGGACCCTGCCCCCTCCTGATCCGCCCGCTGACTCACGGTCTCGCCCAAGCTGTGGAAAAACAAACCCTCATTTGTCTTCTTTGTGTGTGGGTCCCTCCCGCCCCCACCACTTTTGGTAGAGGAGGTTTACACTTTACAGGTGTGACACAACCCCCCCACTACACATACACACACACACACACACACACGTGCACACATGCTTGCACACACAGCACACACATGCGTGCACAGTGTCTCCCCACCTCCACCTCATCCCTCCAGGGACCCGTATGACAACAGTGTTATTCTTTCACAGAGATGTCCAGAGGCACAGTTAATGCAAAGGGGTGACCCTAGTGGTGGAACTCGGGGTGCAGTGAGTGCATTGACTGCATCTGTGCCCTGCGCTGCACGAGCTGGTCCCGGTCCACTGGCTGTTCCCATCATGCCTTCTTCACAGGTCACGGGGCTGGACCCCAAACAAGAATTTCCTAACTCCAAACATCGTTTCCCACTAAATCAGATTCACGAAGAAATGTCTTCCTGTCCTTTCTTTTCCTCCCTAAAACACAACTTTTAAAAATACAATGTTAATATGGTTTTCAAGCCCGCTAGCTAATAGAGACAGAGACGGAAATCCTGTGAGGAGCATGTTCTCCTGACGGACTAAATTACATGCTTATTTGCAAAGAGAAAGGAATAGATGTTTATTGAGCACATACTATGTGCCCGGTGCAGGGCCTGCCATTCTGCCCCCGGGTGCTCACCTCATCCTTCAACAATGCAGAGGGCAGCTATGATTATTTCCCCGATGGGGGAGCTGAGGCCCAGAGAGACCAAGGGACTTGTCTAGGTCACACAGCAAGTCGTGCGTGGGCCACACATATGAGCCTGGGCCTCTGACTCATGGGGTAGGAGTCCCATCTACTTGGGGCTGCAAAGGGTTAAAGGAGTCCTTTGTGGAAACAGCTAGCAACCTGTGAGCTGACAGTGGTCCCTCCCCACCGTCGCCCCACCCATCCAGGTCCCACTGCTTGACTCAGCTCTGCACACATAGTAGGTGCTTCTTCCCTAAGGACTTCTGTGCTTCGTCCATCCTTTCCTCTGTTCATTCACCCAGCATTTGTTGAGCACCTACTACATGCTGGCCCTGGGCTAGGAGCCAGGGATACAGTGATGAACAGATGGCTATGGCTGCCGCCTACATGAGCTCACAGACTAGAAGAAAAGGAAATGACTAAATAATCTCATGAATAAATGCACACTTGCATCCATGAAAGTGCCACAAAGGGAAAGCGGTTGGGGAGCGGGGGGGGGGGGGATCCATGAGCTCAGAGCAAGGGAAGAGGGAGGAGGGTAAAGGCGGGGCTCCCCTGAGGCCTGAGGGAGGTACCTAGGAGAAGAGGGAGGGGCGGGAGGTGTTCCAGGCAAAGGGCACAGAATGGACAAAAAAAGCAGGTACCTGGAGGGAGCAGGTTCCATGGGCAGAAAGTCGAAAGATGAGCAACAGTCAGGCCATGCCTAGCTCTGCGGACCACAGGCAGGAGCTTGGGTTTGATGCCAAGATGATGGGAAATAAGTGTTTTAAGCAGAAATTCGACATGACCAGATCGTGTGGAAGAGCCTACAGGTGCTGTGGAGAGAAAAAGTTCATTGCACGGGAGAGCTTTAGAGTGCGCGGGGCGG
>NW_011888960.1:1723738-1725954 GCF_000151845.1 Pteropus vampyrus
GAGGAAGGGAGCCTCTCAGGTGATTCTATCTATGTCACTGTTGACAGCTGAGAGGGAAACAAGACTCAGTCGCAGCTGTGGAAGAGCTGATGACCCCCTTTCCCGGCCAAGCTACCAACCAGAGACTGTCCACAGAGCATAGAGGCCATGGAGGGCCAAAAAGGGGGGTCCGAGCAGGGCGAGGGAAGGTGGATGGCAGCTCACGAGGCTGAAATGGGGCAGGTGACCCAGAAGGGCGCTTCATGCAGGAACAAAGCCTGGGAGGCCAGAAGCACCACGCAGAGGGTGGGGACCCAGACCAGCGGTTTGGAGGACCCCCATCACGGATCAGAGATGGTCCCCTCTGAGCCTGAGGGCTTTGTAGGGTCAGGATAATTCCATGTTTCATCAATTCTACAAGGTGCATTTGTTCACAGTTCAGCATGGCTGAAGTCAGAATGTATTTATGGAGGGTGGCATCTTAGGTTTTACACAATGCGCCTCCCACAGTTGCTGGGAGGATGTGATGGCAGAATGTAAGGAAAGCACCTAATGTGGCATTTGATACACAGTAGGAGCCCAGTAAGTGTGAGCTTCCTTCCCTCTGAACTGGCCAAAGCATTTGGAAATTGGCTTGAAATTTTCTAAAGAGGCTCCTCCCTTCCCACCTTCATTCAAAGGTGCCTGGCGGTAACAGTAACCTCCTGCAACAAGCTCAGGTGAGCTGCTTGTCAGGGCCAACGGCCTGAATGACACAGTCGTCTTTATGAGTGGAGCTCTTGTCCTGTCACCTGTGGGCTGTGATCAAAGGCTGGTCCTCTCTGCCTGGCACCTCCTCACTAGTTAATCAGGTGAGCTCTGCTCAGCCTGTCACTGGGTGCCCTTCAAGATTTATTCACTGGGGAGTGGAGGGGTGGGGAGTTGGTGCTCAGTGCTGGATTCCTACCCCCAGGCCCACTGTGGGGCTGATGGGGCCGGGATGGATCCCCATGTATAGGTCGTATGACCTTGGATAAGTCACTTAACTTCTCGGAGTCTCAGTTTCTTCATCTGTAAAACAGGAAAACTAGCAATAGCATTGCTAAAGGTTATTGTGAGAAAGCATTCATTCATCTGTTTAACGGACATTTATTGAGCACCTACTGTGTGCCGCGTAGGCTCTGAAGATGCAGTGGTGAATGCGGCAGACACAATTCCTGCTCTCGTGTTGCTGATCTTCCAGTGGTAAACAAATCACCCTATCGATATCGTTTCAGAAAGTCTTAGGAGAAAATAACATGAAAGGCTGAGACAACCCACGCCTGACGGAGGAGGGGCAGGAAGGTTAAGTCCAACTAGTCAGGGTCTAGGGAGCCTCTCTGAGGAGATGACACTTGAGCTGAGACCCAAATGATGAGATGGAGCCACTTAGATGACCTAGGGAATAAACATGCCAGAGTGTATAGTAGATGCAAAGGCCCTGTGGTTGGGTGAAGCTCAGTGTGCTTGAAGAACAGAAGGCTGGTACGGCCAGGCCCTTGGCAAGCACAGACCAGCCCGGAGGGAGGTGGGTAGGAGAGGTCCACAGGAGTCAGATCAGGGAGGGCCTTATGAGCAGGTCAGGAAGTGGACTTTCATCCACTGGAGGGGACACCGCGAGAGGGGTTCAACCAGGGGCACGTCACAGAATAAGGACTCTGGCTGCTGTGAGCGGGAAGCCCAGCTCGGTAGCTGGTAGGCTGCACCATGATGACTGTCCCTTCTTTGGGGGATCGGGAGAACCCAGATCCCTCACACACAGACCACTGGGATTGAACCCAGGGACCCCCAACACCCACCGAGCCCGCCAGTCGGTTCCCGTTATCCTGACACCCCAAACAGTGACTCATGGAATAAGACAGTCAACGGCTGATGTGCTTGGGTTAAAATTATACAGAATGCATGTGATATTAAAAATCCAAAGAACATGTATTTTGAGCACAGGGGATGCCAAAATGTGGCTGCTTTATTTCAGGAATTACTTGGTTGGTGCGAACGGATGTTTATTGGAGCTTTTGCTCCTGGTGTGGGGGAAACAGGTATATGCAGCTCGGTTGCTAAAAATAGGGAGATCCTCAGCCCATTTTCATGAGATGGGTCCTGAAACATTGCCCCCACCTTTCCGTGCCCACCTCCGGCTGAGGGTGGGAGCAGATTCAGAGAGCTGGCTGTGGCCAAGCATCTCCTGGGAAAGGGTTTGCAGCCCCGGGGGGCGAGTG
>NW_011888960.1:1726944-1731093 GCF_000151845.1 Pteropus vampyrus
TTTCCTCCCCTATGTTCTTCCCAGCACAGCTGGGCTCAGAAGCCTGTCTGTGTCCTTTCACCCTAGAGGATCCTTCTTGCTTCTCTCCACCTGACCTTCTACTCTTCAAATTTGGGGCTCACATAACCCCTAAAAGAATCTCGAAAACCACAGATGACACACAAACATTTTTAGATGGCTTTTAAATGTTTTCATCGTAAATGTAAACAATTGTAAAGGATGCCATTTCCAGCACACCGCATACTGAACAAATAGTTTAAATAAACTCCCATCACCACCTTGGAGCTAATAGATTCTGCTCATTCATCTTCCCAAAGACTCCACCACGCAAACTGAACGGCAAAACCAACCCTCTCTGCCGAACCGCAAAGCCAGGTCCACCTGACTTTCGATCAGGAAACTATATGAGTTTATTTTTCACTTCATAAACCTGCTAATGGGCATCTCTGCACCGACTCTGTCTCTGAATTCTATTTGTAATTCTAAGATGGGTAAGGCATCTGACGCCTGAACGAAGCAAGATGACGGTGCCTTCTGTGTTTCTTACTTACACTGTCTTGTTTCACTTGCCCTGGGGTGTTCCTTCAGGGGCTGGACTCTTTCAAATCACCTTCCCTTTGGTGCCCCCCACCCCAATTCTTTTCTTTTAAAGTTTTTATCGTGAAATATAACACAGAGAAAGAAGCCCATTGTGCGTGGTGGCTAAAGCTCACAGCAAAACTAAAATGTGCGGCTCGATAATTTATCAAAAAGCAAACATCCAGTTCAAGAAATAGAATATTTCTAGCTCCCCACCAACCTCCCCCAGCCCCTCCCAATTGATACCCCTCGATCCTGTTCAAAGGTGACTACTAGCCTGCATTCGATGATGGTCATTTCTTGCTTTGCTGCACGGTCTTATCACCTACACCTGCCTGGTTTTGAACGTGATGTAAGAGTCCCATAGCTCGTGACGTCTGGTGCCCAGCTGCTTTCACAGAATGTGGTGTCGGAGAGTCACCCAGGCTGGTGTGTGCAGCTGTGATTCATTCTTTCTCATCGCTGTAGGTACCCCATTACATGAGTGTATCCCGTTTATTGATCCATTCTGCTGTTTATGGATGTTCGGGTTGTTCTGAGTTTGGGACTATTTTGAATAAAAGGGCTGTGAATATTCGTAGACGGTTCTCTAGGTTCATATGAGTATGCATCTCTTTGAGTGTGTATCTAGGAGGGGTTTTCCTGGATTTGGGGGGTAGATGTATGTTTCATTATAAAATACCGTGAAATTGGCAATGTGGAAGTTTCCCGTCGCTCCACATCTTGGTATTGTCAAAATTTCAAGTTTTAGGCAATCTGGCTGGGGAGCCATGGTTATCTCGCTGTGATTTAATTTCTCATTTCCCTGATTATTGATGAGATTCAGGACCATTTTGTATATTTACCAGCCACTGGAATATTCTTGTCGTGAAATGTATTTGTGTTTACTCAAGAAACAAGTAAGTCCTGTGTAGCTTATATGTGTGTGACACGTCTCTTCTCACTCTAGAAGGTCCCTTTTTATTTTCTCATTAACATCTTTTGACAAAAAAGAATGTCGAATTTTAACGTCATCAGTTTTATCCATCTTTTTCACGGCCAGTACTTTCTGTGTCATGTCGAAAGATCTTTCTGCTACTCCCGAGTGATGAAGATATTCTCTTATATTACTTTCTAATAGTTTTACTGTTTTGTCATTAACACTGAGATCTACGATTCCCTTGAAATTGAGGTTGCAAATGATGTGAGGTAGGGATCAAGTTTCTTTTCTTTTTCTATGTAGATATCCAACTGGCACAGCATTACTCAGTGAAAAGACTGCCCCTTCTCTCCTACTGCTTGGTAATGTCACATTTGTCATAAATCATAGGTCCATCTATGTCTGGCATCTCTCTTCTATTCTGCTGGTCTATGTGTCTATTGTAGCTATACCACATTATCTTCCTTACAGAGCTTTATAGGTATTAGTATCCAATAGAGCAAATTCTTCCACTTTGTTCTTTTTATTTAAATGTCTTTTTCAAAAATGGTTATACTTCACCCTTCGTGTTTCCATGTGGATTTTACAATCAGTTTTCCAAGTTACACACACACACACACACACACACACACACACACACACGTACCTGTTAGGATTTTGATTAGGGTTGTGTGCATTGAAGCTATAAATCAGTTTGCAGAGAACTAACTTCTCTAGAATACTAAGTCTTCCAATCCATGAATATGGTATAGCCTTCCTTTTAGGTTTTGGATTCCTCTCAAAAACGTGTTATAATTTTCTGAGTATTTTTTAGATAAACCGCTTTTTTTCAAGACTATGAAATGAGTAATCGTACTGGCAACATTTAGATATGGCAAAATCATAAAGACAGCAATGTTCCCAAAATGTTTTCTTTGTAACCCCCAGCCAGTGTGGTATCAAAGAGACTTCAAATTGTGCCTGTGCCTGGGCTCTCCCTCCATCCCCACTTCCTCTGCACACTCGGAAGCCAGCCCAGACCTTGGACCTCGTAAATATGGACAAAGTGAACACTGCCTGTCACACTCCTATCCCACAGTATTCAACTCATTGCTGGAAAACGGGCAACCTCATTCATGCCAGCATGCTAAGGGCAGATCAGGCAGCACGTCAGCTCCCAGATAAAACTCTATTTTTTAAAAGTAGTTTGTCGAGTTCTTTCCTGTTAGAAAAGTTTTCTACCTGTTCATTACAGAACATTTAGAAATTGCCAACAGATAGAAAAAGGAAAAACAAACAAACAAACACCAGTATTCCTCTTACTCAAAGATAATCGTTGGTCGCATTTTGCTGCATATTCTTTCCTCTTGTTTCTATGCACGTTTTGTATTTGCTTATTTGGTTTTTATGAGCTTGACGTCGTCCTGAGTTTACAATTCTGTGTTCAGCTTTTTCCACTTAACATTGAAGCATAAGCCTTCACACAGCAGCCCAGGAGCTCTCGGAGGTTCTGTTGAGTGACATCGTTTGCTAGACATTTCCCTGTGCTAGGAGGCGTGTGTCCCTTTATGCTGGGGAACTAGTATGTAGTGAAGATCTCTGGGCATTTATTACCTTAGTCCCTACCTAGCTGGGATTATATCCTCGGGACAGATTCCTGGAAGTTGATTCCAGACTCAAAGAATGTGAACAGAAGCTTAGGAGGTGTTTAAACACAGGAGCTAGAACCTTCAGCTCTGGCTGCTCATGGGGCATGAGCGTCTTGAGACGCTCGTGTAAATGCTTCAGGCCGCTCAACTCATTCAATTCTCACAACTCTCACAGAGAGTTTCTGTTATTTGCCTCATTTTATAGATATAGAATCTGAGGCAGAGAGGACACACGATTAGCCCAAGGTCACAGGCAGTAAGCGCCCAAGCTGTCTGCCTCTAGGGCTCGCGCCCTTAACCACTCCAGGAGGGTGAGGATACTGTTGGCTCTTTGAAGCACCCATGCCTCCTCTTATTGGCTCCTTCCTCTGGGCCTAAGGAACCTCTTCTTTTTATAGGTGAGGGGTCGGTGAGATGGAGGACCCAGGCCTGGGGTCCCCCAGATAATCCTGAATCCACCGCATCCAGCCGTGCAACCATGGGCAAATCCTTCACCTTTCTGAGCTTGGTTCTCCATCAGTAAAAAGAGCAAAGAGGGTCCCACGAAGATGGCAAGAGGCCATGGAAGGGAAATGACTCTGTGAACTGGAAAGCACGCCCAGGTGTTGGAGGTCCACAGGTCCATCTGCAGAGCTCTCAGGGCTGGGGGAGAAAAGAGGCTCCCCCAAGTCCCCTCCAACCTCCGCCCCCACCATGGCCCAGGAACCCAGCTCGCCCCACCTCACCTTGCCTGACTGCTTCTCTTGCACCAGCCGGAGTATGATGGGCAGCAAGTACGACTGCTTATCCCATTGTCCCCAAGATCTGGCCCTAGGCCTGGCACAGAATGGATGATGCTCCACCAAAGGTCGTGAGATGGAGTTTTAAAGAGCCCTGCAGAGACTTCACCCAGTTAAGGGACCAGTGATGGCAGAGCAAGTAGGGGCCAGAAATTTGGAAGGGGAGGGGAGGAGAAAGAAGAGGGCAGTTACCTGTCCGCACCTCAGCTGGCATCAATGGCCCTCATTTGTAGAGACTCGAGAG
>NW_011888960.1:1731143-1757449 GCF_000151845.1 Pteropus vampyrus
GAATCTGAGGCAGAGAGGACACACGATTAGCCCAAGGTCACAGGCAGTAAGCGCCCAAGCTGTCTGCCTCTAGGGCTCGCGCCCTTAACCACTCCAGGAGGGTGAGGATACTACTGTTGGCTCTTTGAAGCACCCATGCCTCCTCTTATTGGCTCCTTCCTCTGGGCCTAAGGAACCTCTTCTTTTTATAGGTGAGGGGTCGGTGAGATGGAGGACCCAGGCCTGGGGTCCCCCAGATAATCCTGAATCCACCGCATCCAGCCGTGCAACCATGGGCAAATCCTTCACCTTTCTGAGCTTGGTTCTCCATCAGTAAAAAGAGCAAAGAGGGTCCCACGAAGATGGCAAGAGGCCATGGAAGGGAAATGACTCTGTGAACTGGAAAGCACGCCCAGGTGTTGGAGGTCCACAGGTCCATCTGCAGAGCTCTCAGGGCTGGGGGAGAAAAGAGGCTCCCCCAAGTCCCCTCCAACCTCCGCCCCCACCATGGCCCAGGAACCCAGCTCGCCCCACCTCACCTTGCCTGACTGCTTCTCTTGCACCAGCCGGAGTATGATGGGCAGCAAGTACGACTGCTTATCCCATTGTCCCCAAGATCTGGCCCTAGGCCTGGCACAGAATGGATGATGCTCCAGCAAAGGTCGTGAGATGGAGTTTTAAAGAGCCCTGCAGAGACTTCACCCAGTTAAGGGACCAGTGATGGCAGAGCAAGTAGGGGCCAGAAATTTGGAAGGGGAGGGGAGGAGAAAGAAGAGGGCAGTTACCTGTCCGCACCTCAGCTGGCATCAATGGCCCTCATTTGTAGAGACTCGAGAGCCATCTGAGCTCTGCCTTCTCCTGGCTGTGGGAGCTCGGCGGTTCCTTCCCCTCACTGCGCTTTGGTTTCCTCTCCTGCAAAATGAGAATTGTGTTAATAACCACACTGCTAGATTGTGAGACAGATCACTCAAAGGGCGCAGCCTGGTGCTCACTACACGGTTGGAGCTTTGTAACCAGGAACGGAAAAACATCGCTTTTGCAGGTGAAGACCTGCTGGGTTTGGAAATCGAGGGTTTGATGGGCAGAATTTGCTGAAAAGAGCCTTCCTGTAGCAATTTTAAGACTGAGCTTTGTGGTTTGACTGCAGCCTGGATGATCGGCTCTCCAGTTATGGGGAGGAGTCTGAGCAAACGCCTTGGCTTCCCTGGAGGAAGGGGTCTTTTCGCCCACGTGTCTGTAGTGGGCATCTTCCCCACCAGCTCAGTGCATGCCCTTTTTACGGGGTGCACCTGACTGCCTGCTGTTGCATGGGGCACGGCCTGCCAGGGCATGCCCCCAGGGCACGATGCCAGCGAGCCCTGCCAGGGCCCTCCCTCTACCCACTGCCCTGGGAGGCTGTGCCAACACTGCACAGTCAAGAGAGTCAGCCCCACCCAGGGGCCCCTGCAACCCAAGCACAGGTCCTGGTGCCAAGGGAGGGTGGCATAGTCTGGATGTGGTTAAGGGTGGGTGGGTGGGTGGGGCAGTCAAAGCCAGGAGAGGTTATGACTGGAGGCTGATGCCCAGGCCCAAGGATGCACCTCATCCCCTGCTTCTGTTTGCAGACGTCTTGCGACAGGGACCTCTCTTTCTCCCAAAGCCACCTGCCGCACCTT
Source organism: Pteropus vampyrus (assembly GCF_000151845.1). Taxonomy (NCBI): domain Eukaryota; kingdom Metazoa; phylum Chordata; class Mammalia; order Chiroptera; family Pteropodidae; genus Pteropus; species Pteropus vampyrus. The sequence continues at coordinate 1,732,778 of NW_011888960.1, forward strand.
CATTCTAGAGACTACAGTTCCATTCATGCATCCTTGTTTTGTTTGTTTGTTTGTTTGTTTCTCACAGCACAGATCACTGTTGATCACACCAGAGTCCAGGGGTACTATCAGCTCAAACTCATTCCTTCACAACCCTTCCCTACCCCTTTCTTCTTCCCTCCCATCTTCCCTCCCTGCCTTCCCTCCTTCTGTCTTCCCTTTGCCCGGTTCAGAGCACTGCGTCTCTGCAGGCAGTTTAGTCAAACGTGCATTGAATCCCTGCGCATGCCCGTCCCGTTCTGGGCATTGGGGATTCATAAATGGACATGGCCTGAGTCCTGCCCACAGGAGGCTTGCCATCTGCCAGGGGACTGCACAGAGGGGCAACAGCTACAGCACCTGCCTTGAGGGTGCACGAGGGGACCTCAGAGGGGTGAGCAGCTACCGTGTATGCCCCAATATTAGGCAATCCCATTAAAAGTTAAGGGCAATCCTAATTGCACAATAGAGTTGAATAATATAAACTTTAAGGGATGAAGATAAAATAGTCAGACATGTACTTGTAATTTTTTTTTATGGAGACATATATATTTAAAATGTTTTTATATAAAATATTAATTTGGAAAGACTACTTTTGTCCAATCTCAAATTTCAAGAAACTATCACCAATGAACTTTTTTTTTTTTTTTTGACATTTGATTTTTTATTTCCATATGCAATGTAATGTTTAGGCACGCTGCTTGGGATGCTATTTCTAAAAAAACCGTTGGCCTTTTTTCAGAATATCCTTTTGGTTTTAAATACTGGTCAGGAAAAACGAATGATGTAAAAATACGTGAATAATTTTCTATTACAGAAATGAAAAACTGATTTGCATCTAAAAGTGCAAGAGGTGAAGTAATTTAACCCTTTCATCAGACAATATGGCAATATACAATATATTGCTTCAGCTGTTTGAGAAGGCTGTAATGTATTTTTATATTGATATAGAAAATTATAAATTACATTGACTTAGTATCCATAATCGCTATATATATATATACACACACAAACCAGTTCTAAAAAAAAGACCGGTTTAGAATTTACGAGTGAAAACCTCACAAGGTACAGTAAAACAATTAACATGCTTAGGTGCCAGATTCTGATTTCTAGTTTAAAAATACTAGCCTGTAAAATGAACGCACTCTAATCCCATTAGCGCACGAGCATTTTTCAACAGACTTGCCTAATGGGATTCGGGTACGTTAAATATGCAGATGGCTCTGAAATGTTCATTGGCGATAGTTTGGTTCGAATTCTTTCCCTGTGGCGTTGACACCAGGGCTACCATCATCGAGTGGTGTGTGTGTGTGTGTTGGGAAGTGTGCTTTTTTAGTTTTCCAGAGCATGTCTTATTCACAGGGGCCAAGACGCTAAAACAGCCCTTTTGGATCCATGTGTCAGGTGACCGCTGGACACTGTGTCCACTCTACAGATACCATGCATAACGTTAAGACACTTGGGTTCATTTGCTACAGGTGCGCATTTATGATCTGCACAACACTGCCACTTATTTGGTTGAAAGTGACCTTGAAAAGGCCTGTTTACAACAACTTCCCTCCCTTGCAGTCACCAAGCCCCAATTGCACTGCATTGCTTTATAGAAGTGAAATTTCCTTGACTCCTTTCATGATAGTGCTGACTTCTATATGCATCCCAAACTCACATAGATTGAGGGTGTATCGAACTCATGTACCTTTCCCAAATGGGACTTGGTGTTCAAAAATTAAGTAACCGAGAGAGCACCAGTAATATGAGAAGTTAGTAACTCAAATACAAGGCGACCTTCTGTTCAGACATAAGTCAGGGCTTGGCGGGGATTGGAGAAGGCTTCCTGGAGGTGGGGGCTTTGAGCTGATCTTAAAGAAATTAGAGCCTTCTGAGCTGGGTCAGACACTCCAGGCAGAAGGCACAAGACAAGCTGAGCTGGGCTGGGGGCTCTCCGGGATATCCCCCTTTCATCCACACAGCTCCGGGCCAGCCTCACCAGCTGGGGAATCTTGGGCACCCCTTCTCCACTCTCTGAGCCTCACTGCCTATCTGCGAAGTGGGGGTAAATGGCACTTATTTCATGTGGTCTCAAGGGATACAAGAGCTTGGAAAGTAGAGCTGGAATTGGGCCTTCTTGGACAAATCATTCCGCCTCCTGAGTCTAGAGTTCTGATCTGCAGAATGGAGTCCAGTGAGGGCAGGGACTAGCAGGCTTCGCTCCCCGCTGAGTGAGGTCTGGACTCCTGCACAGACAGGAGAAGTGCTCAGAAAATGCCTGCGAGGCGAATGAATGAATGAGGAATGCCTGTTACTCCCTCTGCGGGGCCACACTTGTCCCCAGCTCTTCCCATGGCTGATTCCTTGCTGTCCCTCAGATGGAGGCGACATGCCCCCAGGTTCTCCTCGAGCCCTCCAAAGTAAACTCATCACTCTTGTTTTGTTTTCTTTCTGGCTTTGATCATTAAATTATGTGATCTTAATTGTTTGTTATTTCTGTCTTAACCACTAGCATGCTTCGTCTGTATTGTGGGTACAGCGCCTGACACAGAATGTGTTTGATGAATATTTTAATGAGTGAGGGAGTGAATTCCTAAATATAGGGTCCCTCCCTCACTATTTTGACACTGCCTAGGTTTCTCCTAATTGTAGGTACTTGATGGCACTCCTACCCCAGTCACCTGATTGGACTGCCTTCTCCAAGTCTGTCAGTATGCTGTCCGAGGTGACCTTCCGGCCCGTGTGTACATCCCGCCCACCCCAACCCCGCACTCCGCCAAGGCGAGGGCTTAGCCTCCGGTGGCCCAGCACCTGGAACAGGGCTTGGCGCAAAGAAGGCCTTCTCAAAATGTTGGAATAAATGGGTGAAAAGCCAGCAGGCTGACGAGCCTGGCATCCCGAGGGCACCCAGGCACCCCGCGCGCCTTCCCGTCCCGGGCGCGGGAATGGCGAGGGCGGGAGGCTCGGCGGTTCTCCCGCCACCGGGTGCAAACTTTCAAAAGATGCGGCGGCCGCGGCCCCGCCCCTCCCGGCGCTGTTGGAGGCGACAGGAGGCGGGGGCGGAGCCCGCGAGCCCGGGCCGGTGGCTCCGCCTCCTTCTCCGGCCGCCACCGCCTCCCTACCGGCTCCCGCCCCAGCTGCCGCCCGCCCGCTCGACTGTGCAGCAGCGATGCCCCGCGGCCCGACCCCGGCCCGGGTCCCCGGCCCACCGCGTAATTAGCCCCGGTGAGCCCCGAGCGCGCCGCCGCCAGCGCCGCGCCCTGAAGCAACGATGGGCAACACCGTGCACAGGACCCTGCCAGGTACGCCCGGGAGCCCTGCCCCGGAGGCGGGCGCTGGGGTGCTCCTCTCCCTGGGGGACCCGCTGGGTGACTTCCGGAGAGCCACCCTCGCCTTGGAGCCCCCAGCGTCCAGCGGGCTGGAGTCTCCAGTGCCTCCCGGACCCCAGATCCGCGTGCGCCGCGCGGCTGGGCTTTGCGCTCCAGGAAGGCGGGTACCGCGTCCTGGTTACCTTGGGGACCCCCGTGCTTGTTCTCTCGGCTTTGGCCAGATGCGAGAAAGGGCCTCTCGGGGCGATGCCATGCGCCCCCTCGCCTTTGTTCCAGCCGGAGGGCGCTGATGAGGAAGCTTGGGGCGCCCCGGGGGATCACTGGAGCCGGGCTCCCCAGAGCTTCGGACGGCCAGAGCCGCCCGTTGGGTGGAGACTGCAGTTGCTGAGGGGGGGTACTCTCAGGGGCACCCCAGTTTCCAGCCGCCCAGCACCCCCGCGGCATAAGCTGCTTTGGTTTGGCCATGTTCCCACGCGCACCCCGGCTGCGCCCCCCTCTGGTGTCCGCTCAACTAGGGACTCCAGCCCCTCGGAGTCGCCGCTGCAGAGCGCATCGCCCCCTAGTTAAAACCATCACAGAACTGCCGGAGGCAAAGTAAGGGGATCGGGGTGGAGGGCGTGGGGTGGGAGTCGCGGGGCAGAGGAGGCCTTACTACAAAATACCTGGTAATTGTGGGAACCGATCATCGGGGCGGAGGCTCTGTGCCCAGCGCTTTGCTTACCCCGTGCGATATGCAAAGAGTATGCAAAGAAGCTTCGCGTGGTAAAAATGTGTATCTCAGTTTTACAAATGAAGAAATTGAGGCTCAGGGGAGTGGACATGACTCACCCAAGGTCACACCACTAGTAGGGGGAGAATCTAGATTGAGACTGTGTCTGTCTGCCGGCCCTCCTCCCATCCCCCAAGCCTTTAGAATAAGTATTTTCGTTTAAGGCTGGGCATTTATTTGCAGCATCCTTTATGCAGAGGTGAGAGAGGTGTGTGTATGTTTAAAGTACAAAAGCTCAGCTCAGTGGGGAAGCAGTCAGCGGTCGGTAAATTTAGCATGAGGTTTTAGGAGGAGAGGGACATATAACCCCATCTCTGCTCTAACACTCCCATGTAGCCCTCCCTGCTGGGGTTATATGAAGCAATAATTGTTTCTTCCCTGGAGGGGATTGAAATGGATGGAGCTGCGCCCTGGATTCCCAAGGTTGGCTTATGGAAGAGCCAACTCCTTCTACTTTATAAGCCTGGGGGCAGCTTTCTGGCCACTGCACTCAAACCTCCAAGTTCTCAGAGAGGAGTCACCACAGTTAGTGGCAGAGTTAGAATTCGAACCCAGGTCTGTTTACTAGAGGGTGGCCTCCGCCTCCTACTGACAGGGCTGTTGCAGGGTGAAGAACATACTGACCCAATCAGGAGGTGTCCAGGATGTTGGCAAATACCGCAGTCAAAAAGACATCAGGTGGAGGCATAGGCCCCGTTGTAGGATTTCTTAATTAAGAAATGCTTGTGCTGTTCTCATAAAAAAACATTAAAAAGCCATTCTGCCACTTGTGGGTCAGGTTTGGGGTGGGTGAAGGCACAGACAAGGCCAGGCGAGCTAAATATAGCTGGAGATTTATGTGGTCTCCATCCAACTCAGCCCTCGCTGTGCGGACTGGGCCACCCTGGGCTGGGGGCCCAGGTAGTTAGGTCGGTTACTCGCTGCAGTAGCTAAGTGTAGACAATTCACACTCCACTGGGGCTGAAGCTTGCACTGTGTTTGAGGAAGGGGACAGAACTGGAATTCCCGAGCCACATCAGGTGGCAGCTGCCAAGATTGTGAAGGGCCGTTTATTGTGTTCTGACCTGCCCGTGATGAGTTTCTCACACACTCTGTGCCCTTTATTACACCTCTGCGCTCGGTCCGTGATACTCCCCACACCTGGAATAGCCTTTCTTGTCTCGTCTGTCTTTCAAAATGCAGCTTAGCTGTCACCTCCTCCGGGAAGCCTTTCTTGACCACCCACACTCAGGTCCCATCTTTTGCTCTGCTACCGCGATCCCTTCTTTAGTCTCTGCTTGTTCATCTGACCACACTGCACTGTGGTTACCTGTCTCCACAGCTCACTTTGGGGCTGCCTGAGGACAGAGGCCATGCCTGGATCATCTTATATTGCTGGTCTTGCAGCCCCGAGCCTGGTGCCTGGCCGGGGCTCAAAGCCCAGCAGCGGAGCTCACATGTTGCCTGCATCTTAGGCTGAACAAACGCGCGGCTCAGTCTTGCCCTGTAGAAATCCTTGTGCTTTCATTCTCAGGAAAAGGACACATGCGTGGGGTTTCTTCTATGGGACTTGAAATAGAGAGCTGGCATTTGCTGAGCACCTGGATTCCATGCCAGGCTTCCTGCATATGTGGCTTCATTGATATGCCAAGCATGCTTCTCCTTAAGGCTCCTGCACTTTCTGATCCCTCTGCCTGGAACCTTCTTCCCCCAGACCTCTGCAGGGCTCTCCCCTCTCTTCCTTCATGTCTCTGCTCCACTGTGGATCCTGCCATTGCCCCCGCCCCCGCCCCCAGCACACCCCTCTCCCTCCCCCCTGCTTTGTGTTTCTCCTCAGCCTGGATCACCGTGTGCCGTGCCGTGTGTGTAGTTAGCTGTTTATCGCCTAATAAGACAGACAGATTTTGTCTTATTCACTGCTGTATAGTCAGCGCCTGGAGCAGTGGCTAGTACACAGTAGATGTTCAGTAAATATTAGTCGAATGGATGAATGCATTTAATTCTTGCACCAGCCCTGCAAAGGTAGGCGTTGTCATTGTCATCTTGCAGGTAAGGAAAACACAGCTCACATGCCTCATCCAGTTGACAGAACCAGGGCAGTTCAACCCCAATAAACATGGAGTTCAACCCTGTTTATTGAGCTCCAAAGTCCTGCATTCCTCCTCCAACATATAGTGCCCTCCAGATAGCATTTATTGGGTGCCTCACGGTCGACCCAGCAAGCTATCGTGTACGATAAGGAAACACCAAAGAAAGGGAATGTCCTTTATGACCGATTGCGGGGACATCCCTGGGTAGCCCTGGCAGAGGGCGTCGGCGATTCAGATGGGTGCCCTGGAAACAGAAGTGTGCAGGGCTCAGCACGGGAACTCTGGGACTTGCATTTGCTAAGCTCCTGCTGTGTACATCACCCATTCTCTTTCCGGCTGCAATTTCATACTGCAAAGTAAGGTGCCCTTCTCCATCTGAGGGGACTGAGGACCAGAGAGGTTAAAAGACACCTGCCCCAACTCACCCAGTTAGGCAGTGGCAAAGCTGGGCTTAGAAGACCCAGGTCTGTCTTATTCCTAATCCCACAGGGGCCTTTTGTCTGGACTCCATTGGCCTTATTCTGGGTTTTATAAGGGGGAAAGAAAGTGTAAATATGTGGGGCTAGGGGAAGGCAGACTTCCTGGGGACGGGGGAGAAGAGGGGAGGGTAGAGGAAGAGGACCTCTCCTCTGCTTCCCCCGCCGGCATGTTTCAGCCCCTTCTGTCCTGTGTGCATCTCTGTGTCCCACCGTAGTCTAGGTTGGAGGAGAGGCAGAATTCGAACTGCCCATTGGGTTAATCATTAAGTCGGTCCATTTTAGCGTTAGTTCACTCACCCGGATCCTGGAGCTTTGGAGCAACTCTGCTCTGTGCCAAGCTCTGATGGTCTATTTAATTTCTCGTAACAACCCTTTCTAGGGGCTCCATTTATCCCCATTTTACAAGGAGGCACATGGAGGCTCAGAGAGGTGAAAGACAAAGGCGATGTCCCCGAGGTCAGGCGGGGACCAGTCATCCCACCTGGATACACGGTCTGCAGATGCTGCGTCCAGAACAGGAAATGCCTGCTGCTACCCAGGCCACGCGGACTCGGTTTCCACAGGGCCCCGGCTGAGGACCGCATGGGTCACGTCTGCTGCTCCCTGGCAGTGGGTGGTGATATGCCGAGGGCCTGGCAGCCACTCTTTTCCCTGGATCTGGACGTTCTCAGCCCTGGGGAGGACAGGGGCTTTGTCCCTCTCCTTGTAGCCATCACAGTGGCTGTGCGGATGACCCCAGCAGTGACGTTTCCCTCTCTCTGCACCAATCTTCCTCCTTTACTCAGGAACGATGTGAGGTTAAGCTGGGCTCGCCCGCCTTATCCTGTCCCATCTGCCCCCTCCCACCCGGTTGAACAAGAGGCCTGAGCAGAGCCTCTCAAAGTGACAATGGTTCCTCCGGAGCCCTGAAACCTACAAGGCTGTCAATACATACATTGTCGGGGCCCGATGAGTCAAAGCTCTTTGGTGACAGCCCAAGAGAATGCTGGCGCCGGGGTCTTATTCCTCAGTGGAGGTGGGGAAGAGGGAACGGGTCTGTCCGTCGTGTGGGAAAAGGGGAGAAGGTGCCCGTGGAGACTCTGGAGCCAGAAGAACTAGGGCCTTCCTCTGTTTTCACCCTCTTCCTGATCCCACCTCTGCCCCCCTCACTCTCTCTTCCCTTGGCAGGAAAGGAAAGAGCTCTGGGGCCATGGGAGTAGGGCAAGGCTGCCTGGAGGAGGTGACACCAGACCAAGTGGTCTACGATGACACGGAATAAAATTTCCAAAAATATATCGCGTGCACTCATGTAGTAAGGGTATTTTTGCTCCGTAAACTTTTGTTTCAGGTGTGCGTGCATGCGCACGTGTGCGCAATGGGAAACGTATTTCTCTCCTACAGTGATCGATGGGACCACTCACCGATCAACTGCAGTGGGAGGTCTTGTGTCCTGGTCTAGAACACAGATCTTGGAGTTAGGCTGCCTGGCTTCGAATCTCAGCGCAGTCATTTCTCAGCGGAGTGACTCTGGGCCAAGTGCCTCGCTCCCCGTGCCTCAGTTTCCTCATTATGAAATGGGAGGGTGGGGCAGCTCCCTTGTGGCTGGCGGTGGTGAGAGTTAACTGGAAACAGCAGGCAGTCTTTAGCACAATGCCCAGAGCGTTCACTGTCACGGTATCGTTGCTACCATGAAGTGGACAGGCTTGGGCCACCCCTGTCGTTCCTGGAAGGGGCTGGCTGACAGGCACCCTTCGCCTCCTGCCTTGAAAGCCCAGGTAGCCCTAAGGACTGGCAGGTGTCCCTTTCATGTGTGCCGACAGCAGTCCCCAAGGGTTTCTCGAACTTTCTCCTGGACACCTGATTTCTAATGAGAAAAATCTTCTTGGCAGATCACATTTTCCAGTTTTCATTTGTCCACCAGACCTCCAGACTGGACTCTGTGCTGAGCCCTGGGTCACCTCCTGGGTTTGGGGACTCAAGGTCTAGTAAGAGAGACTGACAGGGACAGGCAGTTACAGCAGTAACTGAGGGAGGGGAAATCCAGGGGGGCTGTGAGAGCTTAGAGGAGAATGCAGGAAGACTTCCTGGAGGAGGTGCTGTCCAGCTGAGCCCAGAAAGCAGAGAAGCTATCCAAGAGAAGGGATGGAGGGAGGCTGTTCATGGCAGAGGGGCTAAATGTGCCAAGGCCTAAGGGGAGGGAGAGCAGACCATATGTGGGGAGCTGTGGTCTTCTGGGGGTCCCACTGCAAGTGGGGGTGGCATATAGGGTCAGAGGCCAGGTCAGGGTGTGGGGGAGGATTCTTGCAGGCCAGGGCAGTCAGGAGTCTTAGATTTCCCAGCTGCCACACTCCCCACCGGGATGATGTGCCTCGTTTGCCAGCAGGGACGTAGCATTTGCACCGGGCTGGGCAGCAAGGACCCCTCAGAACAGGCTGTTTAATCTCCGCGGTCAAGAAAAGTCAGCGCTGCCTTCTTTTGGACCAAAGGGCTTTCTGTACTTAGTGATGCTCTATGCTAGCTTAAAATAGAAGCCCAGAAGGCAGGTGTATGATTAGAGATTAAAGCAGAGAGGGAAAGGGGAGGAGGCCCGAGTGCCACCCATAGGGCGGTGGAGCAGAGTGGTCAGAGCTGTGGCATGGCTGCCCCACGCCAAACCCTTCTTCTATTGCATCCTCTCAAAGCCGTCAGGACCGGCCTTCCAGAAGTGGTCTCCCACTTCGCAGATGAGGAGACTGAGCTCAGAAGGGTAACAAGACCTGCCTTGGGTCAGGTGGCCGGGAAGTGGCAGAGCAGAATTTGACCCCAGGCTTGTCTGACTCCGAAGCCCCTTCTGTCTATCACCAGGGACGTTGCCCCTTGTCCTCCTCCTGAGTCCTGCCCACCCCTAAACAGTCCTTCCCACAGATGCAACTTCTCTCCTTTTCTGTCCTGGGTAGGTGAATGACTTCTGTCCACAGCAATCAGAATGCAGGTGCCTGGGGAAAAGGTCCGTCCCCCCACCCCACCGCACCCCAGGACTGTAGACGCCGTAACTCAAAAGGCGGAGGTGGCCTCTCAACATCGTGCCCTGGAAAAGGAGCAAACCCCTTCCTCCTGCCCAACTAGGGCTCAGGCTTCTGATGTGTCTGCCTAGGAAAAACTGGCCTGCAGTGGGCCACCCACATTCGCCATTGCCGGGTGTCACATAGCACCCCACCCTCTTCCCTGAGCTTACAGGCCCCTCCCACGCAGAGCCCCAGGCAGCCCCCACTGATCAGTCAGCAAGAGCACCAGGCTTGGGGGGAGCCCTGAGTCGTCCTGCACCCAGGGGAGGCGCACGCTGTCCCCCTGCTGAGTTGGTAACAGCCCAGGCTGGGCTCCTGCACCCTTGGTTCTGAGTGTCGGCCCCGCCCCTTAGTCGCGGTATAAGCATCTTGACTTCTCTAAGCTTTGATTCTTTCTTCTGCAGAAAGGGGATAATGATGTTACCTCTCAGGCACGCTCCGCGTCTGACAGATAGTGAATGTTATGACTATGCATTCACTGGGCAAACGAGCCCCTGCTCCTGCTGAGCCCTGCGCTTCTGAGGGAGACAGACACAAAAGAATAATAATAACCACGAGCTTGCATCACGCAGCCGGTCTGTGCCAGACACTGCTCTAAGCAGGTACCTGCATTTAACCCTCAGGACGAACCCCGTGAGGTAGCTCCTATTATTAGTCTTGCATAACTGTTGAGAGAACAGAGAGAGAGGCACAGAGAGGGGAAGTAACTTCCCCAGGGCACACAGCTTGGGGAGTCCAGCTGGAGTGTTGGTGTGTGATGGATGACTGCGAGGTTGGGGTGTGGGGTCAAGTGAGGGGGCATTTCATATTTGCCCTGGAAGCCTTCATAGTATTGAGCAGGAATCTGTAAGCATTTAGAAATCCTGGCAAATTTGATTTTACTTGCTCGCCTACTTTTTAATTATTTATGTCACATCCTACCTCTGGGCATGGCAGGATGGGGGCAGTTTCCAGGTGGCCTGTGGGTTCACTGTGGGGTCCTCAGCGGATATTCCCTAAGGTCTGATATGTAGATCTCCAGTCCCCTTTCAAAGCAGATCGGGGACAGTCGATGTCCTGAGGTCTTTCTAGACAGCAAAGCAAGAGGCATGTCAAGTCCAGGGGAGCATCGAATCCCCAGCAGCATGGTCTGGGGACCCCTGGAGGCTGAGAGCTACCTGCAGATTCCTGAGGCCAGGGAGCAGACATGATGGAGACGGGCACTGTGGACCAAGCGCAGATGTGACCAGTACGTGGACATCACACAGAAGCAGATTTCAGCTCAGTCGAAGGAATAACTTTCTAACTGTGGAAACTGTCTGAAGTGGAAAGAGGGCAGGGGGAGGAGGCGCGTTTTGCTGGGGCAGCACTGCTGTTTATCCCAGCTGAGGTTTGGCATAGACATTGCAGAGGCACCTGGAGCATCCGGTAGATCTGGGATGAATTGTCCATTAAGATGCCTTTGACCCTGGGGTCTTATGGGGAATGCTGTCCAGTGCCCATCTGCCGAATGCCTGCAGGACCCTTCACAATCTTTCGTTTACATAATCCTCCTGTCAGTTATGCATGTTACAAGATTTTAGCCCTATTTTATAGATCAAGAAACTGAGGCACAGAAAGATGAAGCCAGCTGCCTCTGCCTGGGTCCATTTTCTGCCCCCAACCTTCCCAGCCTCAGCATTCGCAGAGATTGAGCGACAGATATTTCTGAATGGGGTTTGGGTCAGCTACCCTTGGATGTCAGTCCCAGCTCACCCTCAACTCTTCTCTCTCTTCATCCGTCTTATAAGTGGGACTTGGGTGGCTCAGCCTTACCTCTAGGCAGTAGGGTAAAGCCATTTTGGGAGGAATGAGTGGGGTGGGGGTATCTGGGGCAGTACTGACACTCAGAACTGTCAGAACGCCCACAGCTATTAACAAGTGTATTTTATTTACGTCTCCAACATTGCACATTGCTTATATCACAATCATATCCCTCAAACACATGTTTTCTTTCCTTTTCCCCCAAGGATGATGGATTTATGAGGTGGGTGGGCACAGCCATGCCCTGTGTCTCTAAAGCCCAGTGTGCTGGGTAACTTTCCACTCCAGAGGAGAGCTCCCCTTCTCATTCAGGTTTGGGGCAGTTCAAGGGCAGGAGACAGGAGAACGCATTTTCTGTGTCTCCAGGGATGGCACACACCTTCATCTCTGCACATAGGTCACCCGGGGCTCCAGTCTTAGGAGCAGAAAGTGCTTAGAATCACCACGTCCCACCTCCCATTTGGTGGATGGGAACACTGAGGACCAGAGCCTTGTGCAGGGTCACACAGAGATTACGCATGTGGTCTTTGACTGGAATCCCAAGAGAGGCGGTTAGAAAGAGCACTGGTTTTGGAGGCAGTCTCAAGTTCAAGTCTCAGTTCTACTATAGCTAGGCTGTGTGACCCCAGGCAAGTCACTTCCTCTCTCTGAGTTTTCATCTCCCCATCTTTTTGGATGAGGATAGTGATGATACCTCCCTCGTGGGGCTGTCATGAGGAATAAATAGGAGACTCCACAAGAAGTTTGAGCCCAGCCCAAGGCAAGGACTCCATACCTGGCCACCGAAGGCAAGGCATCTGTGCTCCTGGAACTGATGGGTAGAGAGAGGAGCAGTCAGACCCAGAAGTCCTGCCGTGTCGTGCCTCTCGAAGCCCTGGGATGGATTGCCAGCGTACCCGCTGGTTGGCTAGGGAAGCAGTTCCGCATTCGGGCACACCTCATTGCACTGTGCTTTGCGTTATCACTCTCCCCAGAGGCGGAAGCTAAGACCCTCCACCGACTTTATTGCCGTGGTACTCTTGCGATGGTCTGGAACTAACCCGCAGTAGCTCTGAGCTGTGCCTGTGATGGCCAAGGGCACACATAGGCATTGGATTCAGATCTGACTTGAGTCCTGACCCAGCTGTTGACCTTGAGCCAGCCCCTCCCTCTCTGGGCCGAATGTCTTCATCTGTGCAATGGGTCCATAGGGCTGTAGAAAGGCCGCAGGGAGCCACCACTATCTCAGATCATCAGAGCTTAGGATACATGGATGGAGATTCTTATCAAGGCCGTAGAGTTCTCATTTCCAGATTGAAATCCATGCAGACTTCCTGCAGGCCTCCTCAGTCCACACCCACCTGCTCCCTTGAGCCCTCAGGCATTTGGAAAAAGACCAACACGATGGAGGAGGGGGAGAGAAAAGAGAAAGCTGGATCTTCAGAGAAGGAAGCGGAGTGGAAGAGGCACCCTTCGGAGTCACTTCTCAATGGGCCTCAGAGCCAGACACAGCAGGGAAGGAATTGACATTAGTTGAGGACCTACTGTGTGCCAGGCAGTGTTTTCGTTCTTCCCTGCAGGGGTGACTACCACGCTTTGCCCGAGGCAGCCATAGCCTCTTCTTCTCAGCCTTGGGAGCCAGGCTGGATGGGTTCAAATGCCAACTCCACTGCTTCTTAGCTGTGTGACCTTGGGCAGCTCCCCCAACCTCTCTGAGCTTCTCTTCCTCACCTGCGGTAGGTCTGTGGGAGGATCACAGGAGGTGTGGTGGGCGAAGGGCAGGTTTCAGTCTCTGCATTGTCCCCGGGGTGGTCTGCCCCTCTGATCATGCCCCATCCCCATTTTTTTCAGACCGTAGAGAGTTTAGGCACTGGGGCTCCATCCTCCCCACTGTAATTAGTCACCCGCTTTCCTTTTTTAGATGCTTTGCTTATTGTTCATCCCAAGTTCCGCCAAACCAAGGCCTCTGAGCGGCTCAAAACAAGCTAAGTGATGACCTCCACCTCCAGCCCTGCCCCTCCCTGAGACCAAGCCAGGGCATGGTCCACCCTCTTAGCCAGAAGGTGACTTAAGCGACTTGTACATGGTCTGGCTTTTTCCCTGAGGGTGAGGGGTTAAGTGAGAGACCTCAGAGAGGGGTGAGGCATAAAACAGGCAGGATGAGGCTTTGGGGTTAGACAGGACCAGATCCGAAAACAGGCGCTGCCTCGCAGTGTGGACGCTTGCCTCTCTGGACCTCGGTTTCCTCGTCTAGAAGCCACCTGTCAGGACTGGCGACCAGTGAATGGGCTGCGTGGTAAGCACCTGGCACGCACTGGTGCCACAGAGGAGGTCCCCACCCCTCGGGGTCAGCAAACTCTGCCCAGCGGTGGGGCTCGTAAGCATTTCCTCATCTTTAGAGCTGAGAATGGAGGTTCAGGGGCGCTTTTTCCTGCTCCAGCTCTGCTTCGACCCTGAGAAGCAGGGCCAGTGAATCACTCATTCGAAAAAGTCGGGACGGGGCCTTGCAGGTGCCCGCCCAGGGCTGGAGTTAGCAGACAGCCAGGCTTCTGGGCACTGCCCGAGTTGGAGGACTGTCTGTCCTCCAGGCAAAAAAAAAAAGGAGAAAGCTAGCAGACTCTGCCAGCTGGAGGAGAAGCAGGTGCCGAGGGCCTGGACTGTGCCAGCCGTTGGAAGCAACGTTCAAAACCTGGACCACTTTCCTCACGCCCACTGTCCTGGGTCATTTTGATTGGCAGGGGAGAGAGGCAGGGACAGTTTCCACGGGAAAGCCCAGGGCTTGAATCTCATTCTTCAGAGAAGTGGATGCTCCACTGTTCCTTCCACGCGCCAAACACTCCGGTGGCCCCCAGAGCCTTCATGAGACCCTGAACCTCTGTGTCGCCTTAAGACCCATTGTGACGTAGCCCCTGCTCCCTCTCCACCTTCCCCTCTCCCTTCTGCCCAGTGTCCCTTGCATTCCCCAAGTGCACTCAGCTCATTCTCACTCTAGGCCTTTGCCTGGGCTGTTCCCTCTGCCATCTTTTGTCATCCTCCCTGCCACTTCTTCCTCCGCCTGCAGAATGGCTTCTCTGAGAAGCGTCCCCTCGACCCCAGCGCTTCATGCGGACCACACTGTGCAGTCATGGTGTCTGTTTCCCCCGGCCGGTCTCTCAGCTCTGGGGGCGGGGGCCCAGGGACTGTGTGTGACTCGTCAGGACCTGCGACCCAGCAGCCAGCGCAGGCCCTAGCATGGAGCAGAGGCTCCATAGATGTCAGACGGAGGAGGAAATGATGTTCTTGAGAAAGAATGAGGGCACTTTCCCCCACCCTGACCCTGGGAGCTGGCGCCTGTGAGCTTGGAGTTTCCTGGGTCCGTTTATCAAGACAAGACCTCAGTCAGGGGGCCCAGCAGAGGGCTGACGCAGGCTTGGGAATCCCAGTGCCACTGAGCACACTTTGAGGGGGCGTTGGGATGACCTCACCCCCTGGGAACTCGGCGCATCCAGTCCACTTGAGCAAAGAGGACTGCCACTCAGGCCTGGAAGGAGCTGGCTTTTCTCCCAATAAGCAATGTCGCATGACCTCTGGCCTCCTGCCCAGGCCTCCTTGTAGCTGCTGACAGGAGAGTCACTGGCTGCACAGGGGTGACCGGTTTTGTTTGCAAGGAAAAGTGGGGTGGAGAGTGGGATGGTGGTTTCCAGCGCGGGCTGGCCCCTTTCCATCCGGGGTGCTGGCTGAGCAGGCCTCTGCAACGGAGAACAAAGTCCCATTAAGCTGGCGTCTGTCTCGTGGGTGCATGTCACTGCCCCATTTGGCAGAGGTGAGGAAGTGTTCGTTATTTTTTTTTAACCCACTTTTAAACACACCAATGGAAGAGGTTCTCTCTGTTGCCAAAGGAGAGATGCCGTTGTCCTGCTCTGGGTGGCGGGGAGCCTCGCCGCATACCAGCCTCGCCTCTTCTCCCCGAAGCAGACGCTGCCACTCACACGCGCACCGTGTAGCTTCCTGCCGCCCACGGCGCTGGCTTGAATTGTGGACTTGAGCACGTGTCGCTTGAATCAGCAACCTCTCGCTTGAGGTCCCCAGTCTGAGGCTGGATGTTATGTGGGTCCAGGAAGCCCCTAACGTCGTATGTCAAGTGACGTATGTGGCACATGGGTATGTTTCAGGGAAAAAGAGGCCTGTACAGCTTTCAAGGCCCATGACTCGGGCCCTCGGTGGTTACAGGGCTGCCTCAGAGATGGGGTAGGTGTGGAACAAGGGTCTGAGCCTGGCTCTCTCCTGCCACTGCCCAGCATTGCTGCCTCTCAGAGCCTTGATTTCTTCATCTGGAAAATGAAGGGGATAAAACCTACCCCCAGTGTCCTAAAAACTAACCCCAATACACAAAGGCCCACGCCAGCACATAACAAGGGCTTGGGCAAAGGCCAGAGGAGAGAAGGTATGGACGCAGAATGGACCGTGCTCCCACTGGCGACTCTTTTTCCCTGTGGAGTGGAATCTGCTGAAAATTTCAGCCAAAATGCCATCTGCTGAATGCCACCATGCTGGAAGCCATCAGCTCGGCGGCCGGGGGAGCCAGAGCTTATGTTTGCTGCCATCCTCCTGGAGATAAACGCCATTTCCACGGGCTCTTTTCAGAGCAAAGGAGAGGCTAGGCTGGAGTGATGAGCAGGATTCATTCGGCGGGAGCACAGTGCACATTTGGGACGCTGCTGAGATGACTTAAAAATAGGCCTCTGTTCTTGGACACCAAGGGAAAGTGACCCCAGTGTTTTTAAAAGGACTTTTTCTGGCCAAGGTCACCAGCCCTCCATAGAAAACACATTTCAGGATGTATTGCCTCAGACTCATAGGTAGACATCTCTGATAAGCCTTTTCTCGTCAAAGGAACTAAATGAGGAGGTCAAAATAAAGAAACCAAGTGTTTAGTGAACACCTACTATGTGCCATGTACCTAGTGTGTCTGATTTGGCTTCGTTCGGCCTCACAGCAGTCTTGCAACATACGGATGAATCTTACCAGTTTTCTAGGTCTGTTTGGGGGGGGCCAGAGAAGTTAAGCATGTACCTCAAGATCACGTAGCTAAGATATGACAAAATCGGAATTTAAACCTGAGTCTGTCTGACTCCAAGCCTGTGCTGTTTCTAACCACCTCTCAAACTGAGATTTAGAAAATAAACACTAGAGAGATGGAGGTGAACACCAGGGGCTGACCTGATGTTCCCCATGGGGAAGGTAACGAACATTTAATGAACATCTACTACGTGCCAGGACTTCCGCTAGGATCTCCCTGTGCTCTCAGCGCCCCTCCCGGCAGCCTGACATGGGGGGCCGGGGTCATGCACCATTTCGAAATGAAAAACCTCCGCATTTGGAAGGCGACATGACTAACCCAAGGGCCCTCTGAGAAATTAGCAGCAAAGCCCAGATTCGAACCCAGAGCCCTCAGGGACGGTCGTTCTGAAGCGCCGATGCCAATGAACCCCGGACCCACCCAGCAGCGGCCCTCATGTCCACCTGTCTTCCTGAAGGACTTGCCCAAGGCCGAGTGGTGGCAATGTTTACTTAGAACAGAGTCTCCTCCTCCCTAACCATCCACAACCACTCATCAGCCACCCCCCAATATCTCTGCCCATACGTTTAGAGTTCGAGTGTTGCTTCCTTGGCTAAGGGCTGGGAAGACCCTCCGCTTTGGTGTTGGCAGGGCTGGAGCAGCCTCCGGTTATCCAGGTTGGGCCAGAACTGCCCCTCCTCCCTGCTATGTGTGGGATGGACCCCTGCAGAGCTGTCCACGGTCCCCACCCCACCTCCGCCCTGCCCAATTCCTGGCCCGAAGATGAGGGGGCTCACTGGCGGGGGGCGGCACCCCCACAAGGCCGGCGGGTCCTCAGCCCCACATGGAAGAAAAGGGACATGGGGGTCTGGTCCCCGGCATGGTGTGGAGCCTCTTCCTGCCGGGAGGTTTTCTCGCCGGTGATGGGGTGTGTTCATTTGAATCTGTTCCTGGCTCCAACAGCCCGGAAGCTCTGTGCCCATAGACTGAGCCATTTGGGGGACAGCTCAAGTGATCTCCATCCAGGAGGGGGACGGTGGGGGACATTTTGGCCCTTGATGGAATGTTCTGTAGCCACAAAACATAAGCAAAGTGAATACTTGGGAGCCATGTGGGAAATGCTTTTTGTGTAATGTCGAGTTAGAAAAAAGGCAGGAAGCCTTTGGATGTGTGCTCTGATTGCAACGAAGTTAGACAAAGTTCTTAGTACTATTGAGTTAGTACTTCCATGCTAGTCGTGGGAGAGAGGAGAGCACTGGGCTGGGGTCAGACGTTGCTGGATTCACATCTCAACGCTGCTCCTTGCAGCCGCGGGAAGGGCCTCTGCTGCCTGGAGCCTTTTTTCTCCTGGAAAATGGAGACAATTAATCCTGTAGGTGAAGATACATTTTGAGAATTTGAGATTAGCTACAATCACATATGGGAAACATCCAGCACTAGACATGGCACACAGTGAGGGCACAGCCCGTGGTTCCTACACGGATAAGGGCCGGGCCAGGGACCGTGAAAATGCATGTTAGGCTGTGAAAGTGGGAGGAATAATGTCTCTTATTTCCAAACTTTCTATAATGAGGCTGCCGTGTTTATCGCAGTAATTTAAATGCTAACGTTCAGGTTTTCGGTTGACATCTCCGCACTAGGATATTCTGTGGTGTGCCCCGGGGTCCGTGTCCACGTGATTCTGTTCCTTCTCCCTGAGCCGAGCTAAAAGCAGATGTTGGTGTGCAATTTGGAAGACGCTTATTGTTGTTTTATTTTAAGCGTTTTCAATTTGTGTAAATAACACGTCCTCTTAGGAACTTTTTCACTCTGGTTTTCTTTAACTCACATCAGAGCTTTGGCCTCAGAGGGGTCAAAAATAGTGTTTATCCCTCACTCCCTGTGGGAAGTTGGATCATACAATCAAAATTAAACAAAGATGGAAACTCTGCTGGTCGCTTGGCTGCATTTCATTCTAACATATAGGTGGTTTTGCAAGAAACTTCCTCTTATAGTAATAAAGCAGTATTTCTCCCCACCCTAGTTTTTATTTAAATCTTGAGTCCACCCTGAAAGAACATCTGCTTACGAGTCCCAAGTCGCTTGGTACAGAAACTCTCTGACCGAGCGATAAAGTTGGCAAAACAGCAGCGGTGACGGGAAGATCAGATAGGGTGGCTGATGGTCTTTGGTGCTCAGAAGGGCTTTGATCTGTGGTCGTATTTAATGTTTCCTGGAGAGTTTGCCAGCTGTGGGGACCTTGAAGAGAGTCCAGCCTCTCGGACATGGGGGGAGGCTGCAGCCCAGAAGCGGGTGGCTTTGACAAGGCTGCGGCTTGCGTGCTTGGAGAACGCGGGCTCTGCAGCCTCTGGGCCACCTCCCCCGATGGCTTACGCCTGGTGGGATTTTCCCCACTCGTTTCATTTTTGTCCTGATGAAATAGCTCTCTAGTGGGCCCTTGCTCTTACTTTATGGTTTCAGAGATGGCCACAGCCTGGCTCTGTGTGCCCCGCTCCTTGCTGCCTCGGGGTCCCTCCCTGGCAGGCAGTGCTGGCCTGCACTACTGGAAGCCCTTCATGGCTTCCTCTTCCCCCCGCCCCGCCCCCACTGTGGTCTGAGCCTCTTGGGCTGCCATTCACGGCTTTCCTGTCTGGTCCCTGTGACGTCCATGGCAACCTAGCCCCTCTTCCCTGCAAGACAATGGCTGCCCAACCTCAGACACCTCTGCCACGCCTCCCACGGTGCTTACCCTCCCCACAAAGTCCAGCTTCTCACACCCCCACCCCTAGCGTTCCCTCAACCAGGAATGGTCCGTTTCCTCCCTCGAGACCTGGCTCTGGGCATCGCCTTCTGTCCCCAGCCCCTGGTTGAATCTGGAACCTCCTCCAGGCTCTGTAGTCACCCACACCAGGGTGGTCTGCAATGTCGGCCCCATCAGAGTAGGCACCCTAGCTATCTTGATGACTGCCATATTTCCAGTGCCTAGCACGGTGCCTGGCACATGCCAGGAGCTCATTAGACACTTCACAAATGCGTGAGCGACCCAAGTCCCTTAAGTTCCTTGTTCTTATGTGGGACATTGGCTTTGTTCCTTGTATTTCGTCTTCCGTGGGTCAGTGGCTTCTGTTGGAAAGAGGCCCCCCCAGCTTCCTCCCTCAGCCACTCGGGCCTGGGAATGGGCGTGGCTTCCCTGCCTCGTCATTGCCTCTCCCTCTTGCCTTTCTTCTGTCCTGGCTCCCGTTAGCCTCAGTATTAATTGGATCTCCTGATGTGCCCAGAGCACGGCGAACCCCATGGCTGGGTGTGGGAGGGGTGGCCCCTGCAGTGGCGGGTCATTCCCTGGGGTCGCCATCCTCCCACGACTGCAGGCCATTGTGTGCCAGGGGTTGCCTGCCATGAATGAGTACTTGCCATGAAAACTGTGCTCACTGCCGTTAGGAACAAGCAGTAGAAACTCGCGTAGTAATTACCCACCCTGCCACCTCCCAGGCTGCCAGGGGCCCCCGGGAACTGCCCCTGGGAGGGTGGAGGGAAGGTGGGACGGATGAAGCCTTCACCTCAATACCAGGCATCCGGGGTTCATGGCCAGCAGCCAGATCCAACTCTCCAGGTCCTCTGGAGGAAATTCCCTTAGAAATGAATCTTGAAAGGTATATGTTCTAGAAAAGCCCCCTTGCTTCTAAAGAATGTGTTCGTTTTCTGTGATTAAGGAGACGAAGTCACAGAACTCTAGCCCGGGTCTCCTTGGAACCTCAGTATTATGCTCATACTTTGTGCCAGGGAGTATTCTAGAAACTTCATCCACATGATCTTTTAGCAGATGTGTGGGTTAAGCAGTGTCCCCGTTTTCCAGGCAAGGAAACAGGCTAAAAGAGTGACGAGGTCTCCGGCACATCACACAGCCGGGCAGGACCGGAGAGCGGCCTTCCTGGCTGCACGCTTGCTCTCGCCTGTCATTCTATTGTCAGGGGATTCTGAGCCTGCATTCTCTCTGTGGCCGTTTCTGCGTTGCTTTTGAACAAAAATTGCACAGAGGAAAGTAGCCAGAGACACCCGCCCCTCCCAGAGAATCCAAGGCCACTGTTGCCTTTGGATGGACTCTGCAGCCCCAAAGTGGCCCTTGGAGGAAGATCGGATGGGGACCGAGAAGTCAGCTGACCCCAGCCTGACTTTTGTGACAAGCTCAGTGGTATTGGTCCCTCTGGGAGTGAAACAGCTCTGAGTAGTGCTTCACCGCGCGCGCGCGCACACACACACACACACACACACACACACACACACAGCCGCTGTCGCTCGTCCGCGAAGTGGGGGTTATAGTGACTTTGCTGTGGCAGCTTTGGGCTGATTGGGATGACTGGAATCTTCTCAAGTTTATCAATTATCGGTCTAATTATGATGGAATTTAAAAGATGAATCGAGGCCGCAGAGTGCCGAGGTCCCTGACCCTCCTGCCTGTCTCCTTCCGCAGACACGAGCCCGCAGGCACGCCTCCTGGCCACCCGGCCGTGCTGCGGGCCTGGCCCCGAGCGGCGCCCGGTCCTGGGCGAAGCACCACGCTTCCACGCACAGGCCAAGGGCAAGAACGTGCGACTGGACGGCCACTCGCGCCGGGCCACGCGGCGCAACAGCTTCTGCAACGGGGTCACGTTCACGCAGCGGCCCATCCGGCTGTACGAGCAGGTGCGGCTGCGCCTGGTGGCCGTGCGCCCTGGCTGGAGCGGTGCGCTGCGCTTCGGCTTCACCGCACACGACCCGTCGCTCATGAGCGCCCAGGACATCCCCAAGTACGCCTGCCCCGACCTCGTCACGCGGCCCGGCTACTGGGCCAAGGCGCTGCCCGAGAACCTGGCGCTGCGCGACACCGTGCTGGCCTACTGGGCAGACCGCCACGGCCGCGTCTTCTACAGCGTCAACGACGGCGAGCCCGTGCTCTTCCACTGCGGCGTGGCCGTGGGCGGCCCGCTCTGGGCGCTCATCGACGTCTATGGCATCACCGACGAGGTGCAGCTGCTCGGTAGGTCGCAGGCCCCGCTGCAAGGCGGCAGGGCGGACCAGTGGGTCTCTGTGCGAGTGGATGTGTATTTAACGCTCACTAACGCGACTGCTCGCGTTGCCTGGTGTTGTGCTAAGCATCTGACACATTTTAACTCACTTATTTCTCATGACAACTCGCCACCCCCGATGATGAGGAATAGATGGGGACACTGAGGCGCGCAGAGGTTAAATGGCTTGGATTGCAAAGCCGGAGTGGAACCCACCCCGGTCGTGTCCCGTCCCCCGTGGTCTGGCCCACGTTCATTCACTTACTCCCTCACTCAGTGACTTGCTCATTCACTCATTCATCCAGTCCTTTCCTCATTCCTTCACTCCCGTGTCCATTTGCTCGCTCGCTCATTCATTCACTTGTTCATTCTTGTGTTTGCTCACTCATTCACTCACTCGCACATCCACTCAGTCAGGTATCTACACTATTAAGCAGTAAGTGACCAGAAGTATCAGATCCAGGCCGTTAGGGGCTCCAGGTCCACTGGGGAGGCAGGCAGACAAGTGCGGGCCTGGCTCTAACAGAGGAGATGGCCACTAACACTGAAATGCAGATGGTGAGAACTCATGGGACTAGAAATTTGAGACTTTCTCTTTTTACTTTTTGAGGTAAAATTCACCTAACATAAAAGTAACCATTTTAAAGTGTGCAGTTCAGTGGCATTCAGTTCTATCTAGTTCCCAAATATTTTAGTCACCCCATAGGGAAACCCAGATTCCCCATTCTCCCCTCTCCCTAGCAACCACTGCCTTGCTTTGTTTGTGACCTTAGCTCTTGAATTCGCAGGTTGCACTTGAGCCAATTCAGCCTTGACTTCTGGGGGTGTGACAGGAGAACAAGTTTCTTAGGGAATCTGGACACGGCCCTACATATCATTTCCCAGCCATGAATGCACAGATCTAAAGGGAGTTTTGACAGATTTATTTATACACCTGTCCAGAATGCAAGAAAGCTCCCGCCCACCCCTTCTGAGTCAGGCCCCTTTCTCCAGAGGCAGCCACTGTTCTGATTTTTCACCATGGAAAATCCCACTTCTTCAAGACCTCAGGTTATGGGGAAGCGTCCTCTAAGGCAAAACATGCCCACAGGTCCCAGCAAGTGGCTGAGATGGGCAAAGGGGCCAGCTCAGAGCCATGGGGAAGGAGAGGCGAGCTTTAGCGGGTTGTTGCCATGCCAGGACTCAGGCCTTGTTACCAGACCTCCTGATTTTCCGAGAGGCTATAAATCTAGTTTAAGTGAAATCTGATTCATGGGTATTGGCTACTAATTTTTTAAAAATTTAAAAGACCAAGTGGTGGTTTATTCAACAAATAAATGGAGAGAGGGAGGGAGAGATGAAGGGGCAACCGACAGCTTAAAAGAGACCAATGACAAGGAGTGGACTTTATTTGTATCTTCATTCAAACAAACTGGGAGAATAGCATATTCTCACACACAACATGACAAGAAGTCTTTAATTTTTAGAGAGACATACTGAAATTTTTTCAGATGAAATGGGATGTTTAGGATTTGCTTGAAAATAATATAGGAGGAAAGAGACGGTGGTGGTGTCTATAAAACAAGATCAGCCATCAACTGATAACTGTCGAATCTGGGTAATCAGTATTCATTATACTATTCGTATAGGTTTACTTTTCAAAAATAGAAAAAAAAAAAAAAAAAAAAAACCAGGCGGCTAACCAAACAGGTCTGTGAGCCATGCCAGGGTCACAACTTGGATGGTCCCTTTGCAAAATCTACCATTTGGAGGGGGGTGGGGATGCAGAGTCATGCCACACTGTCACCAGGGGCTAAGGCAAGCTTTTCGAAAAAGCATGTTATGTTACGACTTAATTTTATACCTGGAAAACCGAAGAGGAAGAAATATTTTATTCCATGATATAAATTATAGAATGGTAACATTTAAAATCTTAGCTAGAGGGATCTGATTTAAAAAGTCTGAGAAACATGTTTTCTTGCTTTGGTTACTTATGATGAACAAGACTATTTTTATCACTTAAAAAAACCTTCAGAATACTTTAATGACTGTTTCTCTCCCTGATTTGTTATCTGAGCGGCAGTCAGTCTCTGCTAGAGACCTCATTCATTCATTTATTCATCCAATAAACTATGTAATAACGAGGGCTATTTGCCAAGTATTCTGCTAAACCCTGAGAACAGGGTGGTGAACACACTGGCATAGACCCTGCCCTATAGGGGCTCACTTTCTCGCTGGGGAGACAACCCCACTAGTCATCTGCCAAAGTATCATTCTATCACCTGAATGATAAACACTACTTGTATTTTTGCTTTTTCACTTAGTGTGTAGTATCAAGAATACTTTTTCCTATCTCTCAAAATTATTGAAAAATATTTTCACGACTGAGACTTTTAAAAAACTCCGTTTCTTGTTTCTAGAATGAGTCCACCTCTTAGAGAAACCTTATACATTCAGCTTTAGGACCTCCGGGCACTGTGCTCCCTGCTGCCTTTTTTCACAGTCAGCATGTGAAGAGCCGGGACTCTGGAGCCAGATAGCCTGGATTCTTGTCCTGGCTTTGCCACTTAGTTGCCATGTGACCTTGGTCATGTTCCTTAACCTCTCTGTGCCTCAGTACCCTTCTTGGCGAAATGACCGGCAATAACAGTCCACAGCTCACAGGCTGTATGAGGACTAAATGAAGTAACTCATGAAAGCTTAAAATAGTACCTGTCACATAAGACCACAAATAAAGGGTTCGCTCTTTTTCTTGCAGCTTGTGTTCGAGTTGGGGAGGCAGACAATAAGAGTTTTCAAATGCCCTTTAAATGTTCAAAAGTATGAAAACCTCTGAGGGAGGGGAGGAGGAAAGAAGAAAGGAGGGAGAGAGAAAGAAGGGAGGGATGGGAGGAGGAGGAAAAAAGGGAGGAAGGGCCTTGCCTGCCCATCCCAAAGAGAAGAGTGTGCCAAGGAAACTAAGGATCACGCTTAATCCATTTCTGTGCACCTGTGGTTCTTAAATAACTTCACAAAGAACCAAGAAAAGCACGCAAGGGGCTGGGATGGGGGTGGTGGCTGCTTGAGGCGTGGGCAGGTCCCGTGCGGGGCGAAGCCTGTGCTGGGGGGGTGGGCTCGGGTGGCCGGGCCGCGTCCTCACCCGCCCTTCCTGTCCCCGCGCAGAGAGCGCGTTCGCCGACACGCTGCCGCCCGCGCGGC
>NW_011888960.1:1758296-1774575 GCF_000151845.1 Pteropus vampyrus
CGAGAGGACGCCCTTCCAACCAGTGCCCCGCGGATGCCCATGTTGCATGCAGCACGCTTTGTCCACGGCGACCTACGTACCCGTGGGTGCCAGGGCCTGGCAGGCTTTCTGCAGCCTGTATAACTGTCGGTGCAATTTTCGTTTCCGTTTTTATGGTTTATTATCTTTTACATGTGTTATGCGTAGTAAGTGTAAGAAAAATACATCTACACTTAAAAGAGGAAGTAATAACACGGTCCACAGAAAATGGATTGGAGGCTTGAAGCACCCTATTTTGAGCTGATTCTTTCCTTCATTTATGTCACATATTATCACAGAGCACCCACGAGTTGTGGGCCAGGTCCTGGGCCCCAGGATGGGCCAAGGCAGAGGACAGGACACAGATGTCCCAAAGGGAGAGCTGACCGGTGCGATGTTTGCCGTGGCAGAGGGCTCCTCTCCCGCCCTACGGAGTTGGGGCAGTGGTCAGGGAAGGGCACCAAGGAGCACAGCTCCATTTTCATGGTTCAAGAAGTAAAATCCAAATCCAAATGATAACAGAAACGAACATGTCACGTTACCTCATTCCATTTTGTCCTCCCGGTGACCATATGAAACTGGTATCATCGTCTCATCTACAGGAAAGGAAATTGAAGCACAGAGAGATTAAATGACTGGGCCAGTCACATAGCCAGTCAGTCACATAGTTGGTCAGCCGTGAAGACTTTGGGCAAATCGCAGAGCCTCTCTGAGCCTCAGTTTCCTTCTGTGTAGAAAGGGAGTAATTACCTGCATCCTGAGGTTGTGAGGATGAAATGACGAGGTACATATAACGCTCTCAGCAGGTGCCTTCCACCTACAGCAGGGGTCTCCACCCCCCCCCACCCCCCCACCCCCCGGGCCATGGACCGCTTCTGGTCCATGGCCTGTTAGGAACTGGGCTGCACAGCAGGAGGTGAGTGGCGGGTGAGGAAGCGAAGCTCCATCTGTATTTGCAGCTGCTCCCCAGCGCCGGCATCGCCGCCTCCACTCCGCCTCAGATCATCAGGCGTTAGATTCTCATAGGAGCACCGGTCCCTGGTGCCAAAAAGATTGAGGACCACTGGCCTACAGCATATTCAATAAGTAGTGATAGTAACAACAGTGACTTGTCTGGCTAGGTGTTGAAAGAATGTCATCAGGATCTCATCTGTCTTTCTATCTCAGAGTTCACTTTCCTCTGTTTTGGCTTCTCAGGCAAGCCCTACAGTGCCAGGCTTACCTCCCAATGGAACGAACCCTTTCTTTCCCAAGTTTGAGTGTAAGTTCTAGTACACACCTCTTTGGCCTTCATCGGCTTACATGGCCTTTCCTGAATCGCCATGGAGACCAAAGGGGTGGAAGTTCTTGGCCTGGCTTGGATCATGTGAGTGAGGGTGAAGTAATGCCCCCCAAAACCAAATCCCAGTATTGTTTCTGAAATAAATAGGAAAGGAGGCTGCGTGGGCAAAGGACGGAGCTCACCACACCCATACGATTCCATCAGCCCTTAGCAGAACCCTGCCAGATAGCTCTTGTCCTCCCATTAGGCGGACAGGGAGGCTGAGGTGCAATGCGGCAGAGACCCAGGGACCAGCTGCCACTGTCCCTCATGGAGTCTCTTTGGTCTCAGGCACCCTGCAATCCAGCCCTGCAACCACATCTCCATCAGGGTCCCTGAGCGGCTCCCAGGACGATAGCGATTCTGACATGGCCTTCAGTGTCAACCAGTCATCCTCGGCATCCGAGTCATCCCTGGGTAAGGAAACACACAGAGCGGGGGTGGAGGAAGGGGCCGGCGGCCGGCCTGGCTCCTTTGGCTGTGTCAGCACCTTCCTGGGGTGCAGTAGGGTGGCCAGCTTTCCCCCTGCACCTTCTTCTTCCTCAGCTGTGCTTTCAGCTGGAGGGAGGAGAAACATCCAGACATGGCATCCCACAGGGTGAAAATGGGGCTTGATAGTTGGGATAGGAGAGTAGGAAAAGGGGCAGGGCCCAGAAGAAAATCCAAAATTGGTGTCTCCCAAGATTGTCCCCCATGGTTCCACCACAGACGCTGTCTTCTCGGGGTTGCCCCTGGAGAGCACACCTGAGGACCACATTATTCAGGTCTGTCCTGTTCTCCCTCTCTGCAGTGACGGCCCCCAGCTCCCCGCTGAGCCCCCCGGTGTCTCCCATGTTCTCCCCACCAGAGCCAGCGGGCAGCAAGAATGGCGAGTGCACGGTGTGCTTCGATGGCGAAGTGGACACGGTCATCTACACGTGTGGACATATGTGCCTGTGCCACAGCTGTGGCCTGCGGCTCAAGAGGCAGGCCCGGGCTTGCTGCCCTATCTGCCGGCGGCCCATCAAAGATGTCATTAAGATCTACAGACCATAGCCTGGCCTGATGACGGGCCTTGGCTGGAACAAGGTCACTTTTCTGAAGCACCCCCGGACTGGGCAACCACCATGGCTGCCTGGCAGTCCAAGGGCAGCAGCCATCTCGTCTGCCACTCTGCAGTGGTGGGCAAGGCGTGATAGGCATGGAGATGAGGCCCCCGGGGTGCTGAGCCCAGGCAAGGGTTATCTTTAGCTCAAAAGTGCTTTGCCCCCAAAAGGCCGTCCCAAGAGCAAGCTCAGGAGCCGCCTGGCAGACCACCCATCCCTCGGCGACTTCTCGGCTGGAGAACAGTGCCCTCTGTGCAATGATTTTTGCTGGGGGGAGGTGGGTGCTGAGCTGTTTGTGTGTGAGAGAAAGAGACAGAGAAGGGAGAGGGCATGTGCAAGGGAATGAGAGAGAGCACGCAGGTGTTTATCCGGGGATCCTGGCTCTAAGACGTTATTTAACACTAAGGAATGTGCCATCTGGAGCCCAGACCTTAGCTTGACTAGAAATTGTTCACTTTCTGGGGTTGTGACGTCAGCTGGTTTTGAATGTATTAAGCCTGCACCTAAACAGAACTCCCTGGGATGGTATAGAAAAGCGACAGTCACATTTTCTAGGAGGAAGAAAAAATAGCTCATTGTTTACAGCTCCAAAGCAGCAACTCCTTGGGGGGAAGGTGGGCGGAGAACATAAAAGAACAATTTGCTCCTTTGGTTTCTAACTCCTTCCCGGAGCGTTTTGATGGGTGCTGCAGCCAGCAGAGAGCTCTGGGCGGTGTCGCCCCCAGAAGCCTTTTCACCCCTCTACCCCCAGACAGCCTAATTATAAGCACACTGCACTTGACTGTCCCTAGATCCTTTTAGTCTGTACCTAGCGCCCCACCATGTCCAAGGAGAAGACAAGCAACAGGTTCTCTTTTCCTAGGGAAGGGAGAGAAGCCTAGAGGCTGGTGACTCACCTGGAATTGGAAAGGCCACTCGTTGCAGGACCCAGACAACTCCCCGCACTTCCTGTTGTAACCCCTGGCCCGCAGGCATCACCAGGGCGACCTGCTGGCAAAGTGCGGGGGAACAGGGCTTTGCAACTAACTGGTCTTTGTTCTGATTCTCAGCCTATCTTCCCCTGCTGATTACTAAGATGTTAATTGATCATTGGGATGTCAACTAATAACTGAGACATTAACCGAAAATGCTGACGTTGGGACTGTCCCCCTTCCCAGGGCTATTTGCTAGGCATTTCCTGGGACCCTGGCCCTGCCGCTGCCCTGCCTGGGCCCCTCTCTGCAGGTTCGCAGACCCACCTGGGCTGATGGGCTGGCCCAGACCTGCTTCTCCCTTCTTGTCCCCAGTGCTGGGCCCCGCATCTTCCCTGTCTCGTGCCGTGCCTTTAGGGGAATCCCTGGGCGCCTCTGTTTTTCAGTTCCCCGTCTATCCAAGAGAAAGCCTTGTACCTGCCCACTCCAGGGCTCCTGGGTGGACCAGCACGACATTCTGAAAGGCCTGAGACACCTTGCAAAGAGCAGGTATTGTTTTTTATGATAATCTGAATCCATTTATCTGTTGATGGAGGCAGGCAAAAGAGAACATTCGGAGTTTCTGAATTCACATGACGGATGTTTGCCGGGTGTCTAGGAGCCCAGAACCCAGCTGGGCTGGGCCCTCGTCAGATCAAGTCCCACAAGACCGTTCGGTGGTGCCTTTGTGATGCTCCAGCTCTTAGGCCACCTGCTGCTTCTCAGTCTAGAAGTGGCCCGTTTTCTGATCTCAACTGCAAAAATGCTACTCTTGCCCCTGCAAGAACCCCTGATAGATTCTCCTGCTCTAGTGGGTTTGGGAAACACGCCCACATTTTAATTTTACAGCAGAATCTTTGGGGGAGCTGCTGGAACCACAGCATTTGCCAAGATAAGAGTTTGAGAATCTAAGCAGCGCTTGGTTCCCCACTAAATTTGTTCATTCCCCCCATGTGCTGGGTGTAGGCCTGGGCCCTGTGTGAGAGGATTCATCACCCTCCCCTCTCTCCCGGACTGTGGTTCTCCAGAGAGCAGTCCCCCTGACTGGCCTGAGCCACAGTCACAAGCTCTGGTGGTCCCAGTGGCCTGGAGGAGCCAGCTCCTCTCGTCTGCCACTTGCCCTTCCTGACTGCCCCCTTGGTTTCCAGCCAGGGTTCTTGGGCAGACACCACCAAGAAACCAGTGACCGAGGGCCTGGACCCACGGTGGACCAGGCTATGCTCTTGGCGACCCATTACCTGGAGCTGGTGGCCTGTCCGACTTGCTCTGCAGCTGCTATAAATAGCCTCCTTGTGTCCAAGGGGAATTAAGGGGGTGTTTATCTTCTAAAAGCAGACATTTCCTGATGCTCTCACTGACTTATTCAGTGCTGCAGAGGGGCTGCCCGCATGGCCCTCTGCGTTGTCTTGAGACAGGCAGGAGAAAGGCAAGGGGACCACTCTGAGGGGGCGGTGGGCCTCCACACAGATCCTGTGAAGCACTTATCACCATGTGGAGGCATGTCTAAGACACCACTGATAAAAAACACACCGTATTATGTACCGTTAAGGAAAAAACGCTGCCAATTTTAACTGTAGGATGCCACAGCTATACAATTAATTCCAATCAGAGATATTGAAAAATGGCGGGGAAAAATGTTACTTAGAGTGGATGAAATACGGTATTATTCCCATTTGTCAGGTCAGAGAACTGAGGTCCCGGTAGTGAAGTGATGTACAATCACAGCAGGTGGCAGAGTTGGGATTCCAATCCGGGAGTGTCTGGCACCAAGCCCCATGCTTTCCGCTGCTTGGCCCAGAAAGCTTAAGACCGCCGGGTTTTCTTCCTTGAAAGTCATATAGCAGCCCCTCAGAGAGCCTGGGCACTCGCGTCTGTGTGGAGGGTCCCAGCCCCAGGCTGCGGCCCCTGTGCCACCCACAGCCCGGAAGGACAAGTGTCCTTCCTTTCAGTCCTACCTTGTCCCAGTGGAGCTGAACCCCAGGGCCTCCTCCTGGTCCCCAGGGTCACCCATATGAGACAGCTTTGGGGAGGGTCCAAAGGCCTCATCCTACCACCTTCCTGGGCCCCCTGAACACCACCCCTCAAGCAGGGCCCCCAGGGCTGGGTGGGAGACCAGAAGATGCCCCTGAGTTGTGGGCTTATGCCTGTTCATTTTGAATCACCAGGACAGTTGGGCTGTTTACAGATCAAAACGAGCTCCTTTTTTCCAGTCCGCTCCCAGAACTGGGAATCTCCTGGGATTTAGCTACTCGGGGCAGCCGCTCCCATAACTGCAGCATCACCCATTGCTCAGCACGGCCTGTGTTCTGGACACAGGAATGGGGACTGGAACTGAAGACAGATCCCACAGGGAGCTTGTGGTCCAGAGTAAGAGATGGACAGATTTGTAAACTTTTATTTGATCCCTCTAGTGTCGGGTTCTGTGCTAGCACGTAGTAGGTACTCATTAAAGGTTTGCTAAAAAAATCAGAAATCAGGTTATGAGTGTTCAGGGGTTTGATAAAACACATGCACACAAAGTCATTCAACAAACACATCTGCTGAGTGCCTGCTAGGTGTGAGATGCTGGAAGGATGGAGCTAAGAGGACAATGCCCTAGGTCTGACGTCAGAGGGAGAGACATTAAGAGGGTAATGAGACATTAGGGGCAGAACCCACTGGGCTTTCTCGGCCATTCTCCTGCCTCGGAGGTCTGTCTCAGCGAGTGCCCAATGACTGCTTTCCAGACCCAGAGCCTCCTGTGTGCTTCAAAAGGCCTCCTCCACATTAGAAATGTCAGGGACCTTGTAGCCGGTGAGCTCCTGCCAAACAGCCTTGAGCAGAAAACCCAAAGTCCCCACCGGTCGATGACCACCCTCAGGTCTTGCCAGGGAGACGTGGGGAGATGGCTATCTGCTACTTTCAGGCCTTGGGACTGGTGGCTGGAAATCAATTCCCAAGTCCCTGGAGAATCCCCGATGCATGCCAGTTAAGAAGGGGATCGTGTAAAGTCAGACCAAGAGGCAGAAACCTCCCACTGCTAGATCCCATCTCTGCCCCAGTTCCGGCAGAGGGACACCGGCTCAGGAACACGTGGCCACCTGGCATTTCTCGGTATTTAATTGTCTCACTGTCTTTTCTAAGTCCCTGATGAAATGACTTGTGCAACAATCTGTCTGTGCCTTATGAAAGTGTCTGTGCACTTTTTATCCCTTTTAAAAGCAACTTTCAAAAGTGGGCAGGGGACTAGCATACATTGTAG
The DNA here is from genome assembly GCF_000151845.1 of Pteropus vampyrus. Taxonomy (NCBI): domain Eukaryota; kingdom Metazoa; phylum Chordata; class Mammalia; order Chiroptera; family Pteropodidae; genus Pteropus; species Pteropus vampyrus. Next base: position 1,764,912 of record NW_011888960.1, read on the forward strand.
TGTTCTATAAATCTGTGATAATCACTGAAATCCTTCTGCATTATGTGTTTGATGTTGGAGTGATGAAGTGTCCGTCCCCCACCCCACCCCCCACTACCTGTGTACAGACCTTTTAAAAAATGACTCTTACTCTTCTTATTTTTCTGATTCAATACTGTGACTTCTCCAATACAGTCTAATCTTTGGGGATCTATAATAAAATTTAAAAACTCGGGGCAAGTGGGTTGGGAAGGGTTTGCACTGGTCCTGTGTGTTGTGGTTTTGTGTGTTGTGTGTTTTGATTTTTTTTGTCGGTTTCTATCTGTTTTATATTAACATGATTTTCCTGTTTAAAAACAAATACAACTTTGGCTTGTTAAAAAAGTCTTTTCGGAGGTTATTTTTTTAAATCACGGTTGTACGCGCTATTAGGGAATGGAGGTGAGGGAGACAAATCATTGCCGACCTTGGAGAAACAATTTGCAGAATGTCTATAGATCCCTGACAATGTTTGATCCTTTTGCCAAGTAAGTCCTGCGAAAATATCTCAAGGAAATAATTCGAATCAAAAGATAAGCTCTCTATATAAAGATAGAGCATTGCAGCACTATTTATAATGGTAAAAAGAAAAAAAAAAAAAAAAACACTATAATCTAACATTAATGTCCAACAGCAAGGTTGTTCTTTCCAGAACTCTTGGTCACCAGTGACAAAAACCAACTAGCACTGGCTTGAGAGAATTAAAAAGCTCAAGCAACTGAGAAGTCCAATAGCAGAACCCACTTCTGGTGCAACTGGGTCCAGAATCTGAAACGCAGCTACAGGACTTGGTCTCTCCTCCTCTCATTCTGCCGTCCTTTGTTTCGGCCCCGTTCCCAGGCAGGTTCTCAAGACATCCAACCTCACGTGTCCATGCTCCATCCTGCCTGTCAGCATCCCTGCCTGGACCAACCGAGATCACGTGCCCTGCCCTGACCCAATCACGGAAGCCAGAGAGATAGGGGCCTCTGATTGGCCAGGCCCAGGACACGTGCTCGGCTCCCCTGAGTAGCTTCCCCAATAGAACTGAAAGCTGAGAATCACAGCCCGCGGGAGAAGTTGGAGCAACGCGGGAACACCGGGTTGGCAAAACAACAAGCGTCTCTGTAAGAAAGGTTAAACCGTGATACAGGTACAGACCCAGTCCATGGCATGGGCCGTGAAGCCGGACAGCCTGGGCCTCACCGCGACGTTGGGCGAGACACTTCAGTTTCCTCAGCGGCAAAGCCAGAAATACAGGAGCTCCCGATTTTAGGGTGGGTGTCAGCATTGTTGAGATCATGCTGATAAAACGTGCTAGGCGCAGTGCCTGTCGCTCAGCAAAAAATCCGTAACACGGCAACATCTTTATGTTCAAGTACAGTGGGAAAATCAAGATGTGAAACTACAAACGCTTTGACCTCGTGGGTGTAAAAAGAAAAAGAAAAAAAAAAAAAAAACAGTCCCCAAATCTGACCATATGTTGGAATGACCAACAGAAAAGAAGCAAACGCCCAGGCAAGCAGTAGCTGGGGCTGGGCCATGGCCTCGTTGGTGACCTTTCCCCCTTGCATTTCCCAAATTTTCTATAATGACCGATTACTGCTTTTAATTTAAACTTGTTACTTGGAAAAATTATCTCCCTACTCTGCAAAACACAAGGAGAACGGCTGGCCCTTGCTGGAATTCGTCAGGAATTCCCAGGCTGATTATCTGAGTTTGCGATCCAAATTTAGTCATGGTGGAGATAAGGGCCTGTAAATGTCTGGTGGAGGCCAGGCCAGGCTGACCAGTTTGGTTGGTCTTCCTCCAGGCCAGCCTTTAGGGGTGGAGCCTTGCAGTGCTATCAGGAATGGGGGTAAAGGAAGAAGTTGAAGGAACTGCACAGGTGTGTCCCCCTGGCTGGCTAGAACAGCCTGGCTTGTTGACACTGTTTTAGGAGCAGTGGGTGAGAGAAAAGGACCATCGTTCATCAAGCAGAAGAAACCGTGATTTCCCCACACTCTCTGAATGAATCTTCACAGCAATGTGTGTTTCCTCATTTTACAGGTGAGAGAACCAGGGTCCCTTCAGAGTAGAAGCAGGTTTTGACCCCAGGTGTGCCTGCTCCAGAGTTAAGGCAGCATCTTTCAGAGGTACATTTCGTACCCTTTCCCCCAGGCCTCACTTAGGGGCAGAGTCTGCCCAGAACCCAGGCTCCTTTCTCCCATCCTAGATAGCACCCACTTCTGCTGGGCCAAGGGACACTTTCATAAGTGCCATCTAATAATTGAGACTCATTTTTAAAGTAAAGGCACTAGGGGCGGGCATATTAATCTAGGCTCTTTTGGTTATAACTCAAGAAAAAAATCTGACTTAAGAAACACCTCATACAGCTCAGTAGATCAGTAGATCAGTTCTTGCTGGCTTCAGGAAAGGCTGGATCCAGGTGTTCACATGATGGGATTACGTATCTACCTCTGTCTCTCAGTTCTGCTTTCCTCTGGGTTGACATCACTCTCAGGCCAGCTCTCCCTTTGTGGTAACAAGATGGCCTCTAATCATTCCTAACTTATAACTTGCCAGCTTAGCAACCCTGTAAAAAATTTTCAGGAAAAATCCCAAGGCTGTCTTTCCTTTTACCCTTTGAGTCGAAAATCCAGTCCCTGAACTACTTACTCCCTGTCACATGCCCACACGTGATTTAAAACACCAGGTATGATGACATGGCTCTCACCCTCAAGAACCAACCAGTCTGGAGTGGAAGGCAGACCCATAGACAGACATGTTCAGACCAGGGCAGGTCTAGAGCCGCTGAGATGGACTGAATTCAAGGCATAAAGGCCCTGGATCATGCATGATGTAATGAAGGCGTTCTTCTCTCTCTCTTACTAATGCCCGGGCCACGCTCTCTGGCACATCGTATTTCTCCTCTAAGCTTCCGTATACGGAGCCTGTGCACTGACTCTCAACACCCCTGCTGCCTGAAGCGCAGCCTCAGAGGAGTTTGGGGATAGTATGTGTCTTTTCCATCTTCCCTGTGTTCCTGCAAGACAAATAATCCTCCACAAGAATAGCGATAACAACGACTCATTTAGTGAACACCTACTGTGTGCTGAGGGTATCCATTACATCGCTGAATCCTCACGACAGGTCTTTGTGGTAGGTCCATCATTACTTTCATTTTATAGGACGGAAAACCAAGACTCGGAGACACTGAGTAGTTTGATCCCGCTCTGTATGGCCTCTCAAAGACAAAAGGATCTCTTCTCTTTCTTTTTGTAATTATTTTCCAGGATCTAGACTGAGTGGCTTTCAAGGGCATATGGGCCTGGAATATTCACGCTCGTGATTTCGCCGACCCCACCAACGGCCCATCAGGTAGGCGTTATCCTCCCATTTTACGGATAAGGGCGGAGAGGCTGCGAGCTGCAGAGCCAGGATCTGAACCAGCTCTGACCCTTGCCTCGGCATCGCTGCCTGTCTGTGGGTAAACTGTTCAAAGCGGGAGGACCGGGACGAAGAGTGGGGAGGAGAGGAAGAGCTGGGAGGCGAAAGACGAGGAGGGGAGGAGGCCAGGCTCAGGCTGGGCCCTTGACCTACACGCGGCCCATCAGTCCAGCCCCGGAGACGGGGAGTCTTTGCCTCTCCCTTCGGGCTCAACTCTCCTGGCTCTTAGAAGCTGGTTTTGGCTCCCACACAGGGACATGGAAAACATGAGTATTCCAGGCATCCACTGTGGGAACGGAGACCCGACCTTGGCTGTTAGATGCACCCAGGGGAAGCTTCCAGAAACCTGGGGGCAGCTGCAACACAGAGTGCCTCAGGCAGTCTGGTCCCCTCTCCTCAGGCCCTCCGCTCCTGGCTGTGGCCTGGCAGGTCTAAACCTTTCTTTCTCTACTGAGAACATCAGACTCCCTCCTGCCTCCTCTCAGCTGCCTGGGGAAAGCTTCAGCCATCAGAGGGGTCCAAAGAGCCTTTTGGGAGTTGGCTGGAGAGGCCTCATTCACGTGCATACCCTGTCCCCAGTGAGATGGGGCACTTGCCCCCCCAAGAGGCCCAAAGTTTGCATGCACGTGCCCCTGGAGTTGTGCAATGGGGAGGCCCCCCTCTCTGTGCCCCACTTCCCTGGAAGCCTCTAGGTGGCATCTGAGGACCACATTTTAGGTACTTAGCGGGCTGCGTCCTGATGTCTCAGCTCAGCTCTGTGCAGGCATTTCCAGTGTGAGGGAATATCACTTGCTGACCACTGAGTCAGCGGACTCCTGAAAAATCCGAGTGCCCGCACCGAGCAGACAATGAATGATGTAGGCTCACGATCTTGTTTCCCTAACAACACATCCTTTTGCTCAGCTTGCCAGCCTCTGCTTTAAAACCCCCGCCTTACCCTTCCCACCTTGGAGAATGTCTTTGGTTTATGCCGAAGGCTACATTCTCTGGTTTGCAAGTCATATCAGAATGAAACCCTCTTTCGTGCCTCAGAAGAGTCCTGTGGCACTTTCCCGCACAGCAGCATCTACAGGTGACCAGGACAGGGTCTCCCAAATAGCAGAGCCTTGGGCTTTGCCCCTTCAGCCAGCGTGGAATTTTTGGCATTAGACACCTTCTTCCCACAAGGAATGAAAGTGAGGGGCCGTCAGATGGCGGGGGCCCGAGAGCCTCTGAACTTGCCCTGGCCCCTCGCCCCTTGCTTGTGTTGGCTGCCCATCAAGAATGCTGGCCCAGGCCTGGGAGGCTGACCGACCTCAGACTGCAGAGGGGACGTCACACTTGTGCTCAGCTCCCAGGAGCAGCTCCACATTCCAGGAGGGGCGTGGGAAGGGCCAGGCCTCCCCGAGCTGAGCTGAGCTGAGTGGGGAACTGTCAGCAGCCTGGCGGTCCCCACAGCCTCAGGCACTGGCCCAGGCCCCCCTCGGTGTCCCCCAGGGAGACCCACCCGCCATGGAGGGATAGAGAGAGATGTGACAGAAGATTGCCACCGCCCCCGCAGGACAGAAATGTCGGAAAGCTCCCAGCGAGATGTCGCAGGCCGGCCCCATCCTCCCCAGTCTCCGGTGCTAGGTATATATATATATATAATCTCCTCTCCATTATTCTGAGCAATTTCTGTTCTCCTTAAGCCTCTGTCCCCCGTGATCAGGAGTCCCAAGGCTGTCTAGATTCCCTCCAGGGCCATCCCTCCAGCCTGGCCTGGCTGTCTCTCTGCCCCGGGGTTGTTTTAACTGGAGTTGTTCTTCGCAGAGTCCCCGTACTGGGGGATACCTCCCTGAGGAGGTCACACAGGAGCAGGGCCTTGGAGGGCGGGCAGCAGTTGGCCAGCAGAGGTCGGCACGGGCACGCCCTGCGGAAGGCAGCTGCCCAAGCATGGAGGTTGCGGGCCGCCTGTGGCAGGAGCTGCCGAGGGTGGGGCCGAGGTCCCCAGGGACTTTCCCTCCTGCCATAACCAGCCTCCATCCCTCGCAGAGGTTTCCACCACTCCACTGGCTGGCGGTTCCTGGGCGGCTTCCTCCCCGGGCTGCAGGCAGATGGGCAAGGCACAGTGGAGCAGCCTGTCGGGGTGTGGGTGGGGGGCCTGGAGGCAGGATAGCTGTGTGACACTGGATGAAGGCCCCGTCCCCTCAGCACCCCCTTTCTCCATTCTCCCCAATAAACAGTGAACCTGGGAGTCCTGAGGTCCAGAGAAGCAGGCTTTCCGGGCTCCTCCTTGGGAGGGGTCGGCAGTTTCTTTCTAGAAGGTGGAGCATTGTCGCCCTCTAGTGGTCTTCGTGAGAGGCAGCAGAGACCCGAGATGGAAGAAACTGTGGGACAATCAAGGTCCAGGTGCCAACTGGTCCACCGCCCCACCCCGCTCCCAGCAGATCCTGGGACGTCCCAGGCAGGCTCCTGCTCATGGCCCCATGGATCTGGGTCAGCTTGATGAGGCCACGTTAGGGTGACACTTGGGCTGGGCTGCGGTGACGACCGAGGCTGGGGCTGGGCTGGAGCTGAGGTGGGGGAGGACTGGGGCTGGGATCGGGACAAGTTCCTGCCCCGGGCCCTGCAATACTGGGAGGATGGCCCATGGCCCCTACCTCTGGCCCCCACCTTGGGCCGCTGATCTGACCTGCTCGGTTTAACCCAGACATGCAACTCCGTGAGGCTCATTGAACTAAAACGCGCTGGGAGAAGCACAATAAAGAGAAATTCTCAACACGCTGGGTTAAGTGACGTAGCCAGTAATGAAAGACAAGCACCGTGAGAGTCCACGTGCGCGAGGGCCCTGGAGCAGTGAGTTATTCATAGAGACAGAAAGGAGAAGGCGGTTGCCAGGGGCCGAGGGTGGGGGGGGCGGGGCGAGTCCGTTTAACCGGGATGGAGTTCCTGTTTGTGACGAGGACACACATTCTGGAGGTGAACGGTGATGGTGGCTGCACAGCAGTGTAGACGCACTTTATGCCACTGAACTAAAAAATGATTAAGATGGAGAAACAGACTCCTCGATACAGAGAACAAACGGATGGATGGGTGTTGGATGGGAAGGGGGTTGGGAGGAAAACAGGAGGGATTAGGAAATACAAATTGGCAGTTACAAAACAGTCTTGGGGAGGTAAGGCACAGCATAGGGAACAGAGTCACTAATATTGTAATAACTGTGTATGGCGCCAGGGGCTCGCTTTGGAAATCGTGTAAATGTCTAACTACTATGCTGTACACCTGAAACTAATATAAAATGTTATTGAATGTCAACCGTAGTTTAAACAAACAAACAAATAAATAGTTAAGAGAATAAATTTTATGTGTATTTTACCACAATTTTTTAAATTGGGGAAAAAAAAGAAACCCTCAAATACAGATAAGAAATGGCAATTCTGCTAAAAACGCCTCTTTGGCCATCGGGGTGACCGCCCTACACCGTGTCCCAACCCCGTGGGGCTGTCGTAGCGAGGTAACACACGCTGGGGGCTTAAACCGCGGAAATGTATCTTCTCGCAGTTCTGGAGGCTGGAAGTGCAAGATTGGGGTGCTGTCAGGGGTGGTGTCTGGGCCCCTCTCCTGCCTTCTCACTGTGTCCTGACATGAAGGGCGGGGCTTCAAGCTACGAATCTGGGAACTATCATCATTGCTGTTCAATGCAAGAAGAGTCTGGACAGTGGGAATGGCGAGAACTGACAAGAGGCGTGACCTAAGAGAGTGGGCTGAGCAGGGCCCAGAGAATTAGCACATCAACCCAACACCATGTGTTCCCTCGCCAGCCTCACTGCCAGGGAGCAGGGACAGAAATGGAAGCAGACGTGACAACAGTGTGGCCAGCGTTAGGGCCGGGTAAGCCCAGGAGAGCACGAGAGCTCTGCTCAGGCTGAGGGGGTCGGAGAGGCTTCCAGGAGGAGGGGGCTCCTGAGGAACAGACAGTATGTGGAGAAGAGAAAGGGGGTTTGCCAGGCAGATGGATCAGGAGGTGCAGAGTTCCCGGGGTAGCTTCATTCCAGCCTGGGTGACAATAACCAAAACAAACAACAACAAAACAAACAGAAAACAAACCCAAACAAAAACTCCCCAAACAAAACACATACACAAGGGTATAAGAATGAGCCGGTTTGGAGAAGGTAGTGTTTTTCCTGATAAACTACGAACTTGCCTGGCTAACGCTGAGAGGATAAGTCAGACTGAATCACAAACGCAGAAGGCTCATGCTTTTTAAAATGTTAAGTGCGTCTCCTTGACCCCCTGCTCTTCCCTCCTAACCTGGGCTCTCTCTGTCCCTCCAAAGAAAAGATGCCTCGGGGCAGAAAGCAAAGAAGATGCCAGGACTCAGCCACAATAGATGCTCTAGGACCACGCTGGGTTACCTTGTGGACAGAAGGAATTGAGGATCAGCTCCGTATTCCACACCCACTTTCCATCAGCATCTCAGCACTAATACAAGCCCCTGGAATCTGGCCGTGAACTTGAGGGAGAGGGAACGTCAGTGGACTGGGGTCTCCCAGTGGAAATGAAGTTGTGGGGGAAATAGGCTCATTTCACGCGCGCTGGGGTTCATGGGCTGAGAGTCCTTTGCGGTGTGCACATGCTCCCCTCCCCATGCTCACACTCACACACTCACGCGCACACGCCCGCATCACGCCTGCTCGCCTGCTCTCCATTCAAATCTCACAGTTTCCATGACTCCTCCTGAAAACCTCCTCCGGCAGACCCTACCCCTTACCCTCCCCCGCAGCCCCACCACCGGCCCGGGTTAACATGCAGCCATTTGCCCACTGGTCCCTCTCCTTCATTAAACCATTCCCTCCTCCCCAGCAGGAACTCTTGCAATCCGACGCTCAGCACAGAGTGCAGCTCTTCCGAGTGCTCCGCCCTCACCCCTGCAGACAGTCTTTCCGAGGTGAGTGAGGAAGACAGACCGGGGAGGCATCCACGAGATTTCTGACAGCCGCAGACACACTTCAGGTGGTACCCGCGGGACCATTACTCCCGAGCGAGCGTGTCCTGAGCCTTCCTCGCCTCCCGCCTGCCGCCTTGTTTCACTTCTCCGCGCTCCACTTTTCGGGGGGTTCTGAGAAGGAAGGCGGAGGGGAAGTCACCCGGGGCATGCAGGTCGGGGCTGGGGGAGGCTCGGAGCACCCATCCGCGGTGGGATGTCGGTCCTCTCCCTGGTGACTAGGAGAAACACGTGGGAGAGTTGGGCTCTGTGGCTACTGCTTTTCTGTTTGTCTCTTTGCTGGACTGTGGTCTTGATCCCACAGGGTTTTTCTCAGACTGGACGGTGTGGACCACCGGCTTTATAAGTGTTACATCCTCGAGAAACCACCGCGGTTGGTTCCTGCCTCTTCTACACGCCAGAAGGAAGGATGGAGAGATCGCTTCTTCCTGGCACGCGAGGCCCTCCGTATTTAGTACCTGTCAGCTCTTCATTCAGTGAACTTTACCTGAGCCCCCACGTGTCCAGGTGTAAAAGATCCTTTCCCTTCTTATGCTCTTCGCCTCCATAACATCCCCGTGGGTACATTCCACCTTGGTCCCTGATGCGGATAGCTACTCCTCCTGCCCAGCCTCCATCCCCCTTCTGGACACAGTGTCTCGATTTTCCTCCGGGGAGCTGCCCACCCCACCCTGTGGGTAGGGAGCCTGATCTCATTCTCTTGGCCGAGTGCTATGTGCGTGGCCTTGGCCAATCTGTGCTTCCTACCTCCAACTGACCTCACCCCACCCTAATCCATTGTCCACGTGGCATCTGGAAGGACTGTCTTCAAACATAAACCAGAGTCTGTATTTCTCTGCTTAAAATCCTTCGAAGATTCTTCCGTCAGGGCCAAATCTCCTTACCGAGGCGCGCAAGGCCTTTGCCACGCCAGAATTTCACCTCGAATGTCATGGGAAAGACTCTTCAGGATCAGGCTCTGCAGGCCTTTGTCCACTTCGGTGCCCTGTTTATTTTCTTCCTAGCATTTGTCACGTTTCGTCGGTTTACTTTCTCTCTGACCTCATCATGAGGTAAGCGGAGGCGGAGACATTTCTATCCCGTTCACTCGCCAGTCCCAGCTTCCCCGCCTCTGCATTCCCTCCTTCAAGCAGGCGTCCTTGACCCTGGCTTCAATAACTTCCCCTACGCAGGTGATCCCCAATGCCTTTCTCACCTGGCCACCCTCTGAGCATGGTACCCTGCAGCCTCTGTCTCCTGGACAGCTCCTCCCGGCCACCATCCAGGACCTCC
>NW_011888960.1:1775761-1777177 GCF_000151845.1 Pteropus vampyrus
GGGGGCGGACAAATCCTGGTCCCTTTCTCTCTCTTGCCATTCAAACGTACAAACGACCCTGAGAGGTAGATATCCTTGTTCCCGTGTTCGCTAGATGAGAAGCTGAGGAGCAGCTGTACCTGGTGGCCTGCGGTGACTCACATGCCCGCCCCCTGCCTGCCTCCCCTGCATCCGGCCTCCTCCACACGGGTGGTTCTCCAAGTGCAGTCCTTGAAGCAGCCGCGCGGCCTGGGCGCTTGTGAGAAATTCATGCTCTCCCGACGACCGGCAGATCACCCCCCTGGAGCCATCCTTCCCTCCAAACCGGCTATGTCAGTGATACACACGGTGGCTGCTAGCGAGCGTGCAGGCCCGCCGAGAAACCGCATGACGCCAAACGAGATTTTGAAACTAACCCAAAGAGTCCTATGTCAAGGTGCACCTTGAATGACCCGGAGATGACTGTTTTGCACCATCGGGAAGATGCCATCAGGGATAGGCTGGACGCGAGCGGAGCATCAGAGTTTGGAGAAAGAAGCTATGCTGAAACTTCTAGAAAAGACCCAGAAATAAATCCTCAGTCAAGTCGGTGGTCAGTTATTGCTGAATGTATATGGCACTCCGAACTTACAGGTCCTCGTTTAAGAATGTGGAGAATTTGTGCTTTTCGTTGAAGAAATTATAGGGACATCCGATGGCTTCACCAAAAAAAAAAAAAAATTAAAACAAGAAGAAATGCGTGCTCTGGGGCCCCACCCGGACCTCCAAATCAGAAATTAGGGGGTGAACCTGGCCATGTGTGTCTAAAAGCCCCCCAGGGCATTCTGAGAGACAATCGAAGGTGACAGCCCCCCTCTGCCCCGCCCGTCCTCAGGCATGGGGAACGTGGCGGTGAGGACCAAGCACTGAGACGCCACCGCGGGACCACGGGGGAGAGCAGCGAGAAGGCGGGGCTGCTCCACCGGGGCGGGGCGGTGGGGCGGGGGTGGCCCCGGCTGACCTGAGCCCAAGACGGACAAGGCCCGCCCGCTGGAGAAACCCCACAGGACGGAAGTATGGCACCTTCTGTGACAACTGGGACCCCTCGGACAGCCCCGCAGGTGCAGGGGGTTGGGGAGCGGGGCGATCACTAACAATGCAGCTTCCCAGGCCCTTCCCCTGCGTCTCCCAGGTGGGGCCCGGGAAGCTGCCAGCTGCCATCTGAACGGACCTCCGCCCCATTCCTCTGCACCACGTGTGGGAACCTCAGGCTTGGAACCTTGGGGCTGACCCAGTGTGACTGACCCTGCCCCTCACTGGTTCTGGGACCTGATGCAAATTCTGCCCCCTGTTCGATCCTTGTATTCCTCCTGTATAAAAGGTGGTCACGATGGAACACAGAGTGGTTTCCGAAATGAGAAATGGCTGGGTGTGAAGGGCATAGGATTTTCGTCCCTG
>NW_011888960.1:1779152-1792851 GCF_000151845.1 Pteropus vampyrus
GAGAAGTCGAGGCGCCTCAGTTTCCAGGCCTGTTCGTCCCATCAGCAGATGCTTCCTGAGCAGTCCCCCGAAACGTGCCCAGGCCCAGGGAGCTGGGTGTGGGGAAGGGCAGTGACCGCTGGCCGAAGGAAACCTGGGGAAAGACATTTCAAAAGAAAGCTTGGTTTCAATTCTTTTGGATAAATACCTACAAGTGGAATTGCTGGGTTATACGGTAGTTCGGTTTTTAATTTTTAAAAAATCTCTACTTAATTAAGTAATTTATTTTTAGGCGAGGCAACCCTTGGTTGACCTCACAGATTGCAAGGACCTCGTCAGCTTACGATCCCTTATTTTTTAATTTTTTACGTCTACAGCACCTGGTCTTCCTAGGGGGTCTCCCATCCAAGTACTAACCAGGCCCAACCCTGCTTAGCTTCCGAGATCAGACGGCTTGTTCAGGGCAGCATGGCTGTGGACTGATTTTTAATTTCTCGAGGAGCCTCTGTACTGTTTTCCATAGCTGGTGCGACATTTTACATTCCCACCAACGGTGTGCAAGGGTTCCAGTTTCTCCATATCCTCACCAACACTTGTTTTTGTTTGTTTGTTTGTTTTTTGATACTAGCCGTCCTATCGGGTGTAAAGTTTTTATTTGTATTTTCTTGATAATTAGTGACATTGAGCAACTTTTCATATACCTGTTGGCCATTTGTGTGTCTCCTTTGGAAAACTGTCTATGAAATGTCAAGTCTTTAGCCCATTTTTAAATCGGGTTATTAGTCTTCTAGCTATTGGGTTGTCGGAGGTCCTTATATATTTGGGGTATATCTCTCTCTCTCTTATCAGACATGTGGTTTGTGAATATCTTCTTCCATCCTGTAGGCTGCCTTTTCACTCTGCTACTTGTTTCCTTGGCTGGGCAGGACCTTTTTAGTTTGATGTTCACTGTGGCATTATTCACAACAGCCAAGACATAGAAACACCTTCAATGTCCACTGACAGATGACTGGATAAAGAATATGTGGTGTGTACATACAATGGAATGTTCCTCAGCCACAAAAACAGAAGGAAATCTTGAAATATGCAACACCGTGGATGAACTTTGAGGACACTGCGCTAAGTCAAATCAGCCAGACACAGAAGGACAAATACTGCATGATTCCACTTTTACGAGGTACCTAAAATAGTCAAACTCATAAAAGCGGAGAGTAGAATGGTGGGCGCCGGGGGCCCAGGGGCCACGGGGCGGGGGCAGGGAGGTTACTCTCAATGAGAATAAAGTTTCAGTTGTGCCAGATGAGTAAGTTCCAGGGATCTGCCATACGACACGGTATGTGTGCTAACGGCACTGTACTGTACACTTCGTGATCTGTCAAGAGGGTAGATCTCACGGTAAGTGTTCTTGCCACAATATAATTAAATTAAATTTAAAAGAAGAAAGAAGGACAGCTCAAGTGAAAGCAGCCACGGACATCTGAAAAAGGGGTCGTGGGTTAAAGCAGAGGAGGCCAGGGGCTCCCCTACCCCAGCCCCAGCCACTCCTTGTCCCCCCCCACCCTCCCCCCCACAGGCCTCCCTCTCCTCACCTTTATCTCTTCTACTTCCTTCCTTCTTCCCAAAATACACGCGCTGTGCACCTGCTATGTGCCAGGCTCTGTACCACGAGCTGGGAACACATCAGGGAGTGAGATAAAGGCTGTGCTCTCTGGAACGTCCGAGCTAAGGGGGACAGATAATAGACAGATAAATAAGAAATAAGAAAGATCCTTCCAGATCCCGGCAAGTATCAGGATCAAATAAGAAGGACTGTTGTGATAAGAATACCCAAGGAGAAGGGGTGAGGAGGGCGGGGGGCGGGGGTGTCAGCCAGGGGAAGGGGAGCCAGGCAGAGGGAGCAGCTTGAACGAAGGCCCTGAGGCATGCAAGACCATGAATGCGGAGGAGGCAGGAGGTGACAATGGGGTCAGGTGAAACGCCAGGGGTTGCCAGCCTCGGAAGGGGAACTGCAAGGCACAGACTAAAGGGTCATCTAACTGCTGTGACAACCACGACAGCCAGAGAGGGGCAGACCTGAGACCTGAGCCACTTGCGAGAAGAAGGAAGAGAGAATGGACAGGAAAATGAACGTTTATCTAGCGCCTTCTGAGTGCCAGGCTCTCTGATGGTTATTTGATGTCATTTGTAAGTACATTATTATCATCACTGAGAGGACAGTACCATTGGGATGAAACCGAGGGCCCCAGAGGGGAGTGATTTGCCCAAAGTCACACAGTCAGGGAGGGGCAGACCCAAGACTTGAGCCCAGGTCTTCCTCATCTGGGTTCCCTCTGCCCAGAAGCCTCTGAGCTACCTGAGGACCATCCTTCCTCATGCCCCAGGAGCTCTCTGGCTGCAGCTCCTCAGGACCCCTTGAGCCCACCCACCAGCAAGTCCAGCCCACATGCCCCTGGGGCCCTGGCCACTCCAACACACTCCAGCACCTCTCCCCGGGTGGCCCTGTTTCCTTCCATCCTAATACTATGACAGTCGAAAAGGATCTTGTTTACCTGTGTTTGCCCATCTCCCCCATCGGACTACACCTGTGGACCACTCCAGCCCCATGCCTCAAGCCCCCAAGCTCTGCGGCCTGCGCTCCGCCATCCTGACATGCTTGTGTTTTCCTGAACAAACACGCTTTGCGTGAGAGCAGGCATGAGTCTGTCTCACTCATCCCTCTCTCCCCAGAGCTTAGCACTGCCTGGCACAGAGAAGGGGCTCAGTGAAGACGAATGGATGGATGGATGGATGGATGGATGGATGGATGGATGGATGGATGGGTAAAAGACTATTTGTCCTGAGCCTGTGTTGTCCCTCTGGCTCACAGCAGTGACCCAGGTAAGAAAGTCCCCCAGTGTGGGTCCAACCAGGGTAGGGGCAGATGCCAGTGCTGGGGATAGACCATCAGCAGGTGCTGGCACTCTCTTGTATGCACAGAACAATGATGAGTAAACCCCAGATGTGACCTACAGCGCCTCCTGGAAAGGGCGGGAGCAGGTGGAGTCCCTGGAGGAGGGAACAGGGCAGTGAAGCACGTCGAGGCTCTGACTCAGGTGGGTGCTATGGGAGTCTGAGCATCTGAGAGCAAACAGCCACCCCATGCGCGACACAGCCCTATGCAAGGAGGAAGGACTCTCACTGTGTCTCCTTGGCTGAGCCTCAGTGTGGTCCTTGAAGCAGGTGGGACTTTGCCCACGGTGCAGGGGAAAGTAACTTATCCAAGATGACCCAGCCAGAGAATGGCAGAGCTGGATGACCCAGACTTTGCTCAGTGTGCCATGTGGGGCCTCTTTCTTGGGAGATGGGTTCATAGGGGGGGTCCGGAAGGAGTAGAGGCTTGGGAGGCAGGAAGCGAGGGGCCAGGCTTGACAGAGTCCCCGGGTGCCGACTCTGTCCGGGCCTGACCCTCCAGCTGGCTCAGCACCCAGAATGACCTCCCTCAAATGCAATGTGTCCACGTCATGCTGGTCTCTGGAACCCTCGGCAGCTCCCAGTGGTACAGGATCTGCCTCAGATCTTCACTTGGCCTTCTGGCTCCTTCATCCTCTGACCCTTGCAGACCTCTCCAGCCTCGTGCCTCAACCCCCGAGTCCTGCACCCCATACTCTGCCACCCTGATATCACGATACCCCCAGAGAAGGGACAAGGAACGAATTCAAGCAACTGCCTGACACAGCCGAAGACTATGCTCCCCTCGATCTAAAGACTCTGACTCTGGAAAGCAAGCCTGAATTTTATTTGATAGGTTTCCTATTCCGTGGTTGTAGTACTGATTAAATGAGCATATACTGTACTGCGAGAGTCAGGGGCTTTAGCAATGGAGATGCAAACACGGAAGAGCGTGATCAGAAAAAAAGCCTGCCAAGTTGGCCTGGGATTTGAAGTAATAGCGAGCTCATGCTGTGAATAGATTTAAACGCAAATGAACCTTGATTCGTAGCTCCGTCTGCTGAAGGGGCCCGGGGTCCATGACACCCCAATCATGATAAGCCCATCTGGCACCCAGGTCCTGGTTTCTAAATATTATTCCCCAATAAAAGGAACCAGGGCAACGTCGGGGACAACCTGGGGTTGAAACAGGAAAAATACAAGATGAGCCTGGAGCATCGATTCTTGGCAGAAAATATGAAAGTGACCAAAGAATGAGGGAGGGGGGCGGGAACGGGAGGAAGTGCGGCCTCTGAGCGGCCAGCCCAGCCGGAGGGAGAAAGAGGTTCTTGGATTCGAGATAGAGCTGAAGGCAGAGCAGGCTGTTTCCTGACGTCGGATGTGGGGCCGAGAGAAAGAGCGGGCAGAGTCAAAGGCATCTCCGAGATGTTGATCTGAGCCCCTCGGAGGCATCCACTTCTTTATAGACAGGAAACTAAGTCACAGAGAGTCGAGTAACCTGCCTGAGGTCGCACAGCTGGTCACTGGCCCAGCTGGGATTTGAACGCAGGCCTCTGGCTTGAGAACCTTTGAGCGGCCTGGACCTGCTGTTGTGCTCGGCAAATGTTAAGCTTTAAGACGAGTTGAAGAGGTAGAGAGAGAGAGCGAGCCAGCTGCGGGGGGTGGGGTGGCAAGCGCAGCTCGGGAGCACGCGGTGGGGCTCAGGAGGCAGCCATTGGGTGGATTCCGGAAAGGCTGGTACGCCGAGGCCCAGCTGCCACTGTAGTTCCACTCAGATGGCACCGGCTATGCCGGCCTGGGTGAGCCAGCCTGCTTCCCGCGCTGTCCGGGGATGGGGACAGCACCTGCGGGTGGGTGCCTGGCCCAGGCGCTCCCACTCCCCATCCAGTGTGTCGTCACCATGGAGAGGCACCCACAGGCCCCACAGTGTTTGGGCAACACAGGCTGGAAGGGCTCCTCCTTGTTCTGGGGCCCAGGCCTAGGCATGTTGGGGTGTGGGCTGGGGGTGGGGCCTGGGGAATTCTGGGACTCGGCTTGGCACCCCGGAGGAGGGCAGAGCCAGAACCAGTACTGCCCTGCTGAGTGCCGGCACCCTTCAGCGCTTCCTCCTTCAGCCCTGCCAAAGAACAGCTGCTATCCCAGTGTGCAGACAGGGAAACCGAGGCTCAGAGAGGCAAGCTCACGTGACCAAAGTCAGAAAACCAAGAAGCGGTAAAGTCGGTTTGCATCCCAAAGCCTAAGTTCTTTCCGTCTGTCACAGGCCTCTCGCTGAGCCCAGACTCAGGGCTGTCCATCCCTGAAAACCAAAAGGACTTTCATCAGTTTGGTCTCAAAACTTATCTGGCAAGTCCCAACCCTGCCCTAGGCATGGAATTTCACCGTCCTAAGCCTCAGTGTTCCGTGAAACGTTCTGTAAATTGGGGAGTGTCCACGCCTTCCTCACTGGCTGTCATGAGGCCGAGTGACAGATGGTGGGTGGAGCCTAGGGGGTCTGTTTACCAAGCCTTCTGGGAATTCTCATGTTGGGGGACCACTCTTTTAGGGCGTCAACCTGACCTTGTCACTTTCCTGTTCTAGACCCTTTGAAGGCTCCCTGTCACCTTCTGGAAAAGTCCAGGGGCTTTAGCATGACCTGAACTGATAAGAAGCTATTTATTGACAGTCTTTATTATTTTCACTTACTTTGCATAGTCATACGTTTGGATGCAGAAACATCAGTGTGATTATTTATAGAAGACTCCCCCATTGGATACGTTGTGTAATACATGATGTATTTCTCTTTTTAAACCCTTTCAGATTTTTGGAATTCTGAAACCTCCAGCCCGAAGAGCTTGGGATAAAGAATCGTGGACCCTTGATACTCAAAGGCACCTCTCCAGCAGCAGGCTGAGCGCTCACACGGGTGACTGTGTTTGACCCTCACAGTGACCTAAGCAGACTCTATTACTGGGCCATTTGATACAGGAGGACGCTGTGGCTCCCAACAGTGAAGCAACTTTCCCAGTTCACTAGAACCTGAATGTCAGACTGCCACCGGGGACACGTGCGTGGGCAACACTGCCATGGTTTCTTCCTGCCCTCTTTGAAGTCTGCCAGCAGCTGGGGGCCAGGCACACAGAACCAAGGCACATGTCACAGCTCTGCCCTCCAGCAGACTGGCAGCATGCTGGTCAGGCCCTCAGGGGAGAGATCTGGCCATCAGGGGGAGGGATCCGAACACGGCAGAGCCCTTGGACTTTATCCAGAAGGCCATGGGGAGCCATGGAAAGCGGCACAGTCAGGCTGGTGCCCTAGGAGAGCGGGGCCCAAACAAGAGTGGGCGTCCCCCAGAGCCCGTTAAACACAGATCCCTGGGCCCTCCCCAGTCCCCGATGTAGAGGGTCTGGGTTGGGAGGTGGGGGCGGGAATTAACGGATTCCCTGGTGACGCTGCAGCTGGTGGTGCGGGGACCCCACTTTGAGAACTGCCGCTTTAGGGCACTATGGCGTGGAGGGTGGCAGAAGAACCCCAAGATTTACGAGAAGAAGGGCTGCCATGTATGGGGTACCAAGAATGTGCCACACGGGTCACTCAATCCTCACAGCTCACAGATGAGACTCAGGAAGGACTCAGGAAGGAAACCACTTGCAGGGCCCACGCAGCTGGTCGGGGACGGGGCGGGAGCTCCATCCTGGGGACCTGGGCCACAGAGGGACCCTCCCACTGCCCTACCTCTGAGGTGAAGCCTGCGATGGGCCCTGGGAGGACAAAACTGGATGCTCTGTCCTTAGTAAGCTGCTCTGACCAGTTACCAAGTCAAAGAGTCTACAGGTCAGGCGGACAGACTCTGGGGGTCCGAGGTCCTGGACCCCCACCCGTGCCCCGATGGGTCCCCGGCTGCAGCACATCTGCCTTGACTCCTTGCCATGGCAGCCGGGCAACCAGCTTCTACTGGGCCGGGTTCTACTAGGCTGCTGCAGAGGGACAGGAAGGGGTTGTCTGGGTGAGCACGAAGCCCCCCACCTGTAAAGACATCCCTGCCCCTGCCCCGAATTCCCCAGATGGCTGTATCAGGAAAATCAAGGTGACTTCCCTCACAGCCACTGTCTGCCAGCGAGTTCCTGCCCCTAGCACCTTTCTGAGGGGCCCTTCTCCCTGCACCCCCAGGACGGGATGACACTGGGAGGGCTGGTGGCTGTCCTCTCTCTGTTCCCAACGGGGCTCACCGTCCTGGCCCCTTTCCTGGCTGAATGACCTTGAGCCACAGTCTGGGCTTCTCTCACTCGCAGACTGCCTGTCTCAGAGGCTGTGGGGGGCGGGGTGGGGGCTACATAGGGGCGAGGGGTGCTTGTCCGAAGTGTGATCTTCTGAACTCATCCATAGGCTTGAGACATGGTACGGCGCAAGCTCACTGGCCCAGCGAGCATGCAGCCGGCCTGGAAGGAAGGAGGTGGGACCAAGGGGCCGATCAGGAGTGGGCCGAGCTCCTGCCGTCCCAATGTGATGGTGAAGACCAGAGGCCATGATTCACCAAGAGATGCTGCGGTCATCTGAATGTTTCTGAAACTCTGCAGTCCCCCAGCCCCTGGTGAGCTCCTGGCAAGGGCGTGGACCTGGTGAGCCCATCGTCCAGCAGAGAGACCCAAAGGGCCCGAGGTGGCCGAGCCGAGGGATGCCCACTAGTGTCCCCTTCTCAGGCCCCCTGCAGGGAGTGCGTGGGGAATGCTGGGAATTGAAGCCATTCCTGGGAGCCTCTGTGACTCCATGTCCAGTACAAGCCCCAGCCCATCATCCCAGTGGTCAGTGGGGTGGCCTTCAGGCCCCATGAGCCTGCCAGGTCCCAAGTCCCCAAGCCCCGTGCCTGGCGGGAAGCACCTTGGCTGCAGAAGTGGGCTGGCCACGGCTTGTTGTGCTGTTGCTAAGCTCTGTGCTGATCGATGGGGCCTCGTGGGTTTTTCCCTCTGGTTTCATGTTCTGACGGGAACTGTGCGAATCTGGAGCGAGTTAATGGCAGCCGCAGCATTCCAGAGCCTGTGACATTGCGAGCTCCTCCTTGGCCCCGGATCCCGGGTCCACACCCTCTCGGCTGCCTAGCAGGAAGGCTGTGAGAGTGGCTCGGGCTGTGGCTGGAGGATGGTCTCCAGGACTCGACCCTCACTGTCCGTTTTAGAAGCTACCTTGCCTTCCAGGGAGAAGGAAGCGGTTTTAGGCTCAGTACTGCATTCTGCTTCTTGGTTTCACAGTTCCCTTTTCTGATATTTAAAGCTCCATACATTTTGCTCCAAAAACCTTCCCTTGGCTTCACGTACCACAATGCCCTGCGGCGTCTCAGCCAGACCCGTGTCCCCCGAATATCCCAGTGCCTGGGTTCACCTCCCCTCCCCCACCTACCCCACCTCCACCCAGCAGGTCTGACCCTCCCTCCCTTCCTCCCTCCCTCCTTCCTTCCTTCCTTTCCTCTCTTCTTCGGGCAATAATCATGGTCTTCTAGTGTTTACACTTTAGAGAGACAGAAGGCGTTGTAAAACTTTTAAGTTATTTATACACTTATAAATAAAATGTAATATAGTCTACGGCCATGCCGCCCTGAACAAGCCCGACCCCATCCGATCTCGGAAGCTAAGCAGGGGTGGGCCTGGTTAGTACTTGGAAGGGAGACCACCTAGGAAGACCAGGTGCTGTAGGTGTAAAAAATAAAATAAAAAATAAGGGATTGTAAGCTGACAAGGTCCTTGCAATCTGTGAGGTCAACCAAGGGTTGCCTCCCCTAAAATAAATAAATAAATAAAATAAAGTGTAATATCATTTCAGGTAGAAAAGCACTTTGAAGAAAAACTAAGGCAGGAAAGGGGTGGAGAGGAGGTTAGGGCGCACTCTGTGAGAGCTGGGGGTACTGCAGATGGGCGTCAGGGGAGGCCTTGAGGACGTGAGGCTTGGGCAGAGGCCTGGGAGGGGAAGCGTGACGCAGAAATATCTGGAGAAGGGCATTTCAAGGGAGGGGACAGGCTCTTAGGGGACCAGCCAGTGAGGAGGCCTGTGTGGTTAACGCAAGTGAGTGCTGAGGAGAGCTGGCCCTGAGTGGGCTTCAGTGAGCTGTAAGGATTTGGGGTTTTCTTGCAAGCGTGATGGGAAGCTACTGGGGAGTCCAATGCCGAGAGGTGCCATGATTTGAGTCGAGGCAGGGACCCGAGCTGGCAGGCTCCTGCCGCAGAGATGTGCCAGGCCTAGGGAGGCGGGGTGAGGCCCTGGGAAGAGCGGAAGACCTGAGCGGGCAAGGTTCTTTTGGGTCCTAGACAGGCGTGGAGCCTTGTGAGCCATGGAAATAATAAACAAACCTGCTCTGGGTTGGTTCTGAGGGCAGGGGAGGTGCCATTGTCGGTTTTAGGCAGAACATTCTAGCACAGTCCAGATGTTACCTCCTCCTAGGAACCTCCTAGAGCAAGCAGCCTTCCCTTTGGCATAGAACTTCATTCTGAAGTCTTGATCTGGTTTCCCCAATATCGTGTGTCACTAAAAGCTCGTGCCGTGTGCCGGGCACCGTGCAAGCTCCGCTGCGTTAATGAGGAGGTGGGCCATTTACCACTGCTCCGCTTCGCGGAGGAGACGGCACAGAGAGGGGCGGTAACTTGCCCGAGGTCACACAGCTGAGAAGCTGGGGTTCAGACCCAAGCAGCCTGGCTCCACGGACACAGCTGAGAAGCTGGGGTTTAGACCCAAGCAGCCTGGCTCCAGAGTCTGCGTGTCAAACCACGGCACCCACTATACGACGTTCTTATCGCGCCCACCTTCGCCCACCTTCACCAACCCACACACGCAGACCTCCGCGCGGCTGCGCACAACGAGGCCCCCGCGCGGCTGCGCACAGCGAGGCCCCCGCGCGGCTGCGCACAGCGAGGCCCCCGCGCGGCTGCGCACAGCGAGGCCTCCAGGGCTACCTGCGGTGGAGGATTTTGCTCCAGCTGGTTTTATCTGCAGGCCTCTGTTTATTAATTCACTAAATAAATATTTATATGTGACGGCCAGGGCTGCAGGCCGCTGTGGAGGCCAGATGCGGAGCCCGTGTTTCCGCCTGCACGTTGATAGGGGGAGAGGGAGGGGGAAGGAGGGCGGAGAGGGGGCTGGGGGCTGGGACGCCCGTGTAACGAACCTTGTAAGGTGCTTGGGGTCTGGAGAGCTGGCCACTAGGGCAGGGGAGCAGAGAGGCGAACGGTGCCTGTCTAGAGTCACCCACGGCGACCGCGGCCCAATCACCCACGTCTCCAGCCTGTTTCCTCCTGGCTGTAAAGGGGCAGTGACTCCTGCGTCCTAGAGCTATCACAAGGGTTTGTGACACTGCTCACAGCACCAAACCTCTCCTGGCCATTCTTCCTTTCCCAGCTCCATGAAAACGTGGCCACCGCCACTCCATCGAGAGAACCCGGACTGCCATTTCCCAGGCTGAGTTTAATATCTCACGTGTTTCCCATCCTTTTCTTTTCTCTGAGAAGTTTCTTTCTCAGAAAGGCTGGAGGGTGGAAAAAGGTTGGGTGGTGGGTCTTGGCTGTCCAGCCCCACACCCCATGTCACTCTGGGGCTGGGTGGCAGAGGACACTGGGGCACACGGATTCCCAGCTGTCACTTTGACACAGCAGATTCCAGGTCCTTATTTAGAACCTTTGCTGGGGAGGAGGAGCCACTGCCCCACTCCCACCCCAGGGTGAGCAAAGGCTCGGGTTCCGGAACCAGGCCGACTCCCCGACCTTGGGCACAGACTCAGAACCCCGATCCTGGGCCTTCCAGAAACCCTCCCTGCCACAGGGTTGGCTGGCTGTGCCCCAGGCTCCCAAATTTAGTATCTGTGAGTGGCTGAGCTTGTGACCCAGAGAGGAAGAAAATTGAGGCCTTCCTCTGGGAAGGGAGGTGTGGATGCTACATCCTCTGAGACACCTGTGCCTCTACCAATATCGTCAGAAATACCACGTGAGACTATGTGTGCCTTAGTAAGAATATACATAATATTCTACACTGCCTAGAAGAAAGACTGGAAGGAAAGACAGCAACAAGTAACCAGTTCTTGACTCCGGGTGCTGAGGGACTGAACAATTTTTATTTACATATTTATGTCTTCCATAGTTTCTAGATTTTCTCCATTGAAAGCATATTACCATTAAAATCCTGAGAAAAATTACCTTTTTAAAAAAGAGAACATGTTTAAAAATGAAACTCAAAGATATAGCAGGAAGATAGAAAATATCTTCTTTTTGACTGAGAAAAGAAAAACTGAAAAGCAAAAGTCACGTATAAAATTACATATAACCCAGGTAAGAACAAAATATATGTAAGATATATGACTAAAATAATATATAAGATGCATGTGTATTTTTGTACTCTAAAATGAGAAAATTATATGTGAGACAGAATAAAAATAACGTACTTCTTATCCAGTTCCCCATTCCAACACATACTCAGGGCTCTCTATAATTCACTGTCCTACTCTCCTGCTAGATTATGGGGTGATCAAGGGTGGAGGCAAAGTCTTACTTGTCTCTGTGTCCCTCTGAGGACCTGGCACATAGTAGGTACTCAATAAATGTTTATAAATGAACAAATAAATATCTTCTCTAAAATAAAGACACACATTAAAACTCTAAGAACAAAGGAAACCAGCAAGGGGCATTAGAATGTGTCTGACAAGTTAATAGAACATAGAAGGTTATGTATTCTCCGACGGAAGACCCAGGACACCTCTAGCGCCAGTGGTCCACTTTGAGTTCGCTTATCTCCCTGGGTTGCTTGTGGACCCTGTGTCTGGCCTGCTGGGCTGGAGGTCCAGATGGACAGAGACTGTCCTTACTCCTCTCTGAACCCAGGGTGCCTAGCACAGCCTGCACTGGACTCAGGAGTCCAGTGGAAATACATCGACCAGCAGAAAAAGGCAACGGGCAAGATGCTCTTTATTCCATAAAAGACTAAAATAGGTTCTCGATATCAGACAAAAAGATAGAGGCAGGGGCACCCCAAGGACAAGTCCTTAAAGGGAGGCCAAGATCCTCCTGCAGACAGAGCCTTCCATCCTCACTGCTGCTTCTACCCTGGGGACAGGGGAAAATCCCACTCCAGGAATTTTGGGGAAGTGCCACTGGCTCGGGGAGGACACATCAACAGTGACAGGGCACAGAAAATAGCCCTATTTCCCTTCCCGTGTCACAGTGCTGTGTTTTCTCTGTTTTCCCTTCTAGACCAAGTTCCACACACACGGGTTCAGGCTTCTCCATCTTTGTCCGAGAAACTCTAAATAGTTGATTAAATTCGAATGGCATTTAACTACTGTGCGCTACTATTTTTATAGAATGAACAAACAGATCGAGACCCTCTTTTGTCATATTCCCACTCCGGGGCCTTTTCACTGGGGACATCAGAATGAGTAAGAATTCAGGCATTCATTCAAAAGTATTCATTGAGCTTCTAGTATGTGCCCGGCACAGCTGTAGACCCCACAGTCAAAAAGTTAATTTATTCTCTCACAGCCACAATTGACATTTTAAACGCACTCCATGCTATGCATGTTTCGACTTGGGGAATATTTCTTTCCCCTTTGAGAAGAAAGTAGATTCCACTTCTACATAAACACTCAAAGGAAACAAAAACATGTGTCCACACAAAACTCGTCCATGTGTGTTCATAGCAGCATTATTCATAACATCCCCCAAATGGAAATGACCCAAACGTCCATAAACAGATCAATGAACAAATGAAATGTGGAACATTATTCAGCCATAAAAAGGAATGAAATCCTGATACACCCTATAACATGGGATCAACCTGGAAAATATTATGCTACACAGAAAAGGCTGAACACAACAGATTACATACGATTCCACTTATGTTGCGTCCAGAGATAAATCTATAGAAACAGACAGTAGATTCACGGTTGCCTGGTGCTGGTGGGGAGGAGGAATGGGGAGTCACTGCTAATGGGTGAGGGGTTTCTTTGTGGGGTGATGGAAATGTGCTCAAACTCATCGTAGCGATGGCTGCGCAGCTGTGAATATGCTGAAAACCATTGAATCGTACATTTTAAATAGGTGAATTACGTGGTATGTGAATTATATCTCCATAATGCTGTTATTTTTTTGTTACTAAAATAAAAAAGAAAAGAAAGGAGAGGATTTCCCCTTTCAAGCATGCAAACTGCCAGCGCAATGGATTTCGCAATCGAGTGGTCTGCTTTGGTTTACGAGTGGAATTTTTCTTTTTCAACAGCTTTGATTGAGCTCATTCTTCAAGGCAACTTTTCTCAAGGTTTGTGCTCAGAAGTCCCCACCCCCCACCCCCGCCCTGACCACTGCTCGTCCCCAGGCCAGGCAACCCTCTCCATGGCCTTGGCCTAGCTCATTCCACACGCCCCCCCACCCCACCCGCCATGCCCACACTGCTCAGCTGCTGCCAGTTCCCAAATGCCAGAGCTGCCACCTGGAGCCCTGGTGACGTAAGGGCCCACAGTGTTGTGATGTGTTTGGATGGGGACTGTGTTTGGTGCCAGCGTTACCAGGCTCCAGGAGTGACTAATCCCATCTGCATTTCTGGTTTCAGTTGCCTGAGCTGTTCCGCTGGAGAACTTCAAACCTCTCAGCTCTTTCTAGAGAAGCTCGCTTCCCAGTCGTGGATGCATGAGCTTAATTAAACCCATTCCCCAGCTCCCTCAGCCACACGCAGACACGTATGTGCCAAACAGACATTTCTTGAGCACCTGTGAGGTATCGGACACCATTCTGGGGACATAGCAGTGACAAGACAGAGTTCTGCTCTATGACAATAAATACACAATTTTTTT
>NW_011888960.1:1796346-1798693 GCF_000151845.1 Pteropus vampyrus
ACCATTTGCCCATCCAGGCGAGCTTCCTCCCAGACTGGCTGCAAACCTTTTCTGTCCTTGTCCCAAAGCCTGGACATTAGGACCAGTTCTGACACAAATCGGGAGGTCCTTTCCTCTAGGAATTTATCTCAGACGCCCTCGTCAGGATGTACACTGAAGCATCAGGTATAGAAGCCAAAGGCTGACAACAACCTGCATGCCCATCGGAGGAGGCAGATTCAGGAATTACATGCGTCCATAGGGTGGGGGACCACCCAGTCGTAACAAAGCAGCAGCTCCCGGCACGCTAACTGTAAGCTATCTCCAAGATAAAGCGAGACGGGGAGAGAGTGGAGCACTTTGTTTAATCGATCTGCTGGGGGCCGGGGTATGAACTGGGACCATAGAGAGGATGTGAGGGACAGACTCTCAGTTCACCTAAAGATGGAGCGCAACTGGTACCACTCGGGATACAGGCAAGAGAGGGGCTAATTCATGACACACAATGATCCCGGGGGGCCATGACACCTAGTTCTCTCCTGGAGTCCCGCTGAGAAAAGCTGGCCAGACTGTCTCTGAAGGACACGTGAGACACTGATGATAAGTCCCCCGAATGGAGAATTAGAAGATCAGGGGCAGGTGTGGAAAGAAGTCGCTGATCACACGTCGGATCCTTGGATTCTTCTGAACTTTTGCCATGGACTTGACTTAACTTGTTAAAATGACAGCAAACCATTTTAAGTAAGAAACGTTTTAAAGCCAATGCATGCGAACTAATGAGTAATAACTTGCCTTTTGACCTTGGTGACTCCATTTCCTCATCTTTAGAATGGAAAGACCATCTGGAGAAGAAAACAGAGAGGCGTTCTCACATGCCAGAGCCCACCACTGTGACCTACACCAAGGACCGCCCCTGGATTTCAGTGGGGCCGTCCTCAGCAGTGTGGGACCGTCCTCAGCCGTGTGGGACCTCATCCTCCTGGGCCACCCAGGTTTGGGCACCTGCTCTGTGTTCCAGCGCCCAGAGCCTGTCATTCACATTTTCCAGGAGCAGGATCACAGCAGCCCCTGGTTCGAGGGGTCTAATTTTAAACACGGGGCTCTGGGAAGGCAGATCCTGGCTACCTCCAAGATGCAGGCACTAAAAAGGATGACCTTGAGTGCAGAGGACAGAAGAGAGAAAACAGATAACAGATCTCTTTCTCCTCCCTCTCTCTCTCCTGTCACAAACTCCAGTGAGTGCCTCTTCAGGAGTGCCCCGGACGACGAGGCAGGTATCAGTATTCTGGAGTGCTTTCCACTTTACCAGAAGGAGTCTCTAAGCTGACTGACCCCAGGAATCCCATTGAGAGCATCGGTTCAAAACAGACCATTCGCCCCTGGCCAGGTGGTTCTTAGGAGTCTATTCATATTTCTTATTTCATAAATGGTTTTCATTTATTCGGAGTTTGTTTTACAGTTTGTTTAGATCCTGAATGAGAGCTATACCTGGCGATCGATTGGTATGTCTCCAAATCTCCTTTACAGATTCTCCCTACATCCGTTTATTTACTTATTGATCTATTGCACCTCCTCCCCGCAATCTCTCTCTTTCTCTTCTTGGAAATTATTTGTAGAATTAATCAGTTGTTTATCAGCAGAGCTTCCCATATCTGAAGCTGGTTGACTGCATCCCCAAAGTGCCGTTTAATGTGTTCCTCTGTCCTCTGCAGTTCCTATAAACTGTTGGTTGAAACTAAGAGCTTGATCGGATTCAGGTTTGAGTTTTGGGCGAGATTACTTCATGGGCGGTGCCATGTTCTTCCATCAGAGGCTCATCCTGTGACGCTTGACAATCTTTCTGTGATGTGAGCAGCTACGGCTGCCCAGTTCACCCACTAGGACCAGGGCACGTTAATGTCCTTGATTCTATCATTCCTTCTACATTTTTAAGCAGGTATAAGTCTAGAAATAGGAACGTCCCCTCACCAGCCATTTGATTACCCCCAGGTACCATTTATATAGGAAAGGTAGAAGTAATTATGATTCCTTCCCTTTCTTTAGGAGCTGAACCCCTTTTTGGTACAATAAATATGTGCTTGAAGTATGAGTGGGCACATTACTCTGAGACTTTGTCTTCCCACCTGTAAAATGGGATGCTGGTGCATTCCCAGCCTTATCGGGTATGTGGGGACAGCTCAGTTCTTTATTAAAGGCTGGTGTACCCATGCCTCCCATCATTGCAGAACTGGGGCACGCAGCAAGGCTTTTGGCCTCTCCCCTGGCCCCAGCCTCAGTCCCAAATCCTCTGCTGGAAGATAGCGGAATCCAGCGGGGCCTTCCGTAAGGAACGCACAAACCCAGTTTGCCACCGACGGCAACCCAGTAA
>NW_011888960.1:1798743-1804173 GCF_000151845.1 Pteropus vampyrus
CCCCCGCCCTGACCACTGCTCGTCCCCAGGCCAGGCAACCCTCTCCATGGCCTTGGCCTAACTCATTCCACACGCCCCCCCACCCCACCCGCCATGCCCACACTGCTCAGCTGCTGCCAGTTCCCAAATGCCAGAGCTGCCACCTGGAGCCCTGGTGACGTAAGGGCCCACAGTGTTGTGATGTGTTTGGATGGGGACTGTGTTTGGTGCCAGCGTTACCAGGCTCCAGGAGTGACTAATCCCATCTGCATTTCTGGTTTCAGTTGCCTGAGCTGTTCCGCTGGAGAACTTCAAACCTCTCAGCTCTTTCTAGAGAAGCTCGCTTCCCAGTCGTGGATGCATGAGCTTAATTAAACCCATTCCCCAGCTCCCTCAGCCACACGCAGACACGTATGTGCCAAACAGACATTTCTTGAGCACCTGTGAGGTATCGGACACCATTCTGGGGACATAGCAGTGACAAGACAGAGTTCTGCTCTATGACAATAAATACACAATTTTTTTTTTTTAAGGAAAGAAAAAAATTCTAGATCTTGTTAGAGGTGCTGTTCAGATAAATGAAGCAGCGTGAGATGACTGTGAATACTTAGAAGAGCTTCTTCTTTGAGCTGCAGGAGCCAGAGGAAGCAGCTACCCGGGGAGGTGGCTGAGAGAGAGGCGTTTGTGTGAAGATCTGGAATTCTGAGCGAGGAGGCATCGTGCACAAAGGGCCTGAGGCAAGAAGCACAAGGAGGCCAGTGTGGTCCCCAGCTAACGGCCAGTGTGGAAGGGGAGAAAATAGGTTGGAATACGCTGGATCACGCAGGGCCTTCTCTTAAATGCAGTGGGGAGCCATTACAGGGGGGTCACGAGAGCAACAGGATGGGGCTCACGTTGTTCAAAGATCACTCTGGCTGCGGAGGGGAGGGGGAAATGGACAAGTGGGGGTGTGGGGAGGGCCGAGACCTGGACGGCCTTCGGTCTCCTTACGGGCCGGGCTCCCTCCGCGCTCCACGACCTCCAGGAGGGGTTTGTTCCGATACCTGTACTATTTTTTACTTGAATTTTTCATTTAACTCAATTGTTGTTTTCACTTTTAAAAAAAGCAGTTTTTAAAGGGAACTTATATCACAGCCAAAGGCCATGAGTTTGATTCACGGGTTACATTTTTTTCCTAATCCACATTACTGTAAACACATAACTTCTTTTTCTGAATTTTGATAAGCGTTTATTTGAGTCAAACTGATGACATAAGCCGGGAGCAAGACCTCAAATGCTCTAGAGGATACATTTTGCAGCTTCGACACGTAACTATTAAAGGCTTTTAAATGAACAAGCGAATATGGGCTTAAGATTAAAGATGAATAGTGAAATTATAAGAATAGACGTTTTTCGGGAACACATGAGTTTGATACGCTGGTTATTTTTTCTAATATACATTGAAATAAATACTGTTATTAAAAAAACAAACAAACAAATCCCAGATCTGTTCACATTACCTCATGCTGGTTTGAGAAATAGCAATATGTAAGTTAGAACTGAGGACTTCAGCATTAACGGTCCCTGGCTAGGCTGCTAGTTGGTTGTGTAACCTTGAGTAACCTCTCCGAGCCTCAGTTTCCTCTCTGGTAAAGTGAGGATAATATTAACCCAACCTCATGAGGTTGCTGTGAGAACTAAGTGTGTGAGAAGTATTTAGAACAGAACAGGCTCAACAAACACGATCTAGTTTTACAAATCTAACAGACCTCAAATTCAGGCTCTCTTGAGCACCTACTATGTGCTGGGCCCTGTGGTAAGGGCCAAGAGTCCAGAGGTAAACAAGAACAGCCTCTGCCCTCAGATTATGAACCATCTAGCTGGGGACATCGAAAAGCCTACGTGTAATCACCACCCGCTGTAAGGGGCACAGGTGGTCCAGAGGGAGGAAGGATTGGTTCTGTTTAGGGCAAAGTCTAGGAGAAGTCTAGCACCAGGAGAAGGTGCTGGTTGTGTTTTGATGGATGAACAGGAGTTTGCCAGGTAGACAAAGACAAGTCGGAGCATTCCAAGCAGAAGGGACAGCATAGGCAAGGGCCTGGAGGCCTGAAACAGGCAACTCTGAGAGCTTAGCGGAAAAGGATCACTTGAAGATGTTACTTTTACCTCAAGCTTGGAAGACACCTAAACCAGTGGTGGCAGCAGACCCTGGCCCCTGCCTCTACTTCGCCATTAGCCTGAAGTGGAAATAAAGTGAAGGCTAGATAAAGAATCAGAGAAACTTAGACTCCGGCGTAGATGGCTGTGGGCTGGAAACCTCTTCTTACCTGTGCAAACTGGGGCCGTGGCCTCCCCCGTCCGTGAAATGGGAGAATTAAATGAGGCAGTGTGTCTGAGGGCTGCGCATGGGCCCGGCTCCCAGTAGGTGCTCAGTGCCAGGCCTCCTGGTTCTGGCTTCCCGCCCCCACGGCCAAGTGCAGCGGGCTGAGCCACCCTACAGAAGGTGGGAACAAGTGTCCCAGTTGCCTGCATGCCCGGCCCGGCCAGTATGCAGACCGGCTGAGCCAGCCTGCCCTTCCCCCCACACCACGCTGCCTTTTCCCACACCCCGGGAGTTCCCAGGGGGACTGGCTGGGCCTGACCCCAGGATGGAAGGTCATGGCAGATGAGGTGCCTACACACTGCTAAGGACAGCAGTGACTTGTTTGCTCAGGGCTCAGCTCACACAATCCCTTTTCCCTCCCCCAATATTCAGACAAAGGGCCTGGAGTTGAAGACAGCCTTGCCCAAGGTCACACAGCAAGAATCCAGATCTCAACCTGGCCAGGAAACTCCACGGTTCCTTCTTTGCCCGCCGTGCATACCTGTAATTGTGCCCCTGTGTTTTAGTGCCCTCCAAGGGCCCCCTATTTGCTCCCCACTTCCTTCCTCACTCCCTACATGGGAAGCTACTTTCAGTTCCTGAAGGGCCTACTTTTTCACACCCTGTGCCTTCTGCTGGCTGCTCCCTCTACTTGAAATGCCCTTCATCCACCCTCACTCCCCCCTTCACCCTTCTCCTACCTGGCAAACTCCTACTCATCATTCAGGGTCCGGCCAACTCTCTCCTCCTCCAAGAAGCCTTCCCTGATCCGCAGCCTAACAGCGTCGGTCCAATCCTCTTGTTTGATCACTCGGCACCTCTAAATCACAGTGACTGAGAGCCCCTGGAGGTGGAGAACAGCCTCCCTCTGTCTCTCTTAACTTGAACGCTAATAGCATCTGCTAGTCACTTCTTAATGAGTACACGAGAGAAAGAATTCACGAATCGATTGGTCTGCTGTTGCATTTTCTTAAAGGCAGCGGTTGCGTTTAGCAGTTTTGTTGCTGCTGATAGCAAAGTGTGGGCTTCCCAGCCGGGCTGCTTCGGGCGGCCTCACAGACCGCGCATTCCACAATGCCGGGGTGCAGAGCTCGCAGACTGCGACCCACTGTCCCCTCTGGAGGTGGGCAGTGGCCTGACCCCTGGCCGTCCTGGAAACATTTGCACCTTGTCAGGTGGTAGAGCAGAAAGGACATAGGCTTTGGAGTCAGACTCACTTTGGGTTCAAGTTCTAGTTTTGCCATTTACCCATTGTGTGTCCCTGGGCAAGGGACTTAACCTCTCTGAGCTTCTGCAGTGAAACAGAAATAAATTCCCACCTTACAGGGCTGCCCTGAAAATTAAACAAGGCAGCACGGAAGGGCCTCACATGTGGTGAGCCCTCAAGCACTGTTCTTTCCCTTTCTTGAGCATCTGGGATCCTTGCTCCCCCTCCTCTAACTTCCACACCATTTG
The DNA here is from genome assembly GCF_000151845.1 of Pteropus vampyrus. Classification (NCBI taxonomy): domain Eukaryota; kingdom Metazoa; phylum Chordata; class Mammalia; order Chiroptera; family Pteropodidae; genus Pteropus; species Pteropus vampyrus. Next base: position 1,802,519 of record NW_011888960.1, read on the forward strand.
CCCATCCAGGCGAGCTTCCTCCCAGACTGGCTGCAAACCTTTTCTGTCCTTGTCCCAAAGCCTGGACATTAGGACCAGTTCTGACACAAATCGGGAGGTCCTTTCCTCTAGGAATTTATCTCAGACGCCCTCGTCAGGATGTACACTGAAGCATCAGGTATAGAAGCCAAAGGCTGACAACAACCTGCATGCCCATCGGAGGAGGCAGATTCAGGAATTACATGCGTCCATAGGGTGGGGGACCACCCAGTCGTAACAAAGCAGCAGCTCCCGGCACGCTAACTGTAAGCTATCTCCAAGATAAAGCGAGACGGGGAGAGAGTGGAGCACTTTGTTTAATCGATCTGCTGGGGGCCGGGGTATGAACTGGGACCATAGAGAGGATGTGAGGGACAGACTCTCAGTTCACCTAAAGATGGAGCGCAACTGGTACCACTCGGGATACAGGCAAGAGAGGGGCTAATTCATGACACACAATGATCCCGGGGGGCCATGACACCTAGTTCTCTCCTGGAGTCCCGCTGAGAAAAGCTGGCCAGACTGTCTCTGAAGGACACGTGAGACACTGATGATAAGTCCCCCGAATGGAGAATTAGAAGATCAGGGGCAGGTGTGGAAAGAAGTCGCTGATCACACGTCGGATCCTTGGATTCTTCTGAACTTTTGCCATGGACTTGACTTAACTTGTTAAAATGACAGCAAACCATTTTAAGTAAGAAACGTTTTAAAGCCAATGCATGCGAACTAATGAGTAATAACTTGCCTTTTGACCTTGGTGACTCCATTTCCTCATCTTTAGAATGGAAAGACCATCTGGAGAAGAAAACAGAGAGGCGTTCTCACATGCCAGAGCCCACCACTGTGACCTACACCAAGGACCGCCCCTGGATTTCAGTGGGGCCGTCCTCAGCAGTGTGGGACCGTCCTCAGCCGTGTGGGACCTCATCCTCCTGGGCCACCCAGGTTTGGGCACCTGCTCTGTGTTCCAGCACCCAGAGCCTGTCGTTCACATTTTCCAGGAGCAGGATCATAGCAGCCCCTGGTTCAAGGGGTCTAATTTTAAACACGGGGCTCTGGGAAGGCAGATCCTGGCTACCTCCAAGATGCAGGCACTAAAAAGGATGACCTTGAGTGCAGAGGACAGAAGAGAGAAAACAGATAACAGATCTCTTTCTCCTCCCTCTCTCTCTCCTGTCACAAACTCCAGTGAGTGCCTCTTCAGGAGTGCCCCGGACGACGAGGCAGGTATCAGTATTCTGGAGTGCTTTCCACTTTACCAGAAGGAGTCTCTAAGCTGACTGACCCCAGGAATCCCATTGAGAGCATCGGTTCAAAACAGACCATGCGCCCCTGGCCAGGTGGTTCTTAGGAGTCTATTCATATTTCTTATTTCATAAATGGTTTTCATTTATTCGGAGTTTGTTTTACAGTTTGTTTAGATCCTGAATGAGAGCTATACCTGGCGATCGATTGGTATGTCTCCAAATCTCCTTTACAGATTCTCCCTACATCCGTTTATTTACTTATTGATCTATTGCACCTCCTCCCCGCAATCTCTCTCTTTCTCTTCTTGGAAATTATTTGTAGAATTAATCAGTTGTTTATCAGCAGAGCTTCCCATATCTGAAGCTGGTTGACTGCATCCCCAAAGTGCC
>NW_011888960.1:1805224-1821074 GCF_000151845.1 Pteropus vampyrus
GGATTCCTGGGAAGTGGGTGTGAGGGGCAGCGGGTGGGGAGCCGGGTCCCACGTAATCGCCTCGACCCCTCCCGGACGCCCGCGGGGGCCGGGCTCCCGCGCCCATTCTATAGCTGGGCAAAGTGAAGGCCAGCGGGGCGCACGGACGCCCCAGGCGAGCGGGGCAGAACGGGGCTGGTGGCTCGCGGGCCCCGTCTCTTCCCCTACACCGTGTGGCCTCCCTCCCTCCCTCACCGCTCCGCAAGGGAGCCGAGCAAGTGGGGGTTGGGGGCGCTCTGGGAACAAATTCCTTCGAGACCTCAGGGCAGCTCAGGCAGACTTCTAGGGCTGTCTTGCCATCCCCAAAGGGACAAGCGGCGGGAACAGAGCCAATACTTCTGAGTATCTACGAGTGTCAGGCCTCCTTCAATGACACTTGCTCATTTAACTCTCAAGACGGTTTGGCCAAATAGGTATTATTTATCCCAAGCTAAGTGTCTGGCTAGGAAGTGACTAAACCCAGGTTTTACTGAGTTCAAAGACACCCTTTTTTGGGGGGGAGTAGCCTAATTGCAGGGGGCGGGGAAGGGGCTCCCTGGTCCCAGAACCACAGAGTTCAAATCCTGGCTCCACCACTCAGCCAGCTGGGCAGTAGGCACGTGGCTTGCCTTGGAGCCTCCGGCTGCCTCGCGTGTAAAATGGAGATGATCAGTGCCTAGCGCACAGGCCGATTGTCGGCATTCTGGAAGATGGCGCGGGTAGCTCCCTTCCTATTCCTGTTCATTTCATTTCTCGTCTAGAACTAAAAGGGACTGAAGTGGAGCTCCCGCGTCCCACTGTCGCAGTTTGCCTGGGTGAGAAGACGGTCCTGGATGCCAGACTTTCGGTGCCAAAACGGGGACACCTCGGGGAAACCCGAAGGATGGTCGTCCATAAGGACGCTGGTGTTCTAAAAGTCCACACTAGTCTCCAGAGGGCAGGACCATGGCCATTTCATGCTCTCAGTGCTGGTGAATTTTCCCAGAAGCCCTCAGACTTCACGCCCTTTGTCCCCATGTCCCCGCTCTGCCCTTGCAGACATTCCTAACATGAAAATTTTCCACATCCTTCAGGACAGTCTTCTGGTGCCAGAAATAGTCAGGATTTGGGAGTCAGCCCAGGCCACTAAAAATAGCTCCCAGGGCCCCCTGGAAGCCCTGCACCATCTCAGCCCCAGGTGGCCTGCCACCCAATAAGCGGCCTGCCCTGGCCAGCACCTTAAATGACCATGAGCTCTGCTGGTCCAAGGGCAACGGACAGAAAAGCCTGGCTCCCATTAAGCTTCCTCCGGCCAGCTGTCAGGCCTTCTACCCAAGATGTCCCTTCCTCTGCCCCATAGCGTGTCCTTCCCCTCCATGCCAGTGAGACAGCACATTGCATGCGTTCACACCTGGACAGTCGCACGGGGGCCTTGGCAGTGTCACACAAGCAGGGACACACAGCTGCTCCCTCCCTGCCTACCTATGCCTGCACACTCTAGTACCCACAAAACAGCCACACACATGTGCACACTGGCATCTTCTTCAAGCCTCAAATGTCTCTATGTTCTTAAGGCATTTCTCTATATCCCCCACCCCACCTCACTCCACTTCCAAGAAGCTTTTTGTAGAACTTGTTTTTTGCTGTTGATACCTGGGGCCAGGGAGGAAGGGAAAAAAAAGGTTAAATATGCACTTCCAAATTATTTTCAAACTATTCCCAAGATTTCATGCCTGCCCCCTACCTGCCTCCCATCAAGTCAGTGAGAACCCAGGGCCAACAGACAGGGAGGACTCCTGGGGAGCTCTGTAGGGGAGTCCTGATTCTTGCCCATCCCCCCTGCCTGAGCCTCACAGCCCTGCTCACAGGTGCTCTGCCCAGGGAGAGAGCCTAGAGCTGGAGGCCAGGACATCTGGGGTTATTACCATCTGCTGGAGTAGAAACATGGTCTGTGCTCCCAGCGCCGCTGCCCAGATCCCACCCTAGCCAGCCTGCCTGCCTGCCTGCCTGCCTCCGCGGGGGAAATGGAAGCGGAAGAGGGTGTGTGTTCCAGACTCAGCTCACCAAGGAGCGGAGGCCACATCCTTGTCCTTGTGGGAAAGCAGAGAAAGGAGAACTGCCTGCCAGGGTTTGACAAGACCCGAGCATTGAGGCAGGAAGTCGGGTCCCAGTCAGGCACCCCCATTCACGCTCTGACGCAGCCCAGGTCCTTGCCCCTCACTCAGCCGCAGCTCCAGTGGTTTGCACAGGGTGCCTTCCCGTACAGACAACCTGTGGTCCCGTTCGTCATTCGTTCCCAAAAATATTTCTCGAGCACCTGCTATGTTCCAGACCTGTGCTAGAGCTGGGAATGTGAAGAAGGTGGATGTGGCCCCTGCCCAACATCAGATGCTACAACGCAGACAGGGAGCAACGATAAATTACTGTCACCCTAGAGCAGAAGCAAAAACCGTGCCTGGTGCATCTCGCTGCTCCATGGCTGGAGAGTGTCATTTGGCGTCAGTGAACAAGGTGTAGAGTGGAGAAGAGGTGGTCAGGCAGGATCTGTGGAGGGGGAGAAGCCAGCCTCCCAAACGAGTGTGCATGTGAGTGAGTGTCCCTGAACGCGTGTGAATGTGAGCATGTGTGCGTAGGAGTGTGTGTGCGAGCACGTATATCTGAGTGTGGACATGTATATGTGTGTGAGTATGTCTATGTGTGCGTTGGGTCTGGGGATTACAATTCCAAGCAGAAGGAAGGCTCAGATTATTGAAGTAAATAAAATCAGTGTGGTTCGTTGCAGTGGTTGGAGAAAGAGGTACTATGCCGGTAGCAATGTGTGTTGAGCATTTGCCATGTGCCAGACGCCATGTTTACTATAGTAACTCATTTGGCCCTCACAGCAACTCGATAAGGTATTTCTACTATTACTCCGTTGTACAGCTGTGGGACCGAGGCACCAAAATGTTAAATCACTTCCCCAAAGCCACAGGCATAGGAAGCACCACCACCAGAATTTGAACCCCAGAGGCCTTGCTCTTAAATGCTCTGTCGGGGATCAGATTAACTGGGCCCCTGGAGGCCATGGAAAGAGTTGAGTTTATTCTGGGCATGATAGGGAGCCCCCGGAAGCTTCAACGCAGAAACGTGATTTCATGTATTAGAATTAGGTTCAGTTGCAGGAAAAGCCCAGTGTTAGCGGTGGCTTAAACAATATAGGAATATAGAAATATAGTTTTCTCTCACCCCAAAATGCACACCAGATTCAAGAGGAAGAGAAGACAAACCACAGACAACGAGACAATTTTGCAAATAGCATATGTGATAAAGAATTGTTATCCAGAATACACAAAGGACTCTTAAAACTCAACAATAAGACAACAAACCACCTGATTTTAAAAATGGGCAGAAGATCTGAGCAGATAGCCTACCAAAGAAGATATAAAGGTGGCAAATAAGTGTATGAAAAGATACTCAACATCATATGTCATTAGATACAAATGAAAACGAGAGACTGTTACATACCTATTAGTGTGGCGAAAACACTGACATTATCAAATGCTGGTGAGGATGTGGAGCAACAGGAACTGTCTGTCATTCACTGCGGGTGGGAATCCAAAATGGCACAGCCGCTCTGGAAGACGTTTCGTCAGTATCTTACAAAACTAAATATAGTCTTACATCACAATTGGGCAATTGTGCTCCTCATTATTTAACCAAAGAAGCTGAAAACTTATGTCCACACAAAAACCTGCTCATGGATGCTTACAGACGCTTTATTTCATAATTGCCCAAATTTGGAAACAACCAAGGTGTCCCTGAGTAGGTGAATAGATAATCTGTGTTACATCCAGATAAAGGAATATTATTCAGTACTGGAGAGTAGATCGAGCCTACGACAAATCCTGGGGCCTTTCGTCCTTCCATAAAATCTATTAACAATAAATTAGCTTCAGACCATTCCTCGTCACCCTGGGGACAGGAGTCCTTCTTGTGCAAGACTTCTAGGGCTCAAGGGTCACCTTTTCCAGAAATGCTTTCCACTTTGTTTTTCCTCTACCCATATCTACCTGAATCGCCCCACCCCCTTGCCCACACCTCGCCGGCCTCACAGATCACTGTGCTCAAGTCATGGGTCAGCCCGTCCGTCGCCACCATGTGCTGGGACAGGCCAGGGTCAGGGGCCACGGCTTCTCCATTCCTGTGTGTCCAGTGTCCAGCGCAGGGCTTGGCACGAGTTAGAGCTCATTAGCGGCTGGGTTCATGATTGGACTGTGGGCTGGAGCATCTGTCTCAACCATGACCATCTATCTGCCTTTGCCTCTTCAGTGTCACCCACAGTGGACACCAAACCCCAACCCGGCTGTAGCTGACAACTTCCCCACCACCATCGCCACCGTGAGGCTCTGTCAGGCTGGCAATCCTAGAATGAGGTCCCTCACGACCCCGCCAAATATGTCTTCATTTATTCAACCATTCACTCCCTCAACTATATGCCAAGCCGTGAATTGGAAGCTGGGGACACAGAAATGGAAAAAGCATGATCCCGCCCTCAGTGGCCCACGGTCTGGTGGTGGGGGGCAGATGCCCTCTCCCCTGCCTCCTTCTGCCCTCCCCACGGCCTCACTTCCAGTCTCCCTTCCTTTTTCCCTCTCGTAGATTCTTATTGAGCAACAGACATAGAACTACACAGTGACGAGTGCCAGGAAAGTGCCGTTGAGAGCGCTCATAGGGAATAATCCCCAATGGTCATACAGACCTCAACAAAGGACATTTCCAGGAGGTTCAGCACAGCTAGCTAACCCTCCTAATAGATGAGAAGCTGTGAGTCATGAGCCCCAAGTGGTCCTACAGACTTCCCCATGAATCACCAACTGCCCCATTCTCCTCGTTAGAGGCACACGCCGTGGGGAATTCTCCTTCAAACAGGAGGGAGGAAACTTAGGGGGAAGTGGTGGGAGGATGGGGTTCAGAGTGGAGTCCCTGAGCAGATTTTCCCACCATCATCTTTGCTAAGATCACCATCCTTGCCCCAAGAACCGAGCCTCAGGATCGCAGGTCTTGGATAGCCAAGACCTTCATGATGCTTCCTGCTTACAAAGCGCTTTTATACATTTAATTTACACACCACCATGTTACTGGAACATTTCCAAGGGCAATTGCCTTATGTGGAAGGGAAAGAGGTTGGTTGAGCAGAAAAGAATCACTTCCCTCTAGCTTGGGCCCAGGACCCACCCCCAAAAAGAGAGGGAATTGTTCAACATCTTTAAAGTTCTTTCATTGATTTGTCCCATGTATTGAGTACCCACTACATGCCAGGAACTGTCCTAAGAGCAGGAGATCCTCCAGTGAACAAGACAGGTGAGGTCCCTGCCCTCGAGGCTTTACATGCTAGTAGCGAGATAGACCACACACAAATAAATAACAATTAGGTGGCGATAAGTGCTATGTTGAGAAATAAAGCAGAGAGAGAAATGTGGGACTGGGTTGGGGTAGGGTGGCCCACCGATAAGATGACTTTTGAACAGAGACCTGATGTAAGTCGGTCCAGATGGAGGGAAGAGCAGGGGTCCCTGAAGCAAGGGAGAACTTGCTTGCGCTAGAAAAAGCGATGGGGCCAGCCTGGCTGGAAGACACGAATGAGAGGGAAGATTGGCAGAAGATGCGGACAGAGACATCTCAGTCCGACAAGCCGTGTCACGTTGGCAGCCTGTGTCAGGACGTGGCCTTTCTTCTGAATGAGATGGGAACCATGGGAAGGTTTTGAGTAGAGCAGAAAAAAATCACCTGATGCGTGAGAAGTTTCGTTCTTGGTTTTTAAAAGTCTAACTCCCTTCCGGTTATGGCAGACCACATAATTCAGAACCAGCCTACTGCTGTAAACTAGGAAAATTGAAATATTTTAAAATATTTCAGTTGGAAGACATTTGAGCACTAAAAGGGAGTGAGGATTTATGGGATCCAGATCTGAAAGAAAGAACTGAAAGAAGAAAATTTGGAGGGAAGAGCACAGTATTTGGGGCCCGTTTTCCCCGGAGGGTGCCTGACTTTTGGGTATCTGAAGGGCATCTGAAATAGGAGACAGAAAGTAGAGTTCAGGGCACACCAAGAGGAATCTGGTACATTCTTAGGTTTTTGGGGTGCTCAAAAAAGTAATCCAGGCTGGGAGACTGCTAAATGCCCCACACTTTTAGCTAACTCCCCTAAAGCATACACCCTTAGAATAAGAATGAAGCCATCATCACAGGGCCTAAAGCTGAATGTCAAGTCCTGTCAAACCATCTCGAGCTCTAGTTGGATTGAGGTGATCTGAAATTCCTAGGTCCCCCAGCCACCTGCAAGAAAGTAAACCCTCTCTAAAAGAGGATAACACCACCTTAAGCCAAATTATTTCTAATATTTTTCATACATAGTGCTTGATATTCAATCAAAAATAACCAGGCATATGAGGGACTAAAACATAATTTAAAGAGAGAGAGAGAGAGAGAGAGAGAGAAACAATAAGCAATGGATGTAAACACAAGAAGAGCCAGATAGTTAATGGTCATAGACATTAAAATAGCTATGTTTAATATGCTAAAGAATAGAAATGGAGAAAGAATTGAGAATTTTTTAAGACAAATGGAAGACATCAAACCACAAATTCGAAAGCACCACAACTCACAAACCATATAAGTATAGGAAAAAAACTACAGAGACTTTATACTAAAATTGCTAAGGAAAAAAGAAAGACAAAGAAAATTCAAAGCAGCCAGAGAAAAAGACAGATTACCTTTAAAGGGACAACACTAAGTTAATTAGCCAACATCTCATAAGATACAATGAGTCAGAAGACCATGGAATGTATCTTCAAAGAGGTGAAAAAAAAAATAAAGTTAAAACTGAATTATTTAGCGAGTAAAAACATTTTTCAATAATGTAAGTAAATCAAAACATTTGTGGGGAAGCGAAAACTGAATTTGTCTTAAGATACGTACTGTATGCAACGCTAAAAGGATAGCTTTGGCTAAGAGGTGGAGCAGAGCTTTTAAAAGACTCAGGAGTCTAATGGGGCAGAAAAGTGGCTGCAGATAGACTGTGAGAGACGATGCAGAAGCAGGGAGAACAGCCATGAGGCTACTGCAGTGACACAGGCAGCAGAGGATGGTAGCTGGACCAGAGAGGGAGTTTGGGAAGCGATGAGAAGTAGGTTGAAAATGGTTACGTTTTGAATATGGACCTGTTTCAACTTGCAGATGAATTAAATATAGGTTATAAGAAAATAAGAGGGGTCGAGGCTGTGTCCAAATTTAACTGAGCTAACGGAAGAATGAAGTGGCCATTAACAAGGGAGGGTAGACCATGGGAGCTGGTTTGGTGCGAATCAACGGTCTGTTTTTGGAATTGCCAAAGCTGGAATTCCGTCTACTTGCTAAGTAAAGGAGGCTATTGGATATACAAGTCTGTGGTTAGGGGAGAGGTCTGGGCTAGAGATTAAAATTTGATAGCTGTCAATCTATGTTCCTCTTTTCATCTTTCCTTGATGGTAATGATGATAACGATGATGGTTAAAATCATTTATTGTTTACTGTATGTGGACTACCATGCAAAACATTTTATGTAAATTATTTTGTTTAATCTTGACTGCCATGTGAAGCAAATACTTTCATCGCTTCCTTTTTAAAGATGTGAAGACCGAGGCTTTGAGAGATTTAATCCACTCAAGGTCATATAGATAGTAGCTGTCTATCAATTTTGTTCCAGGTACTTGGAACAATAGCCCAGAATTTTTTTTGCATTATTTTAGCAGCTACCGAGCACCTTCTGGGGGATAATTGTCACTCACTCCTTTATTCAGAAGACATGTAGCGGTGCCTGCTGCTCACTCAGCCTTGAGCTGAGTCCCAGGGGCCCAGAGATGCATAAGGGAGGATGTCGACCTTGAGAGACTCACAAACAGGCGGCTAGCGGCAGTCGCACACTCACGGCCAATGGGCTAGGTCACAGCCAGGCTGCAGATTATTTTGTTTGGGCCATATGAAGTTTCTGACATCAGTAGATTTTATATAAAGATACAAATTCCTGGCTTCTTCTAAAAACAGGAAGATCTGGCAACGCGGGGCCTACATTTCCATCTTGACTGGCAGCTTTCCTTGGGGTGCAAAGCATTGAACTTCCCCAGTCACCGCAGTCTCCAGTGGCCCGATTCTCAATTATGTGCCTTGCCTGGCCCACGAGGTGGCTGGATTTCCAACCCTTGGATTAGAGCAGAGGGAAGGAGTTAGATGTGCTTGGGACGCTGTTTGATCTTGGGGGAGGTTATTTAAGCCGTGGGGACAGGGGGAACGATGCCGAAATGAAGGCAGCGGCCTCTTCCTGGAGAGCCTTGGATTATATGCCCGAGTGAGCGTGGTCTGGAGAGTGCGACAAGTTCACAGAGAGAGAGAGGAGAGAGGAGAGGGAAAGGCCGCGAGAGATAAATATTGAGTGTGCTGCAAATCAATGGTACGTGTTTGTCGAATGAACGAATAATGAATGAACATACAAAGAATGCAGGAGGAGGCAGCCAGCCTCAAGTGTCCATTGGTGGCGGCCTGGATGAAGCTTTTAAACTCATACTTTGCAGTGTGGTACACGACAGAGGATTGCCCAGGGTGGGCTGGGGTACAGGAGTGTGTGATGCCCCCACCCCGGGCAGGACATCGAGGAGGACCCATTTCTGCGGGACCATTATGTCTCCATTACGCTAACCCACCTCCCAAAATTCCAGGACCCTTTTCTGTCTCTTCCCAGAAAGTGTCTGTTTCCCTCCCCTCTGTCTTCCCCAACCAGCCCAAATGAACCCTAGGAATTCCAGAGTCTCCCCAGGTTTGGGTAAGGAGGGGGCTTAAAGCTGACAGCTGGGCCAGAGAGGAGGACAGATGCCAGTCACTTCAGGTGCTTCTTAGAGATGAGAAAACAGAGAGCCAGGAAAAGGCACACCTTGCCCACAGTCAGTGGCTCAGGGCTGGTGGTCTCTAAGCAAGAACTGTCCCCAAACGAAAGAACGCAGGCCTGGGCCATGCGCCAGGAGGGGGCGAGACGACCCACTTCTCCGTTTCCCTTCACCTAGGCACTCTGTGGACGAGCTCCGTCGCTCAAGTGACAGAATGGGGACAGAATGGGGACCAGCTGAGGCATGAGAGAACAATGAGCCTTTCCCAAGCCTCTCTGATGTTCCCAGAGGTGACCGCCTTTCATTTAATCCTTAAAGAGCCTTTGAAAGTCGGGGGTTATTGGCCCATGAAACAGGTTTAAAGAGTTTAGTAACTTACCCACAGTAAATCACACAGGTAATAAGTGGCAGAATCAGGACTTGAACTTAGGTCTACGTGATCCATCAAACGCTCTATCCATCAGTTAAGGAAGATCCCTCCCACACCTCAGGTCTGTGCCGCCCTCCTGGCCTCGAACCATCTTCCCACCTCATCTCTCCAATGGACAACTGGGTTGTATCATTCAGAGCTTAGCTTAGCCTCCCTGACCACCAAAATCCAAAGGAGCCCCGCCCCTTTACCATCCCGCCTTCGTAGCCTTCGCCCTTATCTTATTTCTTAATTAATTACCCCCCCTCCCGCTTCATTGGTAGCTACTTGAGAGGTGAAACTTTGTCTTGTACCCAAGTATCGCTGGGCCTAAAGAGTCACTAAATATTTGATGAATGAGTGAATGAATGAATGAACGGACCTGCTGCTTAGCTTAAAAGGCCAGTCAAGAAAAAAGTGGTTTTACGGTATTTTCCTCAGCAGAGAGGTTTTGTCCACGGTGGTGCTAGCAACTAGGAACCCTTTGTCCTCGGGAGGAAAGAGAAGCAGACGCTCGCGTTGGCCCCAGAGGCTGCTCTCCAAATGGGCTTGGCCTGCAGAGCTCCAGGGAAGTCCCCAAAGGTGGGCAGCCCTCCCACCTGCTCCCCAGAATGCGACCTGCGGAGAAAAACAGCCCGGAGTGACCTGGATGCACCGGGCCGGCAGGGGAGGTGTGGGAAAGCGAGGCGGCCGGCGCTGGGCGGGGCCACCCCGCGTGGCCCGGGCTTTGTTTGCATCTGTGTATGGCAACCAGAAACCGCCGCGGCCAGCGCTTCTCACGGCCGCCTCCCGCACCCCGCCCCCCTGCATTTTAATCTCCTAAACTGATTTGTCAGCAGCAGGAAGTGACATGACAGCTTTCCTCACAAAAGGGGAACTCCTCCGCGTTACCATGGGGATGGAGGCCACTGTATGATCACAGATTTATATAATCTTAAAGGTGTACACACACACGATGGCATCCCTCGATGGGCGTGGGAGGGAGGGCGGGAAATGGACGCCGGAGGCTGCAAGTTCAAGGCAAATTAGCTATGATTTGTAAATTTCCAAGGAAAGGAGAGGATGCTGTGGAGGCGGTTGGAGTTAGAAGTATCCTAATGGGATAATGGGTACCTGGAAACCACAAAAAGCACACCGTAGGCATCGATGCATTTTCTTCGTTTTAGAATTCGAGTGCTGGGAGGAGCCTTACCCATTAGATCCAGTGCAAATTGGTCATTTTATGGCTGGGAAAACTGAGACGGAGAACGGCAGCGGTCACTAGGAGAGGAGGAAAGAGTCTAAGTGTTTCTCCAGGGCCCACTCCCTGCCAGGTGCTGACATTCATGAACCCATCTCCTCCAGATGTGAAAACTGAGGCCCCAATGGATAAATAACTTTCCGCTCCAAAATTATGTGGTAAGACCATGGCGACGCCCGGTTGGCTACAAAGCTCATCTTTTCCCCACTCGCTCAAGCTATGTTTTGGACTCAAGTAGGACTTTGGTCCCCACGCTTCTTACAGACCCAGGTTCCAGACTCTCCAATGTCCTTTACTTGCCATATGACCTTGAACTAGAATTAGACCTCTCTGAGCCTCAGTTTCCTCCTCTGTACAATAGGTGTTGCTGTAAAAAGTTTAACGCCAAGGCATGCAAAGCAGTCAGCACAGCGGTTGGCACACGGTGCCAGCTCTGAAATTGACAGCTGCTATTACCACATCATCAGTATTAAACGATTGAGTTGTCTCTACTTCAATCTTCCACTGAGAATCAAACATTTTAATAGCTTCAGTATCTTTCTCTTCATCGTAACCTCCCCCACCCCATCCCCCACAAGAAGGAGACTATCATGCTGGCTCTCCCTGGCTGGCGGGAGGTGGAGTGGCTTGTGCCAGAAGTGAGTGAATTGTTTTCACTGGAGGCTCCCTTAGGCAGCCGCTGTATTTTTCCACTGCGTGGATCGCACTGGAGATTAATTTTGGTCCAGCCAGGGCCAGCCAAACAGAAAGGAATGGCCCGAGCCCATGGGGAAGTCAGCCATGGACGTGAAGCCACTAGTACATTTCCACGAAGGGAGATATTGGCAATAGTAAATTTCTAGGGTTTGATAAAAACACTGGGTACGGTTTGTTTTGAAAGGCAGGAACACGCTTGCAATCAGAAGCCCAACGGAGGAAATGTGCTTGCCAGCCCAGGGTTAGTTCTTAGAGCTTAGAATACAGGGATCTTTTAGGCCCTGGGAGTCAGATGGCAGATGGTGAACCAGGGAAGACAGGTCAAGGACACTAATTCTGTATCAAGGCCTTGGACAAGGACCATTACTGAGTGCTACTGGAGAAGTCAAGAAGGATGTTTTTTTTTTTTTTTTTCCTGCTTCCTACAATACCTGGTCCAGAAACAAGTCACGGGGGCAGGAGCTAAGGGGTCAGTAACCCTTAGAGTTCCACTGTTATTTATTGCAACATTATAGACTGAATCGTGGGTTGTTGGTCAATGACACCTTCTCCGTTTTGGCCTGTTTGGCAAGAGAGAGTAAAGACCCAGACTATTGCCATAGAGCAAATTAGATGTAACTGTCTCTCTACTTCAACAAAACTATGAAATCAGAGCAGCAAGTGACCTGGAGGCAGCTTCCAAAAATGCTGTGTACATAGGCAGAGGTGCCGGCTTGGATATGCTCCAAAATATTCATAAAGGTCAGGGGAGGGTTTCAGGTGACTTGTGGATGTTGTATTTGCGTATAGTGCTTGGGTTTTTAGCCATCCAGGTTATTACTTTCACACACACCAAAAATCAAGGTCTTTTCAAAAGCAAAAAGAGAACACGCGAGACAGCCCAGTGCAAAGCACACAGGATTCGAAAAGCAGGTGGGCCCGGTTCTCCCGTCCCCACCGCTCAGCCGTGCTGGGTCTCAGCATGTTCACAAAAGCCGAGAGGTTTTGCGGGCGGGGAACACACACTGCTTTGCATGTACGAGGAACACATTTATGCCAAGTTTTGGAAAAACCTCATCCTCACAATTAGCTTTTTCTATTATCCTGGGGAAGGTAATGAATGAAGAAAGGCAAACCCAAGTACATGGCCATTCCTTTCCAGCTTTGGCTCTGGGGACACAGGCCCCCTGGGTGACATGGTAGGAGATACATGGGGGAAACACTTGGTTGTCTACCCCCCTAGCAAACTCCACCACCTTGTGGGACGGAGGGGCCACCAGAGTATAGCATCAGATCCCAACACACATTCTGGTGGCCCTTGCTCAATCCTCTGCTATTCCTCTGGTGGCACAGGGGTGAGGGAGCTGCCCAAGAAATAAAGCATGGAGTTTAATAGAAATGCCATAATTTATTCTGTTGTATAAAAAAGTCATCCTTATGTAACAAAATGTCTTCTCAGAAGAAGAAATATATTATTTCGGGTCATAAATAATCAGCAAACATACAACTGTTGGCAACTAAAAAAAAAACCAACACCGGTGCTTTCCATCAGTGCTGAAAACAAATCTGCTTAGGATATATTTACAGAGTATTACAGTACTCAAAACACAAAAGTTGAGGTATTTGGTTCTTCTAGGAGTCGACGCCGACGTTTGTGAAGGTAAACCTACACAAAAATAAATAAGGTACATTTTCATATGTATGTGTCGTCAGGAATGGTAATAATACTGGTAGGTATGTCAAGCATGAAGAGTTTCTACAAAAAAAAAAACAAAAAAAAACAAAAAAAAACGGGGGCAAGCAAAAAGAAACGGGCTCACACAGAGTCCCTTCTTTTCTGCCCCTTTCTGTCAGGGGGACTTGATGTACCCATTACATATTGGTCCCGAACGTGCTGAATTCAGCAAACACCTTGACGCTGAGTCATCACTGTGAGTGCTTGGGAACCCAGTGGAACTCGGGTGAGATTCAATAAATAAGGACCAGCCCTCGCGAACCCCCTCCCTGGAGTTATTGCATTTCTCCCCTCGGGAAGGGGCCTGGAGTCCTGGTGGGTGGGGAAGGTCGCCTCCCGTGGCCTTTCAGCAGCTGGGAGAGGTCGTGATGGGGCTCTGAAGGTAGCTCAACGCACTGTTCGTGGAGTGGACGGGGATGGAGACCGGGAAGTTGAAGACGGTGGTGGTGGAGGTGCCGCGGTCCAGCACGGACATGGCGGGGCTCCCCGCCTCTGCCGAGCAGTGTGGGGCCAGGACCTGGGACTCAAACTGCAGCAGCTGGCCCATGAAGCTGAAGTTCGGGGAGATGATGCTTCTCCTCTGCTTCACGAATTCAAAGGCCTCGTCCAGCTTGACTCGGTTAGTCCGCATGAGGTAAGCGAGGCAGATGGTGGCCGAGCGGGAAATGCCCGCCTGGCAGTGGACGAATACCCTTCCTCCGGCATTCTTGATGGAGTCTGGAAAACAAAGGGCGGCTGGTTACTGAGAGCTCAGAACGGCCCCAACCCCAGGCATACAGTGTCTAAGAAATGTCACGTGTGGCCTGTGCAGAGATGGCCAATGTCACTTCGTGCCATCACACGGACACTGTTCACGGAGGCAGTGTGGGTGTCATGCAAAGAACAGAGGGCTTTTAAACCCAGACCGAGTATCCAGTAAAAAGATGGACGTTGGGCAAATCGATTCGACTTCCTGAAAATCAGTTTACTAATCTGTAAAGCAGGACATCGAATTTACAGTTTGCAGAGATGTTGCCCAAACCAGACTGATATTTAACGTCTGGAAGAAGGCTCAGAAGAATGTCATTCGAATTCTTGCCAGAGTTTGGGCTCAGTGGCTAAGATGGGGGAGGGAGGCAGAAGTCCCAGGCGTCCGTTCTATTTACCTATAAAGTCGATTGCCTCGTTGAACCAGGAGCTGATGTCCGCCTTGTGGTTGTCCTCCACGGGGATGCTCTTGTACTGGTAATGACCCTCAAAATGGTTGGGACAATTGGCTGAGACGTTGATCAACGCAGTGATGCCCAAGGCATCCAGCATGTCCTTGCGGGAAGCATGATAGGCGCTGCCCAGGTACAGAAAGGGCAGGATCTCCACTGGACCACCCTGAAATTCGGAAATATCGAGCACTTGTCAAGCTTTGCTCAGAGTCAATGCTGGTGCCCACACCTACAAAAACTCTGCTGGAGAAGTCAGCTGCAGATACCAGGTCAACTTCTCAGCACTGTTGTAGCATAATAAGAGACTAAACCTATTTGTCTGCACAGGGCCAATGGTCATTTCTGTGGTGCCAGCAGTTAAAGAATCAGCTCCGTCAGACCACTAAACCATGGGATGAATAATATCCCCGTGTCCCCTCCCTTAGAAATAAAGCTGCAGGTCACTTTCTATATTCTCACTAGCGCTTTCTCCCAGGCCTTTACCAGCTGTTCCTTCTCCCCTCTGGTACGGCTCCCTACTAACCTGATCGTAGAGCGGGGTGCTGCAGGAACTGCACCCCGATTCGGCGCTGTCAGGGACGCTAGTACTCAGAGGAAGGCTGAGCCCCATGGGGGTCGACTGTTTGCTGCACAGCTCCGGGCAGGAAGCCGAAAAAGCTTCATATCCTCCTGGGAATAACAAAGAGATTTTTTTTTTTTTCCATTAGTACCGCTGGGACAGAGCACCTTCAACGCAGCTCCCCCACCCACCAGGGCTGGAAGTTTCACCAGGGAGTCTTTGTTCCCGGAGCCAAACAAACAAAGCCAATGACAAGTCCCCGGAATACGACTCCGGCGCCCCGGCGCTCCAGATGGGGCAGGGACCGAGGGCCAGGCGTGCCCCCGGCAAGGCGCTGGGGGGCGTGCGGCCCGCCCGGAGCTTCCCCAAGGGCGTACCTTTGAGGAAGAAGACTTGCGTGGCGCGCGCCTCGCGGCAGAGCGCGCCGGCGGCCAGCGCCAGGGTGCCGTCGCGCTTGGCAGCGTCCAGAGCGGCGCTGCGCTCGTCCAGCAGCACCACGGCGTGGTAGGCGCCGGCCAGCAGGCGGCCGCGCAGCTCGGCGTTGGGCACGATGTGCTCCAGGCCCATGGCGCCCTTGGCGCGGCGCCGCACGATGGTGCTGAAGCGCACGTTGACCGAGCCGGCGATGTGGCCGGCGTTGAAAGCGAAGAAGGAGCGGCAGTCCAGCAGCAGGCACTGCGCCGCGCGCTCCCGCAGCAGCGCCCGCAGGCCTCCGGCGTCCAGCGAGCCCACCTCCAAGACCATGGCCGGCCCCAGCGCCCCCAGCGTGCAAGTACTCCTGTGTTCTTTGTCCTCCGAAGCCAAGGGCAGGGAAGCGGCTTTCTAGGAAGAGCCCGACCCCGGTGACTTTCTTTGCGCGGAACCCAAACTGCTTTTGGACTGAGCGAGGGGCTGTGGTGCGGGTTTTCTTGCTGCTCCCCTGACTGTCCCTGCGGCCCGCGTCGCACGTTCCGCCCCGGTGTCCTTCGCAGCGAGCTCTGCCCCGGGGAGTGCGTTTATATGTGGCCCTCCAGGGGCGGGGCAGGGCGGGCGCTCAGGGGGAGGGGAGTTGTTTGTTTGAATGGCGGTCACGTGACCGGGCGGTGACGTCACCCGCCCTGCCCGGCTTGGCGCCGGCAGAGCCAGAGGCGAAGACGTCACCGG
>NW_011888960.1:1821519-1831668 GCF_000151845.1 Pteropus vampyrus
GCTTCCTGCGCTTTTGCACACACGTGTGCCCCTTCCCTCATTTCCTCGTCCCCAACTGGGGGGAAACAGAGTCCCAAGGAGAAGCGATTTACTTGCCCAGTGTCACACGGCTAGGGGCGTGGGGACAGGATGGAGAGGAGCCTGAAATGAAGGTTGGAGAAAATTTTAACAGATGTGTCCGTAGAAGTGTCGTTCTTATCACGAACAACCGGGGCGCGTTGGGGTGGGAATGTTTTTCTGTTTTCCAGACTTTCCTGTTACTTAAAAAAAAAAAAAAAACAATACATTTAATAAGTAAAATACCTTCCAATCAGACCCCTGGTGGGAAAGTGTTCTCTTTACTCGTGGGGTCCCTAAAACACTTTGAGCCGAGGCAGGTGGGTCAGGGAGTTAAAATCTCTGGGGGGTTCACAAGGCGCCCTTGTGGATTGAGGGGTTCTGGTGTTTGGGTGGCGATCGACAGCGCCCCCCAGGGGCCGCACGACACGTTTCTGATTAGATTTGCTGGAGACAGATGGAGCCGCTCCGTTTCTTTATCCCACAAACACATACTGATTGGGGAGCTCTTAAGAGCTGGGCTTGAGCGCTCCAAAAGGAGCCAAGCCCGACACCCTCGTCCTGGTTTCCTCCATCCACAAGGGCTGAATTCGAAATCCAATCCTGTGGCGCTTAAGGAGGATTTCCAGGACCTGCACACACGTTTGGGAGGACCCCCATTCAGTCACCCGCGCGCTCTGA
This sequence comes from Pteropus vampyrus, assembly GCF_000151845.1. Lineage (NCBI taxonomy): Eukaryota > Metazoa > Chordata > Mammalia > Chiroptera > Pteropodidae > Pteropus > Pteropus vampyrus. Next base: position 1,822,258 of record NW_011888960.1, read on the forward strand.
GGCCCTAGCGACGGCCCTCTGGGCAGTGGAGGCCGCTGCGGTGGCACCGAAACGCTAGGTACACAAACATTGCGCCACTGGGCGCGGGTGCCGACTCTGGAACATTCTGCGGTTTCTTCCCTTCTGCTCTTGGGGGGAAGGGGGATTTCACTGCCACCCTATGTCGTTAGATCTGTGATTGTATCACCATAGATGACTTCTGCATTTGCATCGCTTAGCTACTGTGTTTACACACGCTCGAACTTTCTGCCTAAGTTCTAGAAAAGTTCGGAGCCTAGTGCTTTTTTTCTTTTTAAAGGGAGATTTCTACCTTCAGAAGAGCATGGGTGAAAGGCAGCAAAGAGGTCTTCAGATAATGGCCACACTCACCCCTTATCTTAAAAAAAGAAAAGAATTTCTTTTGTTTATATTACTTAGTCAGCTGAGGAACTCAACATATTTTTTGCATTCAATCATAAAATGTTAGAGCTGCTGGCTTTTCACAGCGTGCCAGTTTGATCTGCCCCCCCCTTTTTTTTTTTTACCAAGAACATTTATTATTCCGTCCCATCCACATTTTTAAAAAGGAAAAAAAATGAATTTTTAAAAATTAAAAGAAAACCTTTTTATATACGTATTCATTGGTGGTGTCACAGCCCAGCCCTGGAGTCAGGTGTCTGCTGAGTGCAGTGGGTTTTTCCTCTTTATTCCTTACTGGAGAGAGCAGAGCTGGGACCCCGCGCTGTCCTTCCACTGCTGGGTGATCCTGCTAGGCACATCTCTTCCCCAGCTGAGCCTCTGAGCCCACATCCATACAATGGGTTTATAACTGGCTACTTTGTGGGTGGTTTGAGGCCCGGGCGAGAGATGGTAGGTATGAGCTTCCAGGCCCTACCGTGCACCTTTTCCTGATGATTCACTACATTTCTTGGTTTTCCGCTGCCCAGCAGAGCAGCCTTATATCACCATGCCACTGTGTGTTTCAGGGTCTGGCACCAGAACCTCGGGGTGTCTCCACAAGACACCAGAAGGTGTGGCGAGGCAGAGGCCCAGCTCAGGGGAAGGTCCCTCCTTGAGACCAACTGACACAATGGCTTCGGTGTTGCCACCGAGACCCCCAGTCCAGGCAGTGACGATGCCGCTTCTGGCTGGAGATGGAGCCAAAGAGAGGCCAGCACGATCTGGTCTGTGGTGACAACAGAAGCAGCAAGGGCCTGGCAGCCAAAGGGGACAGACTGAGTCTTTTTGACCTGGGCTCCTCCCAATGTTAGGTGTGCCTAGGAATAAACCTAGAGGTGGTACTGGGCGGTGGGAATGGTTTGGATTCCGAAGGCGAAGGCGGGGCCTGGACTCCCACCTTTCATATGTGGGCCTGCAGAAGTCACTTGCCCTTGCCGAGCCCCTGCCTTCTCCCTTTTGTGGTGTCTCCAGGGGACTGTGGGGAGACTCGGTGTAGCTAGGGTTGGCATCACCCCACAATCACTGTCCGCATCCTGCCCTCAAAGTCAGCTTTGGATCTGTCCCGGGATCACAGGAGAGGAAAGGGTGGCTCCCTGTCTGCTCTGTGACCTTGGGCAAGAGGCTTAACGTTCCTGAGCCTCGGTTTCTCCATCTTTAAACTGGGACTGTGGCCCTCATAGGGCTGAGGAAGACCACGTCTGAGAAAGCGCCAGGTGCAGGGGTGCTCTTGGGAGCGGGGGCTGCCTCCGACTGCTCCGTGTTCTCTTGAGGAACCACAGCCCTTTCACTGTCCCCCCTGGGCTGTTGGAGAGCTCCCCTCTCTGCTCAGTACCCTCCACGACTCCCTCTTTCCCACCCATCCAGCCCTCATCCACTCTGCCGTGGTCCCCTAGGAGAACTTGGTGGGCCTGTGATCACTGGATGTCTCTCGTCCTTCCCACCCCCACACCTGCGCTCACGTGGCTCCTCCTCCTCCTCCTCCTCCGCCTTGTTGCTGTCCCCTTTGGGTTGGGCCATAATCTTTCCCCATCCTCCAAGACCCAGCCAAAGTGCCTCCGAGAAGCCTTCTCTGGTTTCTCCAACTTTTCCGGCCCCAGGGCCCTGGAGGACTTTGTCCCAACATTCGGATTGTGTCAAAGTCCCGGAGATCCTCCCCTCCCCTCCCTGACTTGCTTGGGGGCAGGGCTGTGACTTTCTCCTCTTTGACTTCCCCACCCTCCCACCTTGGGTGCAGCCCTGGCACCTAGTAGGTCCACAATTCATTGTGCGGTGGAAGAATATTTTCAAAGAGCACTGCTGAAAAGTATCAGAAGAGAACGGGACAGAAATGGCCACTTATTAAGCTTCTCCCCTGCACCAGCTGCATTACAGACATCATCTCAAGAACTAAGCAGGATATGATTATGAACTGATCCCACAAGGTGCTTGTTATCCCCATTCCACAGGCAAGGAAACAGGCTCAGAGAGGGGACGTACCCACAGCCGATGACCACGAGACGCGGGACCAGGCCCCGGGCCTGTCTGACCGAGAGACGGAGCGGACCCAGCCATCCAGCTGTGGGAACCTCAGCCTGTTGATGCCTCTGCCTGTGCAATCCCACCCTAGGCAGCGCTGGCTGAAGCCTCCGCCTCTCGGCTTGTCTGGAGCTCTGCTCACTCTGGGCAGAGAGGTCCCCAGCATCAGTTCTGAAGGGAGCCCGCACGTCCTAGGATCCCCTGAGTCAGGCTCTGGTGTCACTGCTGCCTCTCCCAAGCCACTTGGTGCTTGGGATTTGGGGGAGCCAGAGGCAGGGAGACTCAGCAGCCGCTTGGCCCATGGGTGACTTCACCCTCCACACTCAGGCAGTTAGGATAGAGCAAGCTGATATTGCACAATCCTTACAAACAGAACTCCATGGTCAGGCCTGGCAGAGCTTGCAGCACTGTGTCATGTCAGCGAGCCCCCTCCTTTGAGACAAGGGCCCAGAGAGGTTAGGCAACCTCTCCAAAGTCACACAGTGTTCAGAACATTCTAACTTTGCTCAGCTTGTGTGAGCCATTCACCTTTGTTTGAACCCTCAAACATTTATCTCTAGAGGCTGGGATTACTTTCATTTTCTTCCCTATAACTCTGTATGGTTTGAAGTTTTCAACACAAATGTGGAAATTTTGTAATCAAGAATGAAAGTTAAAAATATTGGCAGGCAACCATATTTAGCCTAAACCATATTTATATTTAGGGCAACTTATTAAAAAAAAGTTGCAGCGTTAGACCGCTTGGGTTAGAACCCCAGCTTGACCACTCACCTGCTGTGTGTCCTTGGGCAAGTTACCTCTCTGAGACTCAGTTTCCTCACGTGTAAAATGAGGATAATAATAGCATTTTTCTTGTAGGGACAATATGAAGATCACAAGAGACAGGGGTCAGCAAGCTACAACCCATGAGCCAAAATCTAACCCATTCCCTCTTCCTGTACGACCCACATGTTAAGAAAGGTTTATACATTTTAAATGGAGGAAAATCGAAGGATATTTTGTGACACGAGAAAGTTGTACACCATTCACATTTCCGTGTCCACAAGTAAAGTTTTATTGGGACACGACCACGCCCATTCGCTTACTATCCTCTGAGGCTGCTTTCAGACTACAATGGGAGGTGACTAGTTGTGACACTGTGAGAGGTTCACAAAGCCTAAAATATTTACCTCTGTCCCCTTACAGGAAAAGTCGGCCAAGCCGATATGGATGAAATGTGCTTTAGAACAATGCCAGGCTCAAGGTAAGCGTTTAGTAAACTTTGATGTTATTAATATATGGATATTTATAAAATCTTCTTCCCCTAGGATGAGTTTAAAAGCAGTCATCTCTTTTAAAATAGGTTTCGTTGGGCCTCAGGCATGTTAAAATACAAAATTCAACTGAGTAAATTTGACGACCTAATTGGCTTTATTAAAGGATTCGTGAATCAGGCAGCCAGAAGGGGTTGTACAAAATGGAAAATATTGATAGGCAGAAAGAGGCCGGACTCTGAAGAGTGGATGATGTGAGCCTAGGACGCCGTCCCTAGGGAGAAGGCAGGGGGTCTCGTCAGGCAGATTGCCTCACTCGTGTTGGTCTGGAAGTTCCAGACTGATTGGTTTAAAATTCCAGTCCTGGGAGAGGCTCGAACTGCACCGAGGTTAATTAAGTTTGGTTTGGTGACGTGGCTTAGCCAAAGTGACTCCATTTTGGCTGCTGCTCTTCTTCTTCTTTTTTTTTTCTAACGGGCACATCTTTCATACGGTCATGTTCTGAAAGGGGAATGTCATGGTTAATTGACATAATTAATTGACGGCGATTTTCTTTCTTAACGGTGCATAAGTTAATGAGAGGGCCTTAAATCACTGACATCTTAGATCCAGTAGAATACAGTAATGTAAAAAGGTTTAAGACGGACCGAAATTAAAATGCCACAGTCATTCCATTAACAAATACTCTAGCATGAGGACAGACTAGCTAACAAACAGGTACAACCCAGGTGCCAAGTGCCAGGGTAGACATTGGGGAGGCTCAGACAAGGGGCCTTCACTCATCTTGTCATGAGGAAAGATGCCCAGAACAGGGGACAGCTACCTGGAGATAAACACTGGTGTAGAATAGAAATGTCTGGACGAAATACCTCTGAGAGACGGGTCCGTTTTCTACCACTTTCCCCTGGGGAGATTTCGTTTCCTCTCCTGCAAAATGGGGGCAGTAATAACCCCAAGGGACCAACTGTCAGATTCACTGTGGGACCAGACGAATCCCAGCAGCCTGTGTGAACAGTCCCCGTGGCTGGCCATTTCTGTCTGTCCCACTAGCCCGGGAGCTGGGACTTGGTTTCTCGCCTCTCTTGGTCCCCAGCATAAACCTCGAAGCAGGGTCGTTGGACAGGCACATGAAAACAAGCCGAGGAGAGGGACCAGGAAGTAGCAGGGCCTCCATGACTCAGGCAAGCCTGTTCCTGAACCAAGGACACAGCCTGCCAGCATGGCCCTAAGCCACACCCCGGCCACTGGGGGAACTGACGCCAGGGGAGAAGCGACAGCTTTCTGTTGTTAGCTAATGTTTTTAGACAGAGTATAAATTGAGACATAATTTCCTTTTCATGATTAGAAAACACTAATTAATGTTGGAGGCAGCAAATGAGGTCATAGTTTTTCCCCAGGGACGAGGAAGAAACGTTATTGGTGGCACGTTCCAAATCACAGCTGAAGACTCAGAAATTATGCATCCCAATTTCGCCCTTGGGGGTACGTTTTTTGGAGGGCAGCTCTTATTAATGATCATCGCCAAACTCTACTGAGCACGTGCTGTGCTCCCGGCACTCTGCCAAGTGCCTTATGGTCCTTTGCTCGTGTGATCGTGACACCGTGAGGCAGGTGCCATTGCCACCCCCGTGTGAGGAGGCGAGGCACCTAAGTGGGACCCAGAGAAGTTAACTAACTTGTCTTTAGGCGCGCAGCCAGGAAGCGGCTCCGCTGGGTGCCCGGTGCTCCCTCCCTCCCTCCCTCCATTTCCTAAGTCCTTTGTCCTTATCACTGCACAACACACCGTGGGCGTGTCACGAGGGTGGCATGTCGCACCATTTCACTATTTCTTGGGATGCTGACTTTTAGGGGGTTGCTTCTAGGTTCAAGAGGAAAGGGGAAAGGAAATATACCCCACACTCAGGCTTTCTGCCTGGGGCTCCCTGACTCCCTGAGCCGCATGGCACAAATGATTCATTCTCTGGCCTTGACCTCAGAGGGTTTGGCCACCCACTGAGAGTGAAGTCACACCTCCAGCTTTCCAACTCGTTCATTGGTTCACTCATTCGACTTCAGGCAGGCAAGAAACGGGCCTGGTTGGGCTTGCTTGGGGTCAGAGACAAGTACACAAATGCCTCTCCCTGTCCCAAAGTTATGGCTGGACTGCTCACTTCTGGCCTAAGAAACCCTCCTGGAGTAGTTCGTTAGGGCTGTTGTAACAACATACCACAAGTAGAGTGGCTTAATACAACAGAAAGATATTGCCCCACAGCTCTGAAGGGGCGGGTCCTCGTGAAGGCTGGGAGTGAGACTGGTCCAGGCCTCTCCTCTTGTGTCTGGTGGGTTGCCGGCAATCTTTGGTGTTCCTTGGCTAGTAGAGGCATCAGCCTGACTCTGCCTTCATCTTCACGCGGCCTTCTCCGTGTGTGTGTGTGTGTGTGTGCACATGCCCGTGCACCTGTGTCCAGGTTTCCTCTCGGTCTAAAACTTTCTCTTCATATTAGATTAGGTCCCACCCTAAAATGACCTCATTTTAACTTGATGACCTCTGTAGACACCCCGTTTCCTAATAAGGTCACATTCTGAGGCTTTGGGGATTAGACTTAACATATCATTCTCAGGGGACATAATTCAATCCTTAACAGGGCTGGTAACCCAAAGGTAATCCTCTGATAATAATATGTTTAATACTACAAAGATGTCCATTTGGCCCAGGTAAATATATCCATTTCACACGATCCTCCCGAAAATACTGAGGATGTTTCTTTTTTCCTCCCTTGGAGTTCAACGAATTTGTTCTGAAGTTGATAGGATATAATAAACAATCAAGAATAGCCAGGAAAACTAAAAAAGATGGGCAGTGGGGTGGGGGTGAGCCCTAGCAGATACCACGACATGCCATGAATTCTCAGCAATGGAACTGGTGTAGTCGGAAGATGAACAGCCAGACAGACCCATGGAATGGGATAGAAAGCCCAGAAACTTGCCCAAGGACGTATGGAAATTTGGTGTATGATGAAGGTGGCATCTCAAGTCGCTGGAGCATAAGGGACTTTTTTAATGAGTGATCTTGGGACAACTGGACAGCCATTTGGGAAAAAAGATTAGAAGCGAACCCGTACCTCCCTCCAAATATTGAAATGAATATCGAACGGCCCAGAGTCTAGATTTTAAAAATGAACACTTACAACTTGTAGAGGAAAACGTAAGAGGATTCTTTGATCACCCGGAAGTAAGGACAGCCTTTCAATGTAGAAACAGTTAAAAAAAAAAAAAAAAAAAACCTTGATAAATTCAACTACATAAAAATTAAAGATAAATTAAAAAAAAAAAAAACTTTTTATGGCCAAAAAGAAAAGCTCCATAAGCAAAGTTAAAAAACAAACAAACAAAAAAAAAACAAATGGGAGACAATATTTGTAACTTAAGGACAAAGGCTAATTTCACTAATATTTATGGTGTCCTTAGAGATGAAAAAAATATATCATTTTAAAATGGCCCAAAGCCACAAGCAGATAGTCACAGAACAAGAACTGCAGACAGACCCCGAATATGTATAAAGATGCTCGTTCGTAATCACGATAAGAGGTAAGAAAATTATAACTACAACTGAGAGGCTCTCATCTATCAAATTGGCAAAAATCCAAAAATTTGACAGGACCCTCTGCTGAAACAAGAGCCATCTGAATGTGGACTGGATGTGAGCTGATGCGACAAACATGTTAATTTGGGTGGTTACTTAGGGGAATGTCTTGTTCTTACGAGATGTGTGAAGAAGAATTTAGTGGCGAAAGGTCACGATGTTAGCACCTTGCTCTAAATGTTCAGAAGAAAATGCACACGTAAACAAATATGACAGAACGTTAACACGAGGACTTACGAGCCAGTGCTCTTAGCAGCATTATTCATAATAGCCAAAACTGGAAACAACCCAAATGCCCACCAATTGATTAATGAATAGGCGAAATGTGGGAAATGGATTTACGGGGACGCTACTCGGCAATAAAAAGAAACAAGCGAGTGACAGGGGCTGTCATATGAAACTCAAAGATGTGATAGTGAACGAAGCCAGACACACGAGACCGCGTAGTGTCCGATCCCACTTAATCCGAAACGTCCAGAAAAGGCAGATTGATAGAGGCATTCGGTAGATTAGTGGTTGTCTAGGGCTGGCGTGGGCACAGGGGTCACCTGTAAGTGGGTTTAAGGGAGGGACCTACCCAGGGGACCATGAGAATGTTCTAAAATTGATTTCGGGTGATGGTTGCATCACTTGGTAAAGTTACCAAAAAAAAAAAAAAAAATTGGATTTATACTCATATAGGGTATATGTCATGATATTTAAAGTATACCCTAATATATTTTTTAAAAGATTCAGTTCATGATTCAGGTTGAGATTCAGTTGACGTCTGACCCAGGAGCCCTTCCTGGGTGGTCGTAGCTGGGGAAGATGCCACCCTTTGGCTGTAGAGTCCTGTGGGTCCCAAGACCTAGCACAGCCTCTGAGTCACGTCAGTACCGATTCACACACTGTGCCCTCCACCTCGGTGTGAGCTCCCTGGGGACAATGCTCAGTGTTCGTGGAATCCTCCAGCAAGTTTCAGCTCACATGCGACTCAGCGAAGCCTTGCTGAGGGAACGTGCAAGTGGCAAGGCAGAGCCGGGCAGAAAGAGAATCCGATTTCCTGAGCGGGGTCCTTGAGACCTAGATGAGTGTGAGTACGGTATACTTAATGTAATGCAGTTTTATCCCGTAGATAAGAATGCCAGGCAAAGGGAAGAAAGCTCGCTGCTATGTGAATGAAGTGAGTAGACAAGTTACTCTTTCCTGGGAAAGGCTGGCAGGGAATAGAAAGCGAGAAGGAAGAAAATATAGATGTAGGTAAATGAAAACCTTGGTTGGGGAATCTGATGTATGAAGATGATAAAGATATGGCTTACAGAAGGGAGCAGAGGGGAGGAAGAAAGGGAGGGAGGGCGGGAAGGAGAGAAGCAAGGAGAGAAAGGGTGTGGGGTGCGGGGGAGAGAGCAAGCAAGCCACACCCCACAGGGCTCCGAAGGCCCTGAGGGGACCCGGGCTGTTCCTCTGAGTGGGGCAGGAGCACAGAGGCTGTGCTCAAAGCAGTGACAGGGAGGATGTGTGTCATCGACAGGACAATCATAGGAGTCACTTCACTTGCGAGTGTGAGGATAAGATGAGTTCACAGTACAAAGTTGAAGCACGGTGACACATAGTAAGCACCAAACCCACAAGTTAGGGGCATGATCACTATTTTCTCTCCCTCACACTGCAGGCCCACAGAGGTGAAGCATCTCTTGAGGTCACAGCTGTCCATCTTGTGTCCCGCGGGCAGCCAGGCTAAGCATGTACCTGCCCTTCAGGAGAAGCCCAGGGGCGGGCGGTCTGCTCCTGGGGGACAGGGGTGCCGGGCAGTGAAGGACGGGCAGAGTACAGGGTGACTTAACTGTGCCACCCACCACCTCCACTTCCTGGGCCTCTGAACCTCCATTCCTCACCTGGGGTGGAGTGTAGCAGTGACACCTCCTACAGGGGTCTCTAAGGGGCCAGACTAAGGCCGAGCCAGTGAACCCAAGCCAGGGCCTGGGGTCAGCGTCTCACAAAAAGTGCTGCCTATTCAGGTTCCTTTATGTGGCAGATATTTATTGACTCATGTCACAAGCCACACCAGCTGGGACGCTGGTGACACCAGGTGAACAAGAGATA
>NW_011888960.1:1833358-1836576 GCF_000151845.1 Pteropus vampyrus
CTACAAGAACAGGAACTGGTGCTACCAGGCACCTGCTGTGTGCCAGGTGCTCAGATGAGGTGTCACCTGTGCCCAGGTGGCATTCCTATTGTTTCCCCCATTTATGGAAAAGAAAACGGGCTCAGAGCCATTTGGGCACATGACTGGAGTTCCTGGAAAAGGGGGCAGAGCCAGGCTGGAACTCAAGACTCCTGGCCGGAAGCACGGGCCCTATGTGCTCTCAGAGGATCTGAATGGTAAAGAAGACAGATGGCTTCCCGCCTGGGCCTGGCCACCTCAGCCCAGGCCTCGGCCTCAGGCATCTACCAAGAGGCTAGCCTGGAGGAGGATCTGGACGGAGGTGGACCACAGCCTCACAGCTGTTCTTGACCACAGACGTGGGCTAAGTGAAGCCCGGCTGGAGGCTGGGGCCACCTTGAGAGCCAGCACCTCGGCCAGGAGCCAGGTTCACCTCTGGCCCTCAGGCTGGGACAAGTGTGTCCCTTCCAGCCTCCTTCTTGCTTAGAAGTCCTCTCTGCCTTGCACTTCCTGAAGTTTCTGCTGCAGTGCCAGTGATGTGCTTAACCCCTCGTCTCCTGGCCCTCCCTCCCACCCCAAGTGGGGGCTCTGGTTCCTGGGGAGCTGCCTCAGAGCCAGAGGGGAAGGGTCCCAGGAGAGCAGGGGCCACGGGTTTCCAGGGGAAGAGAACATGAGTCTGGGACCCTTGAGGGCTCCATTTCAGCTTCACCTATTACTGCGGCCTTAGACACTTGGCCCCTCAGAGCCTCAGTTTCTTTGGCTGTCAGATGGGGTTGACAGTGACAACAGCCTTGCAGAATACATTTGCAGGTGGAATAATGGCAGCCTTTGACAGCGTCCGGGGCCCCTTCTCTGTGCCGGGCACTGTCATAACTATGAGGCGTGCCTTTCCTAACTAATAATATCACCTCGTGGGGTTTTTACAGACTGTGACCCATGCAGGGAACAGGACTGGCCCGCTCACTGTGTGCCCCAGCACCTAGTAGGGTGCATGGCACAGAGTAGGTGCTCTGGATGAAAGAAGAGCCAACAGTGCAGATGTTGGAGAGGAAATAACCTGGGTTCATAATGAGACACCCCCAGTTTGCCAGCTCTGTCGTTCCCCATTCTGTGACCTTACATAATTGCCTCTACCTCTCAGAACCTCAGTCTCCTCATCGTAAAATGCAATCATGATTACAATAATACTACAAAAGGGTCACTGTGAGAATCAGAGACATATAGAAAGGCACCTTCACCTGCAACTCAGTAAATGGTACCTTTATTATTGTTTTGAATTATTAATTCACATTTTTGAATTTTATTTATTTTAAATAAGAAAATGTCTGCAAAGGGATTTTGAAAAGCACGACCCAGTGTCTTCAGATGTGTTTGATGCTATCGATCTGCCTGAGGACACACACCAAAGGAGACCTTTTCTAAGTCAGGATGGAGGTGGAGGCTGTCAGCTCGAGGGAGGGACTCACAGAGACATTGGTCACCCTGTGAGCCAGCATAAGATGGGGTGGAACAAGGCTCTGAGACACAGCCTGAGACCCACGTGGGCCAGACTGGGATCAGGCCACACCCTGGATGCTCAGATCAGAGCCCAAGCCTGACCCCAGCCAGGCCAGGGGGCTCAGGTAGGTCATGGCAACACCGTTTTGGCCAGCTGAGTGGCCTTTTATAAACCACCTTGCTCACCCTCATCATTCCAGTTGGGAAAGTGGAGCCGGGAAAGGGCACAGGCTGGCCAAGGTGACTGCAGATCATCAGGCACGGAGCAGAGACCAGACTCTCTGATTCCTGACCCCAGCCACCAAAGTCCCTTGCCTGGCTGAGCATTCTCACAGAAGCCACTCCGCCCACCTCCTGTGCTCGGGAGGGCACAGACATGGACAGGTTGATTCCTGTTCAGTCCAGGCCACATGCCCGGTGGTGGCCAGCCCCATGCCCGATCTTACTTGCGCTCTTGCCTGTCCTCAGGTCAGCCTTGATATGTGGTAAGGCTCAGAAATATCTGCCGAGTGAATGACACCTGCTGGGTGCTGGGCCCAGGCTAGGACCCTTTGCGCCTCAGAGGGCTGTGTAGGACTTGACTTTGAGATCCCAGACATGAAATCCATGTGAAGCAGTGAAAAGGGTGACACAGGCACGAGGCACAGCCCATCGGGGCAGCAGGGCTGTATGGAAGGCTGGCTCCGGGCCATACAGCCCAGGTTCATGTCTTGGCTCCACCATGGACTAACTGGGGGGCCTTGAACCAATTCCTTAGCTACTCTGTGCCTCGATTTGCTGGGGTAACAGAGCACTCACCCCTCAGGGTGAGATGAAGATTCGTGAGATGCACACACTTGGCACAGGGCCTGACCCGCCGTCCTCGCTCTCCAAAAGGTGGCTGTCGTTATTGTCCAGAATGGTTGTCTCTGAACCACACACTCGCACATGCACACACGTGGCATCCCCTGAAACTGGATTGCTTTAGAAAGCAGGGCTGTTGCCTCGACTCATTGTGGCAGAACTTTCTGGTAGCCATCAGCACTGCCCTGGTGCCACCGTTAATCCCCTCCGATTATTTCTGGATGATTCCAGCCAGCTCGAAGCCCCTTCGTTCCTGCCCTGGGCGGTCACGCAGCAATTCCTGGGGAGAAACTGAGACCCGTGAGTGCCCTCACTCGAAATGGCCCCAGTCTGCTGGGCGAAGCGGGGTCAGCCACAAGCAGTGGACAGGGGAAATGAGCTCGCAGTGACCTCAGGCCAGGCATTCACCCCTGTGGGCCTCCACATCCCCTGTGAGAAAATAAGGGGGTGATCTAAATTAAGAGGGCGATCTCCACCCTCTGTCCCTCTGATGGCTAACGCACAGTGTTTCTATTTCTGCGTTTTCTGTTACAGCATCATCATTCCCACAATCGCCGGCACTGTTGGAACACTTGCCGGACGTCAGACAGTCGGCTCGGTGATTGACATGATAGCAGCGATCGGTTATCAGGCGTGATGATTCACCAGCCGTGAACCCTTGACCGATTATCTCGTTTAATCCTGACAGCAGCCCCGTGTGCAGGGGGTCATGGCCATCCTCACCCTGAGAGTGAGCAAGTAGGTTCCACAGGATGAGCTGTCCTCATCCTGCTGGGATAGGGACCCAAAACCCAGGCTCGTCATCACTAGGTCATGCCCAAGTCACTAAGCACGTGAGGTGGGAATTATGTCTATTTTAC
>NW_011888960.1:1837296-1856318 GCF_000151845.1 Pteropus vampyrus
ATGATTCCAGCCAGCTCGAAGCCCCTTCGTTCCTGCCCTGGGCGGTCACGCAGCAATTCCTGGGGAGAAACTGAGACCCGTGAGTGCCCTCACTCAAAATGGCCCCAGTCTGCTGGGCGAAGCAGGGTCAGCCACAAGCAGTGGACAGGGGAAATGAGCTCGCAGTGACCTCAGGCCAGGCATTCTCCCCTGTGGGCCTCCACATCCCCTGTGAGAAAATAAGGGGGTGATCTAAATTAAGAGGGCGATCTCCACCCTCTGTCCCTCTGACGGCTAACGCACAGTGTTTCTATTTCTGCGTTTTCTGTTACAGCATCATCATTCCCACAATCGCCGGCACTGTTGGAACACTTGCTGGACGTCAGACAGTCGGCTCGGTGATTGACATGATAGCAGCGATCGGTTATCAGGCGTGATGATTCATCAGCCGTGAACCCTTGACCGATTATCTCGTCTAATCCTGACAGCAGCCCCGTGTGCAGGGGGTCATGGCCATCCTCACCCTGAGAGTGAGCAAGTAGGTTCCACAGGATGAGCTGTCCTCATCCTGCTGGGATAGGGACCCAAAACCCAGGCTCGTCATCACTAGGTCACGCCCAAGTCACTAAGCACGTGAGGTGGGAATTATGTCTATTTTACTGATAAAATAAACATACCTGTGGCCCAGAGTAGGGAAGTGACTCAGTCCACATCATACTGTTTGACATGGTGGCCTCTGAGGATATCCTGCTTCTGCCTCCCTTTATTCCGATTGTCTCGACCGAGGCATCCGAGAAATGTGCTTGGGCTTCGTGACTCTCCCTCACCACTTGGGACTGCTGTCCCGTTACTCTGGGCCCACGGCTGAGCTCCAGATAACTGAAGGACCGGCCTTCGGCAGGTAGGTCTGGCTTCAGATGAGCGGAGCCCTCACGTGGAAACAGAGACACAAACCGTGGAAGGTCCCACCCGTCCACGGCCTGGCTCCTCAGTGACACTCGGGGAGGGGACTTACCCCACCAGGGCCCTCGCTCATGCTTCATGTTCGTCACCTTCTTTGTGGCCCAGGACAATGACAATCTCCACTTGGCAGGAAATCAAGGTCATGTGGGAATCAGTGACTAGCGCCCACGGCAAATTGTATCATCAAGGATAATTCTTAAAACTCCAGCAGATTGTGGAGGGGAGGGGGTTGTTTTTCCCCTTTGAAGGAGAGAATTTGGAGGTGTGGCCAGCAGAGAAAGAGGTGGTGTTGAGGGGCGTGGCTGCGGCTTCAAATGCTCCTTGGCCAGAAGCCTGTTCCCTTTCAGCGGCCGCCATGGAATGAATGGTGGCTTAATTCCTCTTTGCAGTCTTCCCATTATAGACTCACCTTTCCCCAACTCCCCAGGAGCAGGGAAAAGTGGAAGCTGCTATTTGATTTCTGAGGGCCGAGGAGGAGGGTGACTCATTCCGTGAGCAGAGGGGGCCTTGGGAAGACCTGGGCTTTTGTTCCCTTTGGTACCAAAATGAATCATTGACCTCACCAAGTCACAGTGGCCAGTCCCAAACTTTCCTGGGTAGAAGCAGCCCAAGTATCGCAGATGAGTCAGGTGGGGCGCCATCAAGGGCGGGGACCAGCGTGAAAGGCTGAGCCCTTCCTCACTCCTCCTGCACTTTGGCTCATGGAGGAGGCCAGACAGGTCTTGGTTCTCCTTGGAGCGAGGTGGAAACTGGAACCAGAAAAGGAAGTTGAGGTGCAATGCCTCTAACCAGACCGGTCAGCAAGGCGAGGACCACCGACCACACACTAGCGCTGTGTGGGACTATTCAACAGATTCGTTTGATCATTCATTGATTCAGGCAGGGGGTAAAGAGCGTTGACTGGATGCCCACCAGGCGCTCGGCATTCTGTCTGCTACCAAACCCCCAAGCCTTCTCCAGCCTGCAAAGGAGAAATGTGATTCCCATGCACGGACGGGGAAACTGAAGCACTGGCCAAGGCAGCCCAGAGCCTTGCTTCTTCGGCCCTGTGTCTGCATCAGTGGGAGGAGCGTACCCATCCCACGTGTCACCACCTGGTTTGCTCCAGGAGAGTCTGGAAAGCCCAAGACTTTTCCCAACGAAGTCGCCTGGGTTATTTCAGAAGAGGAATCTGCCGCAAGGAGAAGCAGAGACTCGAGCCTGTCCTCTGGGGCCTCAGCATCCCAGAGGCCGGAGGCGTGAGCCATTACGCGACCATGCCCCGAGTCCTGGCCGTGGTCCAGGCTGTGCCCTGCGGGCCGTGACCCCTGCTCCACCATGCTCTCCTCCTCCCTTCCTCAGCATGGAGGAGACCGAGTGGTGCTGGCAGCTGCTTCAGCATCTGGCAGAACATTCCGCACCATAGCCAGGGCCCCCTCACTCCCCAGCCATCCTTGGGGATGACCGATGACTCATATTTCCACTTTCAATGCAAGGCCAGGCACTGGATCTTTCATGACCAACAGGACTGGCCATACGGGCATTGGGAATAAGGACATGAGCTATGACATCAGACAGAGCTGAGTTCAAATCCTCCTGCTGCTGCCCGTTGGCTGTGTGATTTCAGGCAACTAGTTTACCCTCTCTGAGCCTCTGCTTTTCCCATTTGCAAATGGAGGCCACACCCATCAACTCCGATGTCTTCTTTACCGAAAAAGTTTCTTCCCTTTTGCTTGCGGCTCTGAAAAGTGGACCATTTCCTTCTATCCATTTTCTTCTTTATATAGTCACCATTCACAAGCCAAGGAAAGACGAAGCCGAAATTAGATTTCTTAAAACGGAACAATAGTATTTATGTATCGTTTACTTACTATGTGCTAAGAATCTACTAGCAGGTGCTATCACCAGCCCCAGTATAGATGAGAAGCCTGAGGCCCAGAGAGGTAAAGATGAGAAGCCTGGGGCCCAGAGAGGTAAAATAACTAGCCTGAGGCCACACAGCCAGTCGGTGGCAGAGCTGAGATTCTCACCCATGCTGCCTGGTGTCAGCGTCCATGCTCGTACTCATTATGCCAAGAAAAGGGAAGATGCCGCATGATGCACGTGGTGTGATGCTGGGCACTCAGTGAATTCCGAGTGTGTTTGCAGCCAGCATTATTACTACTATATTCTGGCTTTGCTATCGCCAGGTCTGAGTCTCATCCTTGACCGTGAGAAGAAGCGGGTCGGGTCTCCCTGCCCTCCTAGCCAAATCCGAGAGCTGAGGGGCGCTTGAGTTAAAGAGGGGCAACTGGTCTACCCCAATGTGTGGTCCCCTGAGCACGCCAATGAAACATTCCTTCTCTCTGCCCTTGGGCTACTGACTTCATGTCTCTGGGCCTCAGTTTCTCCATCTGTCAAGTGAGGATGCTCTGCTCTACCTTATCTTTGGGCTGGGAACGGGAGAGAAGGTGCCAGATGTGCACCGAATGCTCTGGTAAAGAGTGGCAGGTCGTCTGCAGACTCTGTGGCCCAGGCAGCCTAGCACCAGAGGCCCGTTTTAACCACCGGGCCCCACTGCTTCCCACATAGAATGCTCCTACCAAAAGGCAAAGCTTGCAGATTGGGCCCCAAATCCCCAAACCAAAAGGCCAATGAGATGCTGATAACAGAAGACGCACCTGAACGAAGTATCCCCGTGAGGTTATAAGCGAAAGGCTAGGTACAGGATTATTGGGAAAAGACACATAAAAAGAATGCAGGGCTAGCAACATTCATAACACAAAAGAGAATCTGAGGTAAAAAGCATTCGATTGAGTGATAAGGGAACCCTTCATTCCCGCCTCCAGGTGCCACCCCCAATGGGCTTCCTGTTTTTATTAGCCTTCCCAGACCTTTTCCACGCATCTAATTCTTCCATTGTCATTTCGCGGCCCAAACAGCTGCCTTTACATTCCATGAGGGATGAGCCGGCTCCTCCCGGCCTCCTCTCTGCTGCTCGCAGTCACTTCTTGGAGGCTGCTGGACCGTAGAGATCTTTCCTGCTCGGCCCTCTCTGACGAGACAAGGCGTCGCCCCTCCTTTCCCCTGTTCCCCAGGCCACCCCCGCTTGCCCGCTGTCAGGGAAGTAGGGAGCTTGTCTCCCAAAAGGAGTGGAGAGAAGATGAGCAGCCAAAGGACCTCCGCCCGGCGAGCCGCTGGCACAGCCATCTTCAGCACTGGCCTGTGAGTCAGGGCCTGGCTCACAGCAGATACCCAGCAGAGGTGTGTTGAGTGAACTTAAACTGAACCCTTAGGCTGTAAGATTTTGTTAGTTCAACCCAGAAACAACATGATGAGAAGTTCTTGTCTGGCAGCATCGGTCCTGAGCTACAGAGAAAAATTAATTTTCTATTGAAGATGTTCAGCTAGGAAATATGTCCACTGGAACCTGCCAAGCCCATTCCCATCCCTTACTTCCTTCATTCAACGTACATTGTTTTTGCTCTTGATGTTGTAAGAATGAAAAATTGTGTAAAGCTTCGAGCAGCTAACGCTGTAAAGGGACAGGAAGTTCTCCAGCCATCATCCAACCTGTGGGGCATCAGCTGTTCGGTGCAGATGTTTACTGAGTACAGTGCAGTAGGGAACAAACACTTCTTGGAGCTTACGGTCTGAGGGGGAAGGGTGATGAACATCAACACGATTATCACAGCAAGAGCCAGGCAGCCCCACGCGAAGAGTCACCTTTCAAGACTCTCACTCTGGAGTTTGGCCAGTCTGGCTTAGCGTCCCGGCTTCTTCACGTACTTCATGTGACCTTGAGCAAGAAGTTTCAATTAAGCTCCTTGAGGCTCAGTTTCACTATCTGTAAAATGGAAATGATAATTAATTTTTTCCCCCCGGGGTCATGAGAAATATAAGAAACAACTCAAGAGGCTGGCCTGTCATTTTTATTGTTCTGATAACGAGGATGGCAATAGAATAATTATCCAATGAATGGTACAGAGTGGGGAGGGGAATACCTCTTCCTGGAGAGGGGGTGGTGTGGATGAGGATAATTTTCAGGAGAAGATGGTTGCTGGTGTTGAGTCTTAAAGGAGGGCTTGGATTTTTCTGTAAGGAAATGGCCGAGAGTGAATCAGTCCAAAAGTAGAAAAATGAATGACTCAGAAGGTCATTAAAATAAAACAAAGAATCTAAACGAAATGACTGGGTTCCTTAAAAATAGGACTTTGCATTGCCCAGCTAAGAAAGCGTTAGTCAGGCGGGGGAGGTGGTTACTGGGAAATCTCACCCAGTTCAGCATTATTGAGAAGTTGCGGGTTCCTGGAGCCTTCAAGTGTGGGTTGCGCAATCTCAGGGTGTCAAGCTGGTCCAGGGACTCAGAGGGAAGTGTTTAGGGTCAACATTAGGAAAAGGAAAGGAGCTGCTCGAAAAGCAGAGCTGTTTTGAGAGAAAGTGGTTAAATGTGTTGGAGGTATCCGGGGCGGGTCCACAGGCCAGCAGACATCTGTTCCCAGGAACCGAGACATGGGACATCTGGAAGGCAGGGACGACGCGTGCCCAGGGGTCTGGGTCTGATCCCAGGGTCCTGCAGCCCGTCCTCACTTTTCCCCATGCTCTCACACTACAGGGACGCGGTGGCTTTCTCCATCCGACTGATGGAACTAGGCAGATGGGGCCCAAGTCCCCGCTCTGCCACTTGCTTGCTGTGTGATCTTAGACAAGTCACCCCACCTCTCTGTGCCGCCATTTTTTGTCTATAAAAAACGGAATCATAATATTTACCTCACTGGATTATGGTGGGGAGTTAATGAAACATATGCCTGACCCATATAGGTGCTCAGAAAATGTTAGTTCCAGCACCTTCTCCCGTTCTGTTCTTTCTTTTAATTTCATCCTTCCCTGCCTACTTGATGATTTCTTGCTGGGAGTAACCGTGGATTCTCCAGGCAAATAATTGAACGCCTCCTATCTGGTACCCTGCAAGTAAGGCCATTGATTCATTTGTATAATTCAATTTACATTTATAAATATCTATTACGTGATGAGCAGCATTCTTGGAATAAAGACAAATGTTATATAAAGAAAAGGGATGAGGGGCGTACAAGAGATAAAGTGCCATGGGGCCAAGGGGTTGGGAGGCAGAACCCAACATTTACGGTGCCCGTACCATGTGCCAGGCGTGGAGGTGGACATGTAGGACAAGCAGGTCGAAGTGGCACAGGCTGGGTCTTCAGAGGGGCCACAGCTCAGCAGCAGACGACGGCAGAGGAGGCCCGTGGAGGCCCATGGAAGGCTGTGACTTTCCTGTCTTGGGCAAGAGGCGGTGACACAGCGGCCGGGTTCTGAAGGGTGAGCATGCATCAGGTGAATAAAGCCGGGAAGGGCATTTTATTTATTTATTTATTTATTTATTTATTATTATTTATGCCTACAGTCCCTGGTCTTCCTAGGTGGTCTCCCATCCAAGTACTAACCAGGCCTGACCCTGCTTAGCTTTCGAGATCAGACATCGGGCTCGTTCAGGGTGGCATGGCTGTAGACCATGGACCGTGGCTCCACTGGGGCACGAACCCAGGACCTTCTGTGTGTAAAGCAGACATGATAACCGCTACACTATGGAACCATGTCCCAGGAAGGGCAATTTAAATTGAGGAACAGCCTATGCGAAGGCCCGGCCACATCTAAGGACAGAATGTTTGGGGAACACTTGGGTACCTCTTTAGAAGAAGTGAAATGGAAACTTTCCCTTTAGCACGGGAGCTGGCACAAAGTGCTCAATAATAAAAAAAGAAAATTGGTCACTATTATTGTCGAGTGGTCCACAAACTTGACCCCTCGCGGTTCGTCGACATTGCTGAGACTCACTGCAGAGCCCCATCCCCTCCCCGGCTGAGAGCAGGCTCAGGGTCAGAGGTGGGAGAGAAGCGATCTTCAGACAGGAGAGGCTGTGGTGTGGGACAGGCCAGCGCACATTTCCTGCTACAGGGAGGCTGGGCATGTCCCTCCTCCTGGGGCCAAACGTTCTGTTCCTTTCCCCAAACAGAACTTCAGGGGCCAACCGGCTGCTGACCAGCGCTCTGCTAACAAGAAGGGGAGCCACGCTGGGTCCCATGTCATCTGCTCGTCCCGATGAGCCAGGCCTTGGGGATTCCGCTGGCCTTGGGGAGCATTTAGAGAAGTACCCAGCGAGTCATCTTCCCTGTGTGGTCACACTGCCTGTCAGGGCTGCGTGGGGCAGGCCTGGGAAAGGGCGGATTGCAGCACCGAATGGTGAGAACCAGGCGCTGGGCCCCGGAGCTGCCTCCCCGGGTCTGTTACCAGGTGACGGTTACGTCATGGGTCCGCTCATGCCCCGGACCAGTGTGCGTCGAGTGCCAGTTGTGCAGCAGGCGCTGCTCCAGTCTCTGGGGACCGCATCCCTGCGTCAGTGAGTTGACATTCTGGAGGAAAATGAGTTTCCCTGATGATGTCCTTCTGTATTTAGCGAGGGTTGACCCTGTGCCAGGTCCTGTAGCACGTACCGTGCTGGCAGGTTCTCATCTAATCTCCTCCATAGCTTCAGGTCTCATAATTTTTATCCCATTTGACAGATCACATTCTCCCACTCTGAGAACTTCCCCAGATCCAGCCATCATTGCTTCTCAAAAAGGGGTGAGCTAAGGTAAGGTGCAAACGATGACACCCAGCTTTGCTCCCAACTGGCTCACGGTGACCTAACGGGGCAGGAATGACGGGCCTGGCATCTCTGATAACAGGCCCCACCCGCCCAAACCGCTGTCCCAGCTCTGAGAGCTTCCAAATGCTTTCAGGGCCTTGTAATAACTCCCTTTCCCAACATTCCTTAATCATCATTACTCTGGACTCAGGCATTTAATTGCTCATCTCTTTCTTCATTGTTTCATGAATGGAGAATTTCTTTCAAGAGTGGATTGGGGCAAGAGCAGCCCTGGACCAAATCATGCTGTGGGCGAGTCCCCCACACCCTCCCCGCTGCCACCACGAATTAACATTCTGCCATTCACTCACTCTTTGCCCATGCATGAGCCCCGCTGTGTGGCGGGGGCTTGGGTCAGGAGCCCCCAGGGAGGCAGAGGAAGAACCAGGCCTCCGTGGCAAGGGGCGACCGATGGAAGGCTATCTTAAGAATCTAATAAATGCACTTTTAAAAACTTGAATGGATGATGGCGGGCCATTCAGTGGCAGAAGCCACCCATAGACACGCGATCTCGTCAGCTTTCAAGAACAGTTTATAGATGGTCACAGGGATGGGGAGCAAGGCATAGGGAATGCAGTTAGCATTAATGTAAGGGCTAGGCAGAGAGCCAGAGGAAAGATCATTTTATAAACTGTATAAATGTCCAAACAATGTACTGTATACTTGAAACTAATAAGAGGAAATTTTTAAAAAATTAAACGAGATAAAGAATATGCCTCCTAACATCTGCAGCCTTTGGATGTGACAGATGACCATGGTCTGACAGCTGTCTAAGAGACAGCATCGAATTTAAAAACGAGGTTGTAGAACAGTATAATCCACTGTGCAGGAAACGTGAGTAGATGATAGATAGATGATAGATAGATAGATAGATAGGTAGGTAGATAGATAGATAGATAGATAGTAAATAATAGATACATAGACAGATAGATGATAGATAGATAGATAAATAGATGATATATAGGTAAGTAGATGATAGGTAGACAGATGATGGATGCTAGATAGATAGATGAGAAATAATAGATAGATAGATAGATGATAGATAGATAGATAGATAGATAGATAGATAGATAGATAGATAGATAGATAGATGATAGAAAAAAGGAAGGGAGGGAGGGAGGGAGAGGGGGGAAGAAAAGCACGTGGACCTGTTACCCAGAGGGACAGGCCCCTCAGCTGCCCGGCTCCTAAACGGAGGCTGGTCTCAGCATAGCCTGACCATCTTCCCCCAAATCCCAATCGCAATCCTGAAGTATTGCCAAATGTGTGGATTTTGTTTTTAATTCTCTTTATTATGAAATACATATATAAAGAGTATACAGGATCCGGTCCACCAAACTGCCAGAAATAGAAGCCCTTGATAACCGGCTTTAGTGCTGGTTTCCTACAGAGATGAGGGACGACCTTCCCATTGCCCAGGGCTCTGGAGGCTTCTGGAATTCCATTTAACTACCTCTGCTCCTCTCCCAGAACCCCTCTGTCCACCTCATGCCTGGCTCTCTACGCCCAGCTCCGCCTGCAAACTCTCCTCCGCTCCCCAAGCTCCTGCCGTTCTTTCCTGTCTTCTTGCCCTTCCCGGCATTTCCCGCTTGGCCAGACCAAAGCTAAGGGGACTGAGCATCGGGACCACACAGACGGTGGGCCGGTACTCCAGCCAGGACGCTGCTCTTCTCCACTCTTCCCACGGTCTCACTTGTACCCGCAAGAAACGATGCCATTTTCCACTCTTTGAACAATTAATTTCTTCTCTGGATTATATGAATCTTATATTTAAAAAATAATTGTACCCCCATTTGGGCCTGTCCCCAACATTGCAGGGCCCAGGGAAAGGGAGCAAAAGGAGGCCCCTGACCAGTGCCTGACGGCCCCTTCCCTTCCTGTCCTGATCCAGCCTCTGGGCAGCTGTGGGGACAGCCCGGCCCGCATTTGTTCTGCCCACTACTTCACGTCCAAAAGCAGACCCTTGTTCACCCCCGGCCCTGGAGTCCCTCGAGAGATAGGACCTGGAAAGAGACCTATGCAGGCTCTGGAAGTGGACTTGGGAGCAGTTAGGCAGGGACACACAGCTCCTGGGTGCCCGGATCATGGAGCAGGCGTTACTACTGCATCCGGCCGGGGGCAGGACGACCAGCATCTTTTTCCTAAATTCTGTATTGTTGGAATATTTTACATCTAGCAGAACAGTTACGATTATTACGTGGCCCCCAAATTGCTCGGCCACAGTCGGAGGAACCAAGACAACTGCAAAATGACGCAGGAGTGGAGGGCACAGTGACGGGGGAGGGCTGCGCGCCAGGCAGACCTGTGACGCATTTTGGATTTTGTCACTTCTTAGCCGAGGGTCCTCGAGCGAGTCCCCTTAGCTCTCTGAGCTTCGATTTCCTTCTCCGTCAAACAAGAATCACGATGACCACTTTTCAGGGTTATTGGCCTGATTGA
Source organism: Pteropus vampyrus (assembly GCF_000151845.1). Classification (NCBI taxonomy): domain Eukaryota; kingdom Metazoa; phylum Chordata; class Mammalia; order Chiroptera; family Pteropodidae; genus Pteropus; species Pteropus vampyrus. The sequence continues at coordinate 1,847,339 of NW_011888960.1, forward strand.
ATGGCCGGGAAAATGAGTGGTCCAGAGAATTTAAAAATGTAATTATTACTATTTTTAAAATGTTAATCAATGCCAGGAATATTTTGACGATCCTCCTGGGTGGTTTCAGCATGTTTATTTCCTGGTCCTACCCACTTCCTTCTGTCATCCACAGCCCTTACCTCACCACCACCCTCCCCGCCCTGCCACTCCGGTAGCCAACTCATCGCTCCTGCCCCTCCCCCTCCCCCTGCACCAGCCTTGGATGCAAAGGGCCAGGGGACACACTTTCTCTTTTACTTCCGGCTGCTCTTTTGACCTTCGCCCTCTCCCTGACCCATCTCAGACCCTTTTTCTTACCTCTGCAGAAGGAGCGAGAATGAGATCAAACCAGTGCGTCACCCTTCCCAAGCTTATTTGCATGTTACACTGGATTAAGCTGAGACTTTACTGCTTGAGGAGCAAGCAGAGGTACAGGAGAAAATAAGCTGGCCTGGGAGCCAGAGCCCCGGATTCGAATCCTGAGTCTGTACCTCCTAATCGGGGGGTCTCGGGGGAGTCATCACCACCTCTCTGAGCCTTGGCATCCTCATCTATAAAGTGGAAGAATGGTTTCTACCCAGCAGAGCTGTCGCAGATCACCGATGACATGGTCCCAGGATTTTAAATAAACAAAAGACCTATGCCCTTTCTAGGACACGCACCTTGGTACACATGTGCGAGGGTTTTTTCTAGTTATATAATTAAGAATAGGATTGCAGGATCATGAATAAAGCTGGGAAAACTGGCGATTCAAATAGAGAAACGATACCCCTCGGCACGCATGAAAATCAATTCCAGGGGGATCGAGGCCTTCGCTGTGGAATAAAAGCCTGAAAACTCTTAAAAGAATTATTCTGCTATAAAAAAAAGGAAATCCTGTTATTTGTGACAATATGGATGGATCTTGAGGGCATTATGCTTAGACAGAGGAAGGCAAATACTGTGTGATCTCACTCATAGGTAGAATCTAAAAAATACCAAACTCGTAGAAACAGAGTACATTATAGTCGACAGGGTCTGGGGTGGGAGAAAGGGAGAGGTGTTGATTAAAGAGTACGAAATTTCAGTCTCAGGTGAATAAGTTCTGAGGATCTAATGTATGGCATAGTGACTATATTTACAACGTTGTATCTTATACCTGAAATTTGCTAAGAAAGTAGATTTTTCACACACACACACAAAAACACACACACACACACAAAATGGGAACTTTATGCGGTGATGAACGTGTTAACTAATCTTATTGTGGTAATTATTTCACAATATGTACGTATATTAAATCATCACACACACCTTAAACTTCTGCAATGATATCTGTCAATTATAGCTCAACAAATCCGGGGAAAAAATCTTTTGGAAGAAAATATAGAATATATTTGTGATCTCAGATAGAGAAAGATTTCTTAAGCAAAATACAGAAAGTCCAACCACAAAGAAAAAGATCGATACATTTGACAAAATTCAAATGATTTGTCATGAAATGACAAACCATAAATTTGGAGAAGATATTTGTGATGTGTAATCGATAAACGATTAGTATCCAGAATAGATAAAGGAGTCCTACAAATTCATGGCTCTCTCTGGGTGGGTCGGGAGGGAGGGGTACACAGGGGCTTCTAAGGTAGTAATGATAATCTAGTTTCTTAAGCCAGGTGATGGATTCATGGATATTCTCTCTATAATTTTTTAAATTATACGCTTGGGTTATATACCCTTTTTCATGTATATATTACATAATTAAAAAAAAAAACTATACATAGAGAAAAGGCTGGAGGGATTCCAAATGAGATGGCGTCTTGGTAGTGGACTTATTTCCCTTTCTATTTTTCTGTATTTTTAAGATATTCTTCTGAATTTTTACAGTGAAAGAGCATTCGATTACAGCGAGACAAAAAGAAATGAAGAGAGCTTTTCCCTCGAATGTGCTCAGAGGAAGAGGAAGTAAGAGGCAAAGGGTAAAAACTTCGGGCTTCCCCTGATTCTGACAGTGACAGATGACACTGGAATTTTGAGGCGAAATGCTAATGAAGAAATAATGAGTTTTCACTGTTATCCCACAATTCCCTTCAAAGGTGAGTCCCCGAGTCCCTCTTCTCAGGAAATCCCTGCCAGTTTCAGGAGTGGGCAGACCATGTTGATGCTTTTTGGAAACAAGAGACGTAACCAAGGAGATGAAGCCGCAGGGCTCAACCAGCTCTTGGCAGGATCGATTTCAGATAAAGACCTTGGCACGCATCCCCTTTCAGGAGCCTTAAAGACCAGATGAAAGAGAGGAGAGAGAGGAACATCTCCGAGTTGAGAGAAATAGCGGAGCTAGAAGATGGTTTGAGGAAACAGAATCCAACGGTTGCCATCCATTTGGATAATTCGATCGCCATTTAACTCGGGAGCTCTTCGGTTCCTCTTTCCAGTATTAGCACGTTGTTTGCCTTCTCTCTGCCATCATCACGGAAACGCCCCACACGACATCAACTCGATCGTTCACTCTCGAAGAAGCAGCACCGGTTGTACTCCACGCACCTGCGGCGGCACCTGCCATGTGGGGCGGGGTTTGTCTGGGGCCTGGAAACACAGGCGAAGGAGACAGACAGCTCGCGTCAAGCGCACCTTTAAGAGCGGGAGGCAGGTAGAATGGCAATTAGAATGGGATGGGAAATGCTTCGGTGAGACGCTGTGGGTCACAGAGGAGAGGCATCTAACCCAGCCTGGGGGTGACAAGGAGGGCAACCGAAAGGGCATGGCCCCATGTATCGAGTCCTAAAGGATGAGTAGCGATAAACGAGGGAAAGTGGGATCAGGGTGAAGAGCCGTCTTCCCGGCGGGGAGGACCGTAAGGGCGAGGATGGGCAGGAGAAAAACAGCGAGGACGGGCGTGGTAGTGTGTTTTTTTCTGGAGTGTGATATTGTGATTTGTAATAAGAAATATATATTTGGTCTTCCGTTTCTGGCACAGAGCTCTTAAAACCCTTGGAATTTTCTAAGTGATGAGAACAATAAAGGTGTCTTGATATGCATAAAAAGCCCCTTTCAGCTACACCTGAGTTTATGTTAATGAGATGACTTTTGGACAGCCCCTAAGGATGGTTGCCTGGGGAACCAACCAGGTGATTGAAAGGTTGGAACTAAGCCCTCACCCCCACCTTCAGGAAGTGGAGAGAGGCTGGAGATTGATTCTGATCACCAATGGCCAATGATTCAATCGATTATGCCTTTCTAATGACTCCTCTATAAAACCCAAAAGGCCTGGGTTCAGAGAACTTCCCGGTTGGTGAACTCATGGAGAATCAGGGATGGAAGCTGCCCACAGATGGGATGGAAGCCCCATGCCCTTTCTCCCATGCCTTGTCCTATGTACTTCTTCATTTGGCTGTTCATCTGGATCCTTTATAATAAACTGCTAAACAAACGTAAGTAAATGTCTCTCTGAGTTCTGCGAGCTGCTCTAGCAAGTCAATTGAACCCAAGAAGGGGGTCCTGGGAGCCTCCCATTTAGAGCTGGTCACTCAGAAGCACAGGCGACAACTTGGACTCAAGAATGGCATCTGAAGTGGAGCAGTGTTGTAGGACTGAGCCCTTAACCTGTGTAACCTGATGCTCTCTCCAGGTAGAGTGTTAAAAATTGAGTTAACTGCTTGGAGTGTGGAAAACACATACTGGATGAAGCACTGACCACAAGGCAGGGCCTGGCCAGGGGAGGCTGGAGAAGTTACAAGGAGCCCTGTCTAGAAGATTTCTTTCTTACGGGGTCGAGGGACTTAGACTCAGTCCCTTGGGTCCAGGGAACCACGGAGGTTTTTTCACAGGGAAGGGAGGTGGCTAATTTGTCCTTTGCGTTATGATCAATCTGCCATTTAAATGACACATTCGATGACATCATAAGCCAAAGAAAGTTTAGGGCACAAACCACAGGCAGATTAGGTAAAGGGCAGGTACAATTCAAACTTGGGGAGAGGGATCCACGTCTGAATCTTGCCCTATTACTCACCAGCTGTGGCACGTCACTTACATTCTCCGGGCCTCTGTGTGCTCGGCTGGGAGCAGAGGGGACAGCAGGGGGGACTGATGGGCGCATCCAATGAAACGCCACACGTGGAAATTCTGTGTAGATCTGTATTTGCTTAAGAAATCTCCCAGGTGTATTGTTAATCCAAAAAGTAAGTGGCAGAATACGATGTATGATACGATTAACCTTAAAAGGCAAATAAAAACAAAACATATGCACAAAGAATGCAGAGGAAAAATGTTGGAAGGATTCCACACCAAATTGAAAATAGGGATTACTTCCAGAGAGGTGGAAGAAAATCAAGATTAGAGCTAGTGATCAGAGGGGGATTTAGTCTAATCTGTAAAGTTTTCACTTTTTTACACAGAAAATGTATCTCTACGTTACTTGCGTATTTAAAAATTAATTGTACAGTAACCTAACAGAAGCCCTTGACAGAGAGCGGCTGTTCAGGAGGCGTCCTCTCCCTTCTGCTCACTTATGCGGTGAGATTCGGGGTCTCTCCAGGTCTATTTCCTAATTCACCCTAATTCCAACCCCAGTCCAAGTTCTCAGCTATTTCCGGCATGTCATAACCACTCAGGAAATATCTGTGGAAGATCTTCTCTGATACAGTTAGTGGGTCTCTTGGAAGTGGGTTAAAGGTCTCCACTAGCCGACCCCCAACCCCGAGGTCTCCCCTGGGGGCCACCTGAGGGACCGGACTCAGTCCTCAGCAGGGTCCCTGAGGACACCATCATTCCTCCAGCCTGGTAGACACTCAGCTCCTTGGAATCACCCGTCTCCCACCTCCATTCCGGCCCCAGAGCTCCTGGCCGGGTAAGCCAAGCGCTGCCTGCCTCCACTGCTGTCCCAAGGAAAGGCTGGGTCGCCCCTGGCCCACCGAAAGCCAAGTCCAGTGAAAACCTTCAGCGGTGGTCGCCTTTGCTGGAGGGGGGGGAACCAGAGAGATTTTGCTCTCCGTTACGGACCCTTTTCCCAGTTTAAGTATCTCTTTTAATGTTATAAGTTAAATACTATTACTTTAGTTAAATAATTAGTTCATGAAAACAAACAAAAAAGATTTCACAAAAGCCAATTCTGTTTTAATAACTCCGATTTAGGCCAGATTAGCGTTCTCGATGAATGTATGATTTGGGGGAAGGGGGCAGGGCAGAAAGAGCACCGGTCTTTTGATGACTGAATTTGAGGGGTGGGCGTGTGACTCTTCTGGAGATGGGGGCACAGTTGATGTCTGCAACCAGAACGCCTCAGCACTTTCCGGGGCTCGGTGAGGATTTCTTAAATTCAAGTCGCGTAGGAAGTCATATCTAGGGGATGCTAAAAATACAGTGGTTTTGTAGAGGAGTTAAAAAAAAAAAATGAAAAGAGATTAGAATAAACTCACAGAGCAACGAGAGGCCTTGGTTATTCTGACAGATCTCGCTTTGATATAGACGTGAGACCAGAGAGGGTGTGGGACTTGAGGTCCAGAATCAGATGCAAAGTCAGGGGGCGGGGGCTCTGATATGACCACAGAATGAACACTCGACCCTCTGACCACCCTGTGAAGTGGACACTGTCTCTATTTTGCAGAAGCATCACGAAACCGAGGCTACCGTGGGAAATGAATTGTCCCCAAGTGACCCAGACAGAAATTGACTGAGCTTGGCCTAGGATCCTGACCTCTGACCCAAAGTTTTCTTTTACGCCCTTGACCTCGCCTCTCGTGAAGTTCTTGGGCTTACAGGAAGCCAGGTTTTCATTTTGCCCTTTTCCATTCGAAGGCACCTTGGAACACGTGGGTCTGGCTGGAGACACCTGGAATGTATTATTATTGGGTTTATCTATATTTATCATTATTTATGGGGTACCCAGCACTCGGATGTGAATGGAGTTGCTGTCCCATTTGCTGATGTATCATCGACTTGCAAATGAACGAACAAACGAATGAATACCGACCTCTAATCCCTGTAGATGACCCATGGATAGAGGAAGAGGTTGAGACTCAGCGGAGGGAAGGGACTTATTTCAGTGACTCAGAGGTCACACCCAGAGTCGCCCAGGTCTCCTTTTTCTGTTTCCTCTTCAGAATCAAGGTCAGTTTGATACCCAACCAGTCTTGGCCCACCCTAAGGAAGCACAGCACAGTCATCAGCCAGAATCCCAGACCCACCTGCTCCTGGATGTCAGTGCTGCTAACACACAGCAACACCTATGCACCATGACACACACACGAAGGCTCCCCAAGCTCCCCAGGTCCAGCCGAGGAGGAGGAATGGGGGGAAGAGCATATGTGGAAGGGGCAGCCCCGGAGCCTACAGCACAGATCCAGCCCAGCCCCAAGCCGCACCACAGACAGTGGAGGAGAGGGTCCAGGTGAGCTCCAGGTGAGAAAGAAATGAAAAAGGCGAGCAGGTGGAACTGAGTCACGTAGACTGTGAAGCCGATGGCTGGAGGCAGAAGTTAGCCCTGTCTAGGTGACAGACCCCAAACTCCTGAGCTTCACAGCTCTTGGAAAGTGTGGAGAAAATGCCGCACCCTAGGCAGACCAGGGGTCCACGATCTGTTAGAGAAAAAGGCCCCCTTCCTGTATGTACCCCCTCCCTAGAGTTCTCCTCAGAGTTAGAAAGGTGTGGGCAAACTGCCATTTTATCGAGCATATGCTATGTGCCCAGTTCTGTGCTAAGCTCTGGACCAACATCAAGTCGTTTAGGATATTAGCATTACTCTGTTTGGCAATGAGCGAATAGAGGCACAGAGTGGTTCAGTACCTCGCCCTGGGTCACACAGCCAGGAGGATGGAGGAGCCAGGACTGAAGTGCATCTCCATGTGTTCACCAACCCGGGTTCGCCAACCCGGGAGCTTTCTGAGTCCTGTCCTTTATGGGTTTTAAGTTTTGAGTAATTCATTACACAACAATAGATAACAAAGGCAACCAGCCTGCCTTTCTCCCCCTGACTAAACACCTACTTGTTCTCTAGGTCTCAGCCCAGACTCTTCCTCCTCCTGGAAGCCTTCCCTGACTTCCTGTAGAAGATACCTGCTGATGTCGCCTTCCAGCATCCTCCCCATATTCGGCAGTCCCGCCCTTCTGAATCAGTGTGCGTAGGATGAAGTTGATTGTACCAACGGCTCTAGGGGCCGGCCAATCAGCACGCTCCATTCTCTTGGAGGCCACTATTCAGGGTGGTGACCCCAAGCCAGGACCCTGGGGGTCATCCCAGGAGTCTTTGCTGGAAGTATCAGGAAACGGGTCATCTTTATCTGGAGTTGCCGAGCAGGAGAACGTCAGCTTGGAGCTGCAGGCAGACATTTATCCAGCACAAAGGACAAGCCTGACTGGAGATGGAGCCAGAAGAAGGAGGACCAGCTTAGGTAGGGATGGGGAGAGAGACTCTGAAGGTGCTTGGATCCGACTGTGCTTGAAACCCATCTACCTCTGGACTTTTCACTTTTTCTGCCTGAGACAGTGTGCATTGACTTGAGACAACTTCTGTCACATTTAACTGAAAGAGTTCAGACCAATTCATCCCACGGGTAGAATTAGAGACCCCCTCCTGGCCTCCCAGACTTCTGGTGCTGCCCTTACCACTGCACTTAACACACAAAACCGCAGCCCCGCAAAGACTTGGTGCCCCAACTCTGGTTTTTGTAATGGCACCAGGCTTTTGCCTACCTCCTCCCTGCTTCTTGCAAACAAGGATGCGTCATGTTCACTTCTACAGCCAGAGGATCTGTCATAAAGAGGTGTTTGGTGAATAACTTTGAGCAAACGAATGAATGAATGAATGTACGAACCTTCTAGTTGGTCAGAAGACTTTAATAGAGCACGAAAAGAGAGTTTGGTCATAGGCCTACCTTCTGCAAGGCCCAAGTCACCCTCGAGGCCTCTCTGAGCAGACAAAGAATTATTATTTCTTAATCTCCCTTCATCCAGACCACACCCATGGAACACAACCCAGTCTTCTATTACAGAAAAACAAACCCGAGCGAGCCATTCTTCTGCTTGAAACAACTTTCAGTGACGTGTTTGACAGGAGGGGGTGAAGGGGAGTGAGCCTTTGGATCCGGGGGATATTCTACACTACAGAACGTTCCATTGTTTATGGATTCATTCAGCAAGCATTTAATTAGCACCTACTATGTGCTAGGCACTGTGCATGTTACTTCATCTTCACAGCAAGCTTTCGGGGCCATGTATTTGTTATCTGTTGCCACATAACAGGTCACCCCAAACTTAGGGGCTTAAAACAACAAACATTTGTTATGTCACAGGACCCAGCTACAGCTCAGCTGGATGCTTCTGGGTCAAGGTTTTCCATGAGGCTGGAGTCACCTTTGGGCTTAACGGGGGCTGAAGAGTCCATTTCCAAAATCACTCACTCGCTTGTTGTCAGACTTCAGAAGAGACCCTTGTGAGCTCACCCTCACGGGCCTCTCCACAGGGCTACCTCACAACATGGCAGCTGGCTTGCTCAGGGCAATCGATCTAAGAGACAGTGAGAATGTCCAAGGCAGAATCCACGATCTTTTTATAATATAGTCTTAGGAGCCATCACTTCTGCTATTAGAAGTGAGTCAAGAAGTCCAGCCTACACTTGAGGAAGGGGATTGCACAAGGGTATGAATACTAGGAGGTAGGCTAACTGGGGTGGTGGTTTTGGAGGCTACCTGCCACCTACCTGTGGCAGGTAAGGTATTATTATCCTTCATTTCATACACAGACACCCAGCTAGTTAAGCAATGTGGCCAAGTCACCCAGTTAGAGTATTGTCGACCGAAGTGGTTTTCCATTTCACTTGACCAGCTCGGGGGGGGAGAGTTTATATTAATTACCTACCGCTGTATAACTGATCACCCACAATTTAGTGGCTTAAAATCCACATTTCTTATCCCACGTAGTTTCTAAGGGTCAGGAATTCAGAAGCAGTGCAGCCGAGGCAGTTCCTTGCCACACAGACCCCTCCATAATG
>NW_011888960.1:1856368-1857923 GCF_000151845.1 Pteropus vampyrus
GCTATTAGAAGTGAGTCAAGAAGTCCAGCCTACACTTGAGGAAGGGGATTGCACAAGGGTATGAATACTAGGAGGTAGGCTAACTGGGGTGGTGGTTTTGGAGGCTACCTGCCACCTACCTGTGGCAGGTAAGGTATTATTATCCTTCATTTCATACACAGACACCCAGCTAGTTAAGCAATGTGGCCAAGTCACCCAGTTAGAGTATTGTCGACCGAAGTGGTTTCCCATTTCACTTGACCAGCTCGGGGGGGGAGAGTTTATATTAATTACCTACCGCTGTATAACTGATCACCCACAATTTAGTGGCTTAAAATCCACATTTCTTATCCCACGTAGTTTCTAAGGGTCAGGAATTCAGAAGCAGTGCAGCCGAGGCAGTTCCTTGCCACACAGACCCCTCCATAATGGTGCTTGAGTATCTTTATGACACAGAAGCTGGCTTCCGCCAGAGCAAGTGAGTCAAGAGAGCCTAAGCAGAAGGCTCGATGCTCTTTACGACCCAGCTGCAGGAGTCACCCATTGTCATCGCCGCAACGTCCTGTTGGTTACCCAGGTCAGTCCTGTTCATTGTGGGAGGTGATTGCACAAGGGCATGAGAATATGAGGAGACAAAGATCACTGGAGGCTGGCTGAGCCTATAATGGGGACCTGGCTCATGCCACATATAGTATTTGAGCTAAGTCAAGTAATCAACTAGTCTGGGCAGGTATACTAGTCACTCATACCTGTTTCAGGTGTGAGTGTGTGAAAATCCAAAATAACAGTAACTCAAACAAGACAGATGTTTACTTCTCTCTTGCTTAGATGCCTGGGTAGGTGTTTGAAGACAGGTACTGTATAACAGTAGCAGGGACCCAGGCTCCTTCTATCTCATTGCTCTGCTCTGCGTGGCCTTCACCACATGGTCCGGGATGGCGGTGTCCACATTCTGGGCAGCCAGATGGAGAAAGGGACACAGAGGGTAATATACTATCTCTGAAGCGCCCATAAGATGCTTCCTTTTACGTCTCAATGGCCAGAACTTAGTCAAGTGGCCATACCTAGCTGCAAGGGAAGCTGGGATATGGAACTTTCATCCTAAGCACACATATGCCCAGCCGAACACTGGGAGCTCCATCATCGTACAAAAATAACAATGATAGTGAACCCTACCTTGTGTTCGCTCTGTGCCAGGCACTGACCTGACTCTTTAACATACATCAACACACTTCACATCCTCACAACAGATCTATAGAGAAGATACTATTATCACCCTTCCTTTCCAGATGAGGCACAGAAGCGAAATAAGTTAGTAAGTAAGTGGACCATGAACCCATGCGGTTTGGCTCCAGTCTGGGCTCTGTTCACATAGTTCATGGTTACAGAGAAAGGGAGAGGCGCTAGTGGGAGACGTGTATATTCTCCACCCATACAGCAGGGTGGGAGACAGGCAAAAGGAACAAGACGTGCAAAAGTTGCTCCTTCTCCCGTCTCCAGGAGCTAGGTCCTTCATCACAGCAGTGCCTCTGCAACTCAAATGTGCTGACGAGTCTCTTGGAGAACATGCGAGATG
>NW_011888960.1:1859298-1863710 GCF_000151845.1 Pteropus vampyrus
CCCACGCGGCGCCGCGGCCCGCCCGGCCTGCAGCGCTCCCACCCGCGGCGGCGACGGCACGATGCCCTTTGACTTCAGGAGGTGAGTGCGGCGACCCCCACCACCGGGAAGCCCCCTCCACAGGACCCCTTCCCGCCTGGCACGCAAAAACGGACCCCGGCTCGGTGCATGCCTTGGCAGGTCCCCCCGGGGACCCCAGGTCGGCCGCCTGCCGTACACAAAGCGAGCCGGATTCGCGGGGGGCCCCCTCGTGCAGCCCCCCACCTCCCCGGGCAAGGCCACCCGCCTCCGGGGCCACCCCACCCCTCCCTCCGCAGAGCCCTCTCCCCGGCTTGCCACCTCCCCAGCCTGTCCTCACACCTCGCAAACCCGCAGCCTCCTCCCATCATACTGGGAAACGGACTTGCTCCCTCCTCCAGATGGGAGTACACAAGCCATCAGCCCCTCGCTCCCCTCTAGAGCACCTCCTTTCGTCGGCCACCCCTCCAACTGACAGGTCCGTCCCAGGCACCTCGAACGAGCCCCCGAGGATCCCCAGGGGTCTTCGGCCCATCACGCCAGCCAGCCGGGCGGCGGCTGGAGAGTTTTAGGGTTCCAGAGGCTCAGGCTGCCCCAGGCCTGGCAGAGCAGGAGGCCTCTTCCTCAGCCAATCCTGGTCCTGTGCTCTGGGTATGGGGGTGCCATAGGAAGAGGAGGAGGCCGGGGAGCTGGGGGCAGGAGTCAGCAGAGGGTCCCGAAGAGTCTGGCCTTAGCTTTCTGCAGTGATCACAACGGGTCTTTTGTGGGTCCAGCCACCTCATTCATGGTCCGCACTGTGCTGGGTTAGGCCTTCTGGAAGCCAGCCTCTAACGGGGTCTCCAGCAGACTTCCCCTCAGAGCCTGGAGCCCCAGGGGATACCCTGGCCTGAAGCAGCACACTGTGGGTGTCCAGTCAGGAAAACAGGGCTTTCATGCGGGCAAGGACTGACTTAATCCTGACTCCGTCCCCTCCACTAAGCAGCTTGCTATATTCAAGAAGTTAGCCTATTCTAGAAGTTAAGGTGAAGCCTCTGGGTTCAGACCTCCCCTTAGCGGCTCAGCAGGATGACCAGGGGAAGTGTCTGAGCCCTCTCAGAATCTCCAGGTCACCACCTGTGGAATCAGACTAAACATTAAGTCGTATCTCTCAGGACTGGCTGCATGAGAAGCCCTTCACTCAGCTTGTAGAGTTTGCAGCTCAGAGGTGGGAGTTAGTGGATGAAGCTTTTCCACGAGGCAGTTTCCTCATTCACGAAACAGAGATTCTGGTACCTGCCTCACAGGAGGGGGCTCTCTATCCCCACCTGCTCCTCCCTTCCCTCCAGGTGTGAAGTCAGGGTAAAGTGACAGCCTTCTCAGGAAAAAAGCCTGGCAGTGACCCCCATGGCAGGTGGGCAGGCATGGTGGGGGTTAGGCCTGGAGAGGACATTGGCCTTGGACCTCTTGCACTGGTTCACATGGTACTCTGCCCGTCCTGGGCACTGATGCCATCTCGAGAACATCTGCCAGCTTCACACCCCTTCAGTGCAGCCCTGAGGCTGGCACCGGACAAAACACTTGCAGACATAGGGCAGTTACCCCTCAGATGGGATTCAGGGACAGCCCTCATACCGGCACATTGGTCCCTGGTCCCACAAAGCCTCCTTCCTGCCTCCTGCTTCATCCCCATGGGAGTCAGTGATTTTGACCTTATTGGGAGGAATCACTGTCTTTGATCATTTAATGCCTTCAATCTGCACCTGATCCCCAGGTTTTAAGAGAAGGAAGTTGAGTCCCCAGGGCTGAGGGTCTTGCCCCAGACCTCAGGGAAGCTGGACTGAAGGCTGGGCCAGGGTCCTAGGTCAGGCACAGCTCCTGACCTCGTACCCCTTGAGTTGGATGTTGGAGTATCCAGTGCCATAGGTGCCCCCAGCTTAATGAGGCGCTTTAATCAATTCCTTGGGGGCGTGGGCTCCCCACCTAACAATGAGATTGGGTTCAGCACTTCACATTCACACCTTGGAGGATGAGCCACTTGTGCTCAGTAACCTGCACCTTAAGATCCGTTAACTCCAGGGCTCAGGTTCTAAGGAAGGTTCCACCGTCCCAGGTACCTTCCTCTTCAGTGCTGTGTGCCAGGCTCAGCCCTCTGCCACGTACCCTACCTTGTGGAGCTGGGAGACGTGTGGCCCCTCCCACCTCAGCACTGGCAGAGAGAAGGGAGGGGGCATCATGGGGTCCATGAGTGGGGGGCCCACGTGGGGCATTCTCTGCTATGCAGGCACTGTGGGCTGTGGTCTGTCACCTGTGAGAGGGGTTTTTAATCTCATTTTAAATCAAAATCATGGCCCAAGGCCTTGGTGAGCTGGTGGAGCTGGGATCTGAATGCAAGGCTGCTAGCTCTAAAGCTTTCGCCCTCGGAGAAAAGGGAGGGCTTGGAGGTCCCCAGGACACTGTCCCATCTCTTAAGAACCGAGGGGAGGGGCTTACTCTGACTGGACCCCTCCCCCACTTTAGGACCTGGAAGAAAACCAGGCTTCCTGCTTGTTCTGCTCTCCTTAAAACAAAATCAGGAGGATTGTGCCCCTTCTTATCAATATGCTTTGTTTTTTAAATGCCTGTGAGACTTTGCGACTTACCTCTGGTGTGTTTTTCTGTCTGTGAATTGAGGGAGACTCTAGTACCCATCGTTGAGAGCTTTAAATAAGATAACATGCATAAAGCATTTAGACACAGAGTAAGCCCCCAATCCATTTTGGCTACTATTTTCATTGTTTGTGTGTTTTTTGTTTTTTGTTTTTTTTTTTTTTCATTTAAGCAGCTGTATTTCCTAACTCTGTATCGTTCACTTAATTATTATACTTATTCTCTTTCTCTCTCCCATAAAAACTTGAGCTCCCTCGGGCAAAGATTTGTATCTGTTTTATTTACTGGGAACTCCTAGAACAATGCCTGGGCCAGACTGGCCCCTTAGAAATGCCTCTCAAGCTCAAGGAAGCCAGAGACAGGGTGCGATTGGCTAGCCAACTCTCCCTTCACAGGGCAGATTTTCAGCTGTTGGTGGAGATTCCCCCACTTCTTTCCTTGAATTTGATGTAAATTATTGGGGATGGAGGAGGAGGAGGCAGGGTGCAGAGGAAGGACCCTGGACTTGCAAAGATTACTTGTGTTTGTTCCTGTTGCATTGTTTCATTCATCACTGCACCTTGCAGTGTGGGACTCGCCATGTGACCCAGATCCGTGGGTGTTGGCCTGGACCAGACCCAGTTCCGGCTGGCAGGGGGGTCGAGTACCGCCTGCCGCCTCCTGCTCAGCCCAGGGTGGATGAGGAGGGGCCGTTTCTGCAGCCCAGGCCCGGGCGAGCCTCCGCACTGCTCTCTGAGAGACAGAGATGGCTAGCTACCTTACTGTGGTGGTCCCCAAGTTGAAACCCCAAGACCTGGCGTATGCTGCTATCTGCCACTAACCAGCTGCGCCCTGGGACAGTTGACTTACCTTCTTAGGGCCTCCGTTTCTTCATTTCAGAGGGGAGCGTAACCTTCACTGCCTCACCTGGTAAGGTAAATGTAGGGCAAATGAGATGTCCCTGTATGGTAGGGCTGGCCACATAATTTGTAGGGGCTGAGTGCAAGATGGAAATGCAGACCCCTTTGTTGGAAAAGTATTAAGAGTTCCAGGATGGTGACAGCAGAGAGTTAAGCTAAACACAGACCCCTCCGAGCATGGGACCCTGTGTGACCGCACAGATCTCACAGCCATGATGCCAGCCCTGTTGCAATGCCTGCCACTCTGGCCTCCCTCCAGGAGACCCCAGCCCTCCAGCCCTTGAGGAACCCTGAGCGAGCTTTCCGAAACTGACCTGATTTTTGTTATGTCCTGGTTACAGCCTCAAACAGAGCCCATTGCTCTGAGAATCAGCTTTGAATTGTTTAGCTGCTCATGTGGCCTTGCCCGAGGGGACCCCTGTGGAGCCTCGTAGCCCACCTCACTCCATACACCAAGCGAAGCCCCAGCCACCACGGGGCTCTGCAGCCAGTATTTCGAGTTAACTGAGCACTTACTAGGGCCTGGCGCTATTGGCAGGATCTCTATATGTACTTCGACTCATTGAACACCCCCAACAACCCTGCTGGCCAGACTCTGTTCTCCCCCTTCACAGATGGGCCAGTCGAGGTGCAGCAGAGTTAAGGACGTGGCGGGGAGTGGGTGCTGAAGGCGCCGGGGTTGGAATGCTGCCATCTGGTCCCCAGCCCCACCTGCATCCCCATCTCTAAAGCTCCCCCCTCCCATTCACTGAGTTCACAGAGACCGAAACCTCCTCTAATTGGAGTCATTGACTTTTTTGTCCCTAACCCTTCCCCAGCAGTGCTCATGGAGAAGCTTAAAGTCATCCACCTTTTTTTTTTTTTTTTTAA
>NW_011888960.1:1864705-1866913 GCF_000151845.1 Pteropus vampyrus
CCCTAGCTGATCCATTCGGGAAGTGGTAATTAGTCAGTCCAATTGTCTGTCGTCAACTTTAACATTTAGGTCTGTTGATTTAATTACACTGGCTGTATGTAACAGGAAAAAGTACAGGACAGGACAAAACCTCCAACACTTATGTGTATTTGCTTTTGAAAATCCCGACCCTTGGGTGGGGCAGGGAGAGCTCAGGTTGGTCCTATGTACCGTGAGAGCTAGGGGAGACAAGAATGCTGGGTCACGCTGAGGATGCATCAAGGTCCCCGGGGACCTGCACACACCTGACAGTGTAATCCTCCGCCCTCGAACACCAGCCTTTCTCCCGGAAGCAGCGCAGCTGGACAGGAAGCAAGATGTGTTTGAAATGGACAAATGTTCTGTTTAGCCAAAGTGGAAACCCTATTGGAGATGAGAGGCCTGGCAGTTATTACACTTAAGTCTCGTCACAGGTCCCTGAGACACGGCGACTGCCTGTGTGGCAGCCCTCTGTGACTTTGACTTTCTTTGCTCTCTGACATTCTGGCCTGGGGCTTGAACCTCTGGAGGAGGAAGGAGACAACACTAAACTAATCTTATTAGCATTGGACTTAAAAGTCGATCCGGCCCCACACGATAGATACAATTATTAGGGATTTATTTTCTTTATTTTTTAAATTAACATACAGTAAAATTGACCTTTTGGGGGATATACTCTTCCGTGAAATTTAAGACATCATGTAACCACCCCCGCATTCTAGATACAGAACAGTTTTATCAACCCAGGAAACCCTTATGCTGTCACTTTATAATCACACTGTTAATTCGATTTTTTTCAAAATTGCGGCAAGAACACTAACGATGAGATCTGCCCTCTTAACAGATTTTTAATTGCACCGGACAGTGACATGGAGCGGGTTCCTAGAACTGATTCATCCTGTGTGACTGAAACTTTAAGACCATTGAATAGCAACTTCCCCTTTTCTCTTTCCCCGCCAGGCCTGACACCCCCCATTCTACTTGCTGTAAGTCTGACTGTTTTAGATACGTCATGTCAGCAATATCATGTAGCATTCGTCCTGTGACTGGCTGACTTCACTTAGCATAATGCCCACCAGGTTCATCCGTGTCGTCGACTATGGCAGGATTGCCTTCTTGTTTTAAAGGTCGAATATGATTCCATTGAATGTGTAGATCACATTTTCATTATCCATTCATGCACACGTGGGCAGTTAGGTTGCTCCCACATTACTGTGTGCGATGCTGCGTTGAACATGGGGGGCGGTGTGTATGTCTTCAAGACTCTGATTTCACCTCTTTTGGATAAATACCCAGGCAAGGGCTTGCTGGATCATATGGTAGTTCTGTTTTTAATTTTCGACAAACCTCCATGCTGTTTTCCATAGTGGCTACACCAGTTGACATTCCCACCAGCAGGGCACGAGGGTTCCCTTTTCTCCACGGCTTTGCTAACCCCGGTTATCTCTAGTCTTCTTGATAACGGCCATCCTTCCAGGTGAGAGGTGATATCTCATGGTGGTTTTGATTTGCCCCCGATGATTAGCGACCATTAGCGAGGCTGAGCACCTTTCCGTCGGTATGTCTTCTTTGGAGAAATGTCTCTCTAAGTCCTTTGTCCAGTTTTTGATGGGTATTTTTCTGTTTGTTTTGTTTGTGTGGTGAGTTGAAGGAGTTTCTTATGTATTTTGGATATTGACCCTTTTCAGACCTACAGATTGCAGGTATTTTCTTCCTTTTTTACTCTGTTAATTGTTTCCTTTATTAATTCAGTTTTAAAACAGGAAGCCCAGGGCACGTAGCTGGGGAAGGGCAGGAGCGGGACTTGAACTCGGCGATTCTGGAGCCAGGGCGCTCCACCAGGACGCTGTCCTTCCTCACTGGCACCTCGCCGTCGTTGATTTTTATGACTCCCCACCACCGGCCACTGACATACAGAACTTTGTGGGACCCTGGTGATATTTGGGCTGTTGTGATGTGTTGCTGGGTCCAAGAGCCTATTCATGGTATAGAGAAAGCGTCTCCACATCTTCAGGGGAAGGTGCTCCGTGCGGGGCCGACCCTGGCCACCCCGCAGAATGTCCTACGCGGCGAATCCCTCCCTCCGAGGGCTGCCCACGCGGACCGCTGGGAGGACACGGCCAGGCCGCCCTGGCAATGGCTCTCACATTGTGCCCGTTGGGCAAATCTCTCTGGCTTTGAATCCCTGGC
>NW_011888960.1:1868592-1884083 GCF_000151845.1 Pteropus vampyrus
GTAGAGTCATCTGTTCATTGAACATATTTACTGAGGGCCTACTGTGTGCTGGGCACTGTTCTAGATGCTGGGGATAAAGCACTGAGCCAGACAGACAGTTCCTGCCACCCAGCCTCATGGGACTTACGTTTTCGTGGTGGTATTTTGTCTCTTTTCTCTCTCTCTCCTTTTTAAAAAACTAAGTAACACTTTTAATTTAGAATAATTTAGACTTACGAAAAAGTTGTGAAGATAGCACACATACCCGCACCCAGTTGTCCCCATGGTCACTGTATATTGCCACCTCTGTCACAACGAAGACACTGACTCAGGCACATTATTATTAACTAAACTCCAGCGTTTATTTGGGTTTCCCTTGTTTTCCATGAATGTCCCTTCGCTGCTTCAATGTCCAGCCCAGTACCCCACACTGCATCAGTGGTCGTGTGTCCCCAGCCGCCCCTGGTCGGGGAGAGTGCCTCGGCCTTTCTTGTTCCTCGTGACCTGGGCAGCCTTGGGGAGCGCCGTCCCGGTATCCCTTAGACCGGGTTATGAGTGGGATGCCTTTCTCGGCACATCCCGTCGGGGGTACCTGACATCCAGGTGAGGCCACTGGTGGCGTTGACCTTCAGCACCTGGTTTAGGCTGCCCTGCTCTAGGTCCCCACCCTGTAGAGAAGGGGACCGCCAGCTTCCAAAGTCCCCGTGCAGTTTCACGTGACTTGATAGTGCCTCTTTCTGCTTCATTGGTGCAGGACCCCCTGCATGTCACTTCTGAGGAGGGGTCCTCACGGCTCAGAGTGGTCTGACCCTGCCACCACTACCCAGTCATTCCATACACCCTGTGCCCTTTGAAAGAAGGGTCAATTCAACAGCAAGGCCCAAACGAGCCGCATCGTGAAGACTAGGAGTATGTCACAGTGCAGGGAAGTGTTTGAAGGGGTGTGCGTGAGACTCGCCCTGGAGCCTTCTAGGCCCCTTACGGCAGACAGGGTGGCGAGCCTGTCCGTGCTGATTCCTGTGGATCCAGGAGGTGGCTGTTGGCTCAGGACAAGACACCATCTCCCCACCGTCTCTACCAGCTGAAATCTCTCCCACCCTACTCGGACAGCCTCAACTAACACCTCCTCCAAGAAGCCCTCCCTGTTCTTCCTGAGTGGGGCTGCTTCCCCCCTGCACCGTGCTCTCCCGCAGCTCTCCCTGCCTGTGCCGGCCCTCCTGTCTCTGTCTGGCTCTGTGCCGCCCACCACCCTTGCTCCTTTCCTGTCTCGCTCACAGGACTCCCGGTTGTCATAAGATCACACTCTTACTGTCTTCCGCAGGCCCAGGCCAGGGACTAGCACACAGTAAGGGCATGGCAGTCCCTGAGTGATGTGCTTAGCAGAGGCTCTATGGCACTGTGGCAAAGCAAGGGCTTTGAGTATGTCCCACAGTCCTGAGTTCAAGCCTTGGCTTTACGACTTACTAAACGTGTGACTTTGGGTGAGATGCTTTACTGCTCTGGACCTCAGCTGCTTTATTGAAAGTCGAGGCTAATAATAAATAGTGCCTGGCTCCCAGGACTGTTATGGGGATTAATTGAGGTCACCTCTGCAAAGCCCTTGGGACTGTGCCTGGCATCTGTTAGGTTCTCAATAATTATTCGTTACAGAATAAAGCATTAGGATATCCAGGCTGTCACAGATTACTGGGTTGGCAGGAAACTGAACTCGAGATGCCTCCTTCGTATTAGGCTAAGTCAGCTAATTCTCATAAACCCAAACATCTCAGTATCAAATGTAACAGTTCATTTCTCACTCATATACAGTCCCATGGCGGGTGGGATGTGCCGTCCGTCGCTGGTACCCGGAGACCCAGGTTCCTTCCATCTTGTGGCTCTGTCCTCCTGGAGGATATGCTCCTGGCCTGGCAGCGAGGGGGAAGGAAAGAGAGGACGTGGAGGGCTGGGTGGAGAGTCTGGATGTGGTGCCATCACGTCTGTCCTTGAACTGGGGACCTGGCCGCACGCACCCTGCTCTAGAAGTAGTCAGGAGATGCGGTCCAGCCGTGTGCCCAGGAGGAAGAGAGAAGGATGTCACCATGTCTACCACGGTGACCTCCATCCATTTTCAACTTTCTGGTACCATCTTCGTAATTTGGGGGCATATTCGTAAATAACGTATTATTTAGTAATTTTTCTTTACTCAGTTTTCGAAGTTGACACTTTTATTTATAAAAGGTAACTTTATAACGCCCTCGACAATGGAAACGCAGTATCGCTTGCCGTCAGCGGATACAAAGAATTGCAGGGGTGTCCAGCCCGGCTCGCTGGTGCCTGCTGAGGCTGCTGCGTCTGTCAACGGGGTTGTTAGCAAGCGCTGGAGTGGGGGGGCTCGAGACAGAACAGCACCGCTCCGAGACTTTCCCCTTATGTCCTAGGAATACGCAAAGGAGTAGGGAATGACTATCTCACTGTGACATCCAGTGTCATTTAAACACCAGGTCCCGAATTGCCCTGAAATCACCCACTGGTGACATCGATGCCATGCTTTGGGAAATGCTGGCATAGGGGACGACGAGCTCACGGTCTGTACGCAGACAAATCCAAAACTTGGTACAGGAAGAGGTGGATGACAATCACCCTTTCACCTTGGAGCACTCATCACTTTACAGTTCGTACCTTGATCTGTGAGGAAAGACTTAGTGGTGTCACTTGACCAATGGGGAGACTGAGGCCCAGAGCAGGGCATGACCCCTCCTTCCCCGGGGCCGTACAGCAGACTCGAGCGCTCTTTCCACTGTCCCTGGCTGCTGTCCTTGGTCTGGGCAGTCTCCCTGCCATAGGTGCGACCACACTGAACAGGGTCAGGTAGATTCGCTCTGGCCCTCCCGTCTCTCTCCCCGTCACCATCACCTGCCTGGTACAGGCGGCTGTGTTTGCACAAGAGTGCCGGCCTGCTTTGAGGAGCCAGGAAACCAGAAGGCGGCCCTGGGCGTGCTTGGGAACTTGTCACCCATTTGCTGGCCCTGTGGGTGACCCAAGATTTGTCTGGTGACAGCATCAGTGGCAACTATTCAGCCGCGTGCTGTTGCAGGGAGGGCCGTGGGTGTCCAGCCGGTCTTCCCGACATTGTTTTGCACTCTTGACTCGGGTGGGGTCTGAGTGGTTTGCTCATAGGCGGAGGAGTCTGGCTTCCTGTCCTGCTCCTGGTTCCCATCCCCTGATGTCCCACCCACCCCGAGTGGTAACAACACCAAGCCCCACTCACTGGAAACAGGCAGTGTGCCTGGGCCCTCCCTCTGCATGGCTGAAAGGTATTGTCATTCCTATTGTGGGTACAAGGAGGCTGAGGCCCAAGGAGGCTGGCTTTGTGTGTTCATCCATCCACTCATCCATCCCTCCATCCACCCACCCACCCCTCCGTCCACTCACTCAGAGATTTACTGGGGAGGTTTCGAGGGAGAAAACAAGGCTGACGTTGTCTTCGCCTTCACGGCATCTCCAGGGTAGTGGGGAAGATGGGCAGGTGACAGTGAACAAATAATTGCACGGACAGTTCTTGTCTATCGTGATGTGTGTGGAGAGAGAGCGCAAGGAGTTTGTAGAGAAGGCGCTCACCAGGTGGACTTGGCCAGCTAGCCCTTTCCCTCCCAAAGGATCTTCCCAGACCACCTCTTCAGTCTCACCTGGGTCACCCGCTGGGGGTCTTCCCGGGCTGTACCTTTTTATCACGCCTGGGCATGTCCTTCGGATCACACAGCACGAGCGCAGTGGTTTGTACGTGCAGCTCATCATTGAACATCGCTCTGTCTCAATGGAGGCTGAGCTCTCAAGAGCAGGGAATGACTCTAATTGGTCATCACCAGGTCCTGGGGTGGAGTCCAGGGTTTGCACACAGCAGGTGCTCAGAAAATATTTAGGAAATGAAGGAGAGAGGCAGTCGAGTCAGAATCAGATCCCGAGTCTGTGGTTGTGGGGCCCACGCTACCCCCACCTCACGCCTCTCACGAAACAGCTCAGAACCCTAAATGAGATGGGACTCCCCCCACCGACCAGGGCCTGGCAGAGAGAGGGTCCAGCTCCACCAGGATTGGGCATCGTACGGCTGTGCCTCTCTGTGTTTGGAAATGTTTCTAGTTTTCTCCTAAGGGCGTGATGCATTGGAAAGGATTGATTTCTCTAGAAGTGGAAGTGGAAAGGGTCCCCTACAGACTGTCCCCCGAGGAATTGGGAAATCAGACTTACTTGGGCTCTGGCCAAAGGAACAGTGAGCGGCCGGCTGCCTGTCCTAATGGATGCTCCCGGGTTCCCCCCACCCCTGCCGGCTCCACTTACGACATGAAAGGCACGTTAGCCCCAGAGTCAGAAGAAGGGAAGTTGGGAGGGAGAGGACCCCTGACATTCCAACCTCACCCCAATGTCGGGGTTAGGCTTGATTGTTCCCATTTTGAGGAAACAGGCTCAGAGAGGTCGGGGGCCTGGCCCAGAATCACACAGCTGGCAAAGTAAGAGAGCCGAGCCTTATACTTAAGACTTTCTCACCCCTAGGAAGTGATGCTTTCTGTCGGGTCCCCTGTTCCTGGAGATCTACGTTTGTCTGTGTTCCGGTTTCAATCCAGCAACTCAGTTCTCTCCAGAAGGGCAGGTTTCCCTAATCACCTCCCCCGCCCGACCCTCCACCCCCCAGTCCAGTCCAGTCGGCCCAGGACGGGCCTGGGAATCTGCATTTTCAAAGTGTCCTCGGCGATTCTTAGGATCAGGTGAGCTGGAAGGAAAGCCTGAGGAAGGGGTGTCCCCATTATGACTCAGGTGTAATTCTGTAACTGAGTACCACAGATCTTAATTGACTTAATAGCAATGATCACGAAAGTGTCCCATGGGACTCAAGAGTTTAGAAAGGCCTTAGAAGAAGCTTGTGGTCTGGGGACGATCGTCTTGTCTTGTCTGCAGATGGGGAAACCGAGGTTCGGAGGGGTCGCACAGCTGGGGAGGGCCCTTAGGAACGCAGCTCCTATGAACTTGAACCCCATACTTTTTCCTCTTTACCGCAGGGGGCATTTGCCTCGGTCAGTGAGGTCCTCAGGTCCCTCCTAGTGACGCCGCTGTGGATTTTGACCCCTTTGTCGCCAGTGCAGATAAGGTAGTCCTGACCTCTGCATTCAGACAGAAGTGAGAAGCCACAAGTGCTAGACGGTTGGGGGGCGGGGCGGGGGTGCCAGGAGTAAACATTTACTGGGTGTCAGGCACAGTGCCACACACTGCACACATGTCACCTTATGCAGTTCTCGCAAGCCCAGGAAGCGGGCGAGGGAGCCAGGTGGAGTGATTTGCCCCAGTGCTGGTGTGTGCAAGGTTCTAGACTGACGAGAATCAGTAAACGCAGGAGCCGGGAGGGCCTGGGGGTACATGGGGCCAGCCCCTCCCTCCCTTCAGGCACTGGGGGACCCAAGGCTCCGAGAGCGGAGGGTCCTGCGTGAATTCGCCCAGCGAGCCGGGTGGCAGGGGGCTGGTTCCACTCTCCAGCCCTCTCGACTTTCCCCAACTCGCCTGCTGCGAAACTGGGTCACGCTTGAAGCCAGGTGATTTGTCAGAGCTGAGTTAGGCCTGAGTCAAAGGAGGTGTGAGGAGGTGCACCCATCGGCCTCCTGCCCATCCTGCCCCACCCCACCCCGGGTCAGGCCCCTCCAAGTGGGGCCATACCGGCACGTCAGCCCGCTTGGAGCTCTGCCCGCTCCACACTCGCTGGAGCGTGATGAGTCAGGCTCCCGGACTCGGCTTGTCCCTGAGCTGCTGGGACCGACGGGCCTCGGAGCCCGGGCAGATCACCCCAGTCCTGGCGCTCCGGCCATGCGCTGTGTGTGCTCGGGCAGCTCCCCTCCCCTCTCTGAGCCCGCTTTCTGGCCTCCGGATGGGAACATGGGCTCTGACGCCCCAGGGTGCCATGTGGAGAAGGAGCGAGCCTCCCCCTGCCTCCCCAGCTCCAGGCTCAGCGTGGGTCCCAGTTCAGTGTCACGGCCCCTCGACTTCCTTTCCCCCATCTGTGAAACTGCCTGACAGACTGCACCTGTTAAAGCAGAAGTCGTAGACAGGTAGCATTGGGGGTCAGCTTCTGCCCCATCACAGATGTGGTTATTTGGTCCTCACATTTAAAACAATTTTTTGAATTCAATGCCAGCATTTTCAAATTAGGAGATTTCACATGAAAGTCTGGATTTCCGGTACCTCTAGAAAAATGGGGCTCCCCGGCCACGTGACAGCACCCAGCTGTTGCTAAGGAGCAACCATAGCCTGTGGTTGGGGCTCACGCTCTCAGCTCCCCTCATTTACAAGACTTGCACCCTACTTCTTAATGGGCCAGCTTCTGGGGACAGGGTAGTTTGAGGGGGAACATAGCAGAGGTTGAGCTGGGCAGAGCCCTGGGACCCTACAGCTGGGCAGGGAGGTTTGTGGGCTGGAATCAGGGGAGGTAAGTCGAGTCGGGCTCAGGCACCCCGACAGGTGCCCTGTGTCAGCGGATTAGCTTACAGGACCTGATTTCTGCTGGCCGATGTCATCTACCCCAGACCACGCCCTCTTCCTGTGAGCCACAGCCAGCTGTGGACCCCTGGGACCCAGGTAGGGAAGTGGTCTGGGGGTCTCCCTTTGGAAGGAGCCAGTGGCCTCTGGGACACAGTAGAGACCAAGGTTTGGAGCTTGGCATCCAAGTCCCCCACCAGGCTGTCAGTGTCTTGTTCTGCCTTGGTTACTGCTGGGTCCCCAGAGCCTAGAACAGTGCCAGGCATGTTAGAAATGTGTTGAATAGCGAACAAGCAGCCTTCCTGGGTCTGAATCGTAGCTCTCCTACCTGTGGGCTCTCTGATTTGCTGGTACCTTCTTCACATCGTCAGCGGGGATGGCAACGGTGCCTTCCTCTCTGGGGGACAGTAGAGCTTCAATGAGATAACATGGGTGATTTGCTCAGCACGGTACCCCGCTGTGCTAAGTGCCTAGTGCATGTGGCGGTGACTGTTATTTAGTTTGCACGGGCATTTCTGTGTTTGAGTCTTGATAGAGGCTCCCACATGGGACTGTGGCCCTGCGGGTGACCGTGTTACAGCTGTCATTTTGGAATCTCTGAGCGTGTTGGCGGTAATAGCCTAGGGGAGAGAGGGCACGTGGGTTTGACCTTGGGAGAGGACCTCAGGGGAGAGCCACCCCTGTTTGTGAGAGCAGGGCCTGTGTGTATTTGTGTTCACGTCTTTGCCGAAGGTCCACGAGGTGGCCGGCGGTGCCCCAGCCTGCGTCACGCCATGGGGCTCTCTAGTGAAGGGACACGGGATGGGACTTGGCGTCCACCCTCTCACCAGGCTGAACCGGTTCACCTGGGAAGACAATGCAGAAAAGACGGTAGGAATGTGCTCTCAGGTGACTCGAGAGTGGCTC
Organism: Pteropus vampyrus; assembly: GCF_000151845.1. Taxonomy (NCBI): domain Eukaryota; kingdom Metazoa; phylum Chordata; class Mammalia; order Chiroptera; family Pteropodidae; genus Pteropus; species Pteropus vampyrus. The sequence goes on from NW_011888960.1 coordinate 1,875,973, forward strand.
CTGGGTCTGCCACTGCCTCAGGTGTCATGACCGCAGCCCCCTTGAGGTCTGTGCCAGCCCTCAGGAGTTCCCTCACAGCCCCAAAGGCTCCTGAAGTGGAAGCGGAGAGGCCGGTTGGGCTGCTCTGAGGCATCTCCCTCCTTGGAACTTTGCCAGCTACCTCCTGGCTGTTTCGAGAACATGTACCCAGCGTTTCGCAGGCTCGATCTTTGGGGAAGGTTCTGGATTGAAGGGAAGAGTGGGGCAGTGAAGAGCCCCCTGCAGGTTCCAAGAGAGGGTGACGGCGGTCTGCACCGCCTCCCCATGCCAGGACTTTTAGTCACACGCCAGAGGAGCGGCTGAGGATGGGCACTTCGCTAGACCAGAATCCTCGTGTTCACGCAGAAGAAAGTCACAGGCACCGGCTTGGGGAGAGGTGAGGAACCTTTGCGGAGCCCTCGGCTGCCGTGTGCCTGTGAGGATTGTCATCCAGGCTCCTCCTGCGGACTCCAGGAAGAGGCCGTCTTCTTGGGCCCTGCTGTGTGCCCAGCAGATCCCAGCCGATAATCACTGCAGGACGCTGCACGGGGTCCAGAGAAAGAATAGGGTTGGGCTCTTGGGAGGGACTTGCCCGAGATCACGCAGCTCCTGCCTGCCAAGTGTTTGGGGCCGAAGTCCTTGCTCCCCTGCCCTGTAGGTTACACCAGGGAGAGCATGTCCCTCCATGTTTCTGAAGCACTTTGGACGAGTACCATCAGGACAAGTCCCATGTATAGCTCATAGGGCCGAGGGCGCGACTTCTGAGGCTCACATCGCCGCCTTCTGCCCCGTAGTCCAGCCTCCCTTCATAGCTTCCTGGGTCCCCCCGGGCCTGGGTGGGCAGCAAGTGGCCTTACCCAGGAGGGCTCTACTCCCTGCATGTCCCCTCTGCATCCCCACCCTGCAGCCTATCTATGGGCCTGGGTTGAGGCAGGGCCGTGCCTGTAAATACCAGCCTCCTTACATGTGCATTTTTCTTCTATGATTTTTCCTGTTTTGATGAAACACTGACTGCTCTTGGCTGTGCAGGTTCCCAAGAGGGGACCGAGGCCCTGGCCGGGCCAGCCAGCCATTCAGGAACTGTGCTCCCAGCCCCACACCCTGCCTACATTCAGCGGGGGCCATAACCTTCCTGCTCTGTGTGAATGGGCCTACCTCACACCGCCCCCCCGGCCCCCCGCTAATTCCCAAGGTTCCCAAAGCCACCTCCTTTATCATTTTTCCCAGCTGACCGAATACGCCTACATTCCAGCCTGAAATTAGCCTTACCCCCTTCCTTTCTGTTTTCTTCCTCACCAAGGGCGTGGGACATAGAGTTCATGAACCCACCTGCCTGCATCGGAGCCCACCACATGGCCACCTGGTATACAGGATGCCCGTAGGGAAAGGACAGGGGTGGTGCCCGTGGAGTTCATTAGCCCGTTAATTCCTCGTTTGTGTGTTCGGTCATTCGGCAAATGCACTGAGCACCTGCTGCGCGCCAGCAATTGTTCTAGGCACTGGAAGGGAGAAGAGTGGACGTGAGAAAGTGTCACCGAAGTCACAGTAGCATCCACCTGCCCTGTGAGATGTGGTAGCTGAAGTCACAGTAGCATCCACCTGCCCTGTGAGATGTAGTAGCTGAAGTCACAGTAGCATCCACCTGCCCTGTGAGATGTAGTAGCTGCTTTTGCTGGCTCCACCTTGCAGGTTAGAACCGACGCTCCGAGAGCTGATGCAGGTACCAGGGCTGCCGGTCGCCTCTCTGCCACCTCTGTGGGGATCACTTGAAAGCTCCCCTTCTTTGGGGCCCCTGGAATTCTATGCAGCCCTCACACCTCTTTGGCTGAGCCGAGTGTGGGCTAGATGCCAGCCATTGCTCTCTGCCTCAGTCAGGTGTCCTTGGGCAGCGGACAGCCTGCCCAGCTGGATGTGGCGGCCTCACCTGAGACCACGGCACGGTCAGTAGGTGGTGGCTCCAGGATCTGGAAGCCAGGTGTCTCTTACTCCACAGTCGGTTTTTCGGGGCTCTTGGTGGTCTGTTGGCCTGCTGACCACGACTGCTTTTCTCCCCCGCTGTGTTTCCAGCCTTTAAGCTGGGCCTTGCCTTTGTCACTCAGCTCTGCCAGAGGTGCTTTTATTGAAAGTGTCTGTCCTGAGTAATTCCAAGCTTCAGATCTCACCCAGCCTCTCCTCCTGCACATCCGTTCATTACTTATTCATTCTTTCAGGAAAAAAAAAGTACTCATGCCATGCCAGGCCCCATGACAGGGACGGGAGGGACAGGTGAACCGGATGTGTCCCTGTCCTCAGGGAGCTCACAGGTATGAGGGGGAGGGGAAAGGGAGGCATGAGACCCGATGGGAGTAGCCAGCACTGAAGTAGCATCCTCAGGGCACCTGGGACCCGCCTTCTCCCACCTAGTCGCTCATGTGACCCTCATGGCCACCCCTAGGAGGTAGGGAGGAGTTCTTACTATGCATAGTTTGTAACGAAGCTGAAGCACAGAGAGGTTGACTAACTTGCCCAGCGTCACCCAGCTCGTGACAGCGCTGGGATCTGAACCCAGGTACGCTGGCTCCTGAGTCTGTGCTCTTCACCCCAGCACCGTACTGCGTGACCGTGAACTTGCTAGATAAAGAAATGAGACCAGCACGTGCAGATCTCAGAACTGCAAAAGAAGCGGGCCGCTCCGAGGCCCGTGCGGCAGAATCGAGGCCAGCGGGCGCCCGGAGGGAGCGGTCCTTGGGCTGGTGCTGAGCCTGGGTCCCGGGGTCCAGGCAAGGCGAGGTGAGGGACGGGGTGCGGGTCCTCGGCGGTGGGAGAGCCACAGGTGGGGCTTCTGAACGGGCTCATGTGAGGAAGTCGTGCAGGGCATGAGCCACTCCTGTGCTTCTCCGTGAGCATGAAAACATCTTCAGAGCCAGAGCCCGAGCTCCACGGGGCCTGGAGTCCTTCCCGCCCGAGGGCCTGGGCCAGTGCTGTGCGGGGAGGAAGGGCCTGGCTGGGGCGGGCTTAGGCAAGGCCAGCCTTGGCTGGAGCCCAGCTCTGTCGCTGGCCACTGGCCGCTGGGGTCACTCTGGGTGAAACTCGGTTCACCCTCCTGGACACTCAGTGCTCTGCTTCAAATCCAGCACAGAGAACAATCCAGAACACTTCCCTGGGCCTGCAGTGCTCCGCGTGGTCAGTCCTGCCCCGCCTGTCCTGGCCGACCTCGTCGTGCGCCACCTCCCCTCCCTGTGCTCCAGGCACACGGCCATTGCTATGCCCTGAGCATCATTCCCTGCTCAGAGCCTCTGCTGAGCACTGGCCGTCCCCTCCGCTTGGAAGGCCTGTCGCAGCTGCTCCTGCCCTGGCCCCTCCACCTGAAGTGTCCCATGTCGCTCTCTCCCAGAGCACCTGTGTGCTCCTAGCATACTTCAAAACAATCACATCTCTTTTTTTGTGAGTCAAAATGTCTATTCTATTTCTCCTCCAGAGAACGCAAACTCTTCAATTCGTGGGCCTCGCCTGCCTCTTTCTCTCCCGTTTCCCCACCCCTAGGCCCTGGCAGACACTAAATATTCAATAGCCAAATGAGTGAGCCTCTGTTTCCTCATCGGTAAAATGGGAAGCGTCTTGCCACTGAAGCTGCCGTAGAGATTACGTGTATGTATTTAGGTGAAGGTGCCTGGCACAGCGCCTGGCGTATGTCGGTGCTCAGGATCGGTAAATGGAGACAGTGTTGAGGCCCGGGTGTGCATTATCAGCCCGGTTTGGACTCGGCGTGGACTGCAGAGCTTGTGTTCTTTCGCGTTGCCAGGCCAGCCTGGCACTCGCCAGCGATGAGGCGAGGGAAGGAAAAAAGAAAGAAAGAAAAAAGGAAAAATCCCGGTGTGCAGGGAACTGTGTTTCAGTGAAAACGCAGAAAGAGACGGTTTCTCTCTCTCAAGGCTGGCTTTGCCCGCTGGGAAATGTGTAAGTTCTGAGGACTTTTATTTTTAAGACCAGGAAAAAAAGGCTGGGGTCATAGGTATCTCAACGAGTAAATGGAGAAAGAATGGTAGGATTTAAAAATCCCTATTAGAAAACCACAATGATCACTCCAGTTAAAATTCACTAAGTAGTGCTGAAATTAGTGGGTGAAAGCTTAGGCAGGAATCAGATACCTGTGTAGTCTCAGAGTTATCTCTCCCCAAATATTTAGTCATTGCAACGGGGAAAATAGTAACTTACAACAGAGGATCCTGGCGGATTCCACGTGAGGTGAGTGGTCAAAGCTAACATCACCAGTCAAAGGACATACAGCCATCATGTTCCCCGATATGGCAGCTGACAAGGGCACATCGCTGTGGGATTCTTCCCAGAAACACACATCCGGACGTAAGTCACCAGAAAATATCAGACAAACCCAGTTATGAGTGAGATTCTACAAAATAACGAACACTCTTCCAAAGTGTCACAGTCACGACAGACCGGGAAAGACTTAGAACTCCCAGAGTGAAGGACCCTGCACTGCATGGAATTCGAGACCAGAAAAGGGTGTTAGCGGGACAGCTGGTGAAATTCGAGCGAAGTGCATTGCTTAGTAAATAGCATCGTACCGAGGTTACTTTCTTCGTTTTGAGAATTTTGCTATGGTTTTCTGTGGCTCTGTGAACATTCGGAGGAGCTGGACGAAGGGTGTGTGGGAACTTCCCGCGCTATTTCTGTAACTCTCCAGTAGGACTCAGATGATCTCGAAATCAAAAGCGTAGAAGGATGGCACGAGATTAAGGGGAAAGATGAAGAAGCGCAAAAGAGAAAAAAACCCGGAAGTGGAGACTTCGTTACGGCGTCAAGGCCACACAGAGGAGCCCCCTGGTCCTGGTGGCAGGAGCAGCCACCTTTCAGGTGTGAAATCCTGCCGTTTCCATGAAGTTTTCAGCAGCTGGTTGGCTGGCCGGCCTTGACTTTGCTTCTCCACGAGGGGATCTGGTCCTCCCCTCCTGAGCTCTGCCACCCCTTGCCGAGCAGGGGGTGTGACCTTTTGTGGCTCTCGTTGATGTCAGGGGGCGCACAACCAAGGCAGGATTCCCCAGCCGCAGAGCCGGAAGTCCGTAGTGGCGTTTTTGCCAAATCTCAACCGCTCCTGGGCCACTTTCACACTTTTTGCCATATCTACCTACCTCTGCCCATACTATTACAAACTTTCTATTTAATTTACATGGGCCCACTTGAAAAAAAAAAAAAAAACTCGAAGAGATGAGTTAAAAAAAATAGTAGACATGTGACCTCATCCCTAGAAATGGAAAACCAGCATCAACTGCCGTGAATTCAAGGTATCCGTAAAATTCAGAGCAGCGAGAAGAAAGTTCTAGCTCGGGACTGTTGCTGGTGGCAGGTGCCGAGCTGGAAGCCTGCTCTTCTCTTTATTAAAAAGTGAGCTTGTAGATGATAAAAGACCTACTAGCACCAAGTGAGACTTCCCTCTAGACTTCGCTCACGAGAATTGACGAAGAGGGGAGGGAGTAGCTTTCTCACTGGGCGACCCATGCCGTTTGCCGCCCTGGCTGGTTCCAACTAAAACTGTTTTGTGCAGGACCACTGCAGAGTGCCCCCTGAGCCCCCTGACCCTTTCTGAGGGATAGGAGACAAAGGGCCCTGGGTCTAGCTGGCCGTACTGTCAGACTAGGTGTCTCTGACTCCCCCACGTGGCCTGGCCCACCTCTGGCGTCCAGCCCCAGGAATTCAAATCTGACTGTGTGTAGGTCCAGGTCTAAAGCCACTTCCTCTGGGCAGCTGCCCCTCATCTTCCTTCAACTTCAGGACACTTTGGCCCTTAAAAAGAAAAATCAAACATCTGACTTTCTAGGAAATATTAGAACTATTCTCATAGTGCATTACTACTGTTCCTACTTAATTCTAAGAACTGGGCTTTGTCACATTGAACCGGTCCCTGCAATGTCACAGAGCTGTGGGTGTTCAGCGGAACAGAGCTTTTGACATCTGCCCTTTGTAAGAAGTACATTGTATAATGCACATAGTGTATAAAAACCTCAAGTGTTTCCTTTATTACAGTCTGTATAAACAGATATTTTCTATTCTATTGTCTAATTTTTTTTTTTTTAAGGCTGGTTTGCAACTCACTAGAAGGATTCTCCATTGATCGGTCATAACCTGCACTTGGTAAAACATTGCTCTAGAAAGTTAAAGCGTGAATCATATTAGCAGGTCCCATTATTTTGAGCAGCTAGTAGGTGCCAGGCACAGTGCTGAAAACTATCTTGAATCCTGACCATGTTGGCACATCAGACCACTGAGTCTCAGAGAGGGACATCACTTAGCTTACCTCATACAACAGTAAGGGGCAGGACGAAAGTTCCCACCTGGTTGCTCATGTCCTTTGGGCCTTGGGACACGTCCACTGTGTATCTGCCATTGCACCTTTCTCAAGATTGTCCCCAGAGGAGATGTATATTGATACACGAATGACAGAACCAAACATCAAGTTGGACATAGGAAGAAATTCAAAAGGGCCTTTTTACGATCACCCTAAGCCATTACAAGAGGTTCCCAAACCTGGCCGATGGTTTGACTTTTCTTCTTCTTGAAACTTTGATTAGCTTTTTAGCTGAGGTATAGCTGGTCATAAAGCGCTCGCATCCGAAATGTACAGCTGGATAGCTTTTTACATACATACACACCCGCACGGCCAACCCCAGGTGGAGGCACAAATTTCCAGCACCCTGGAAAGCTCCCGTGGGGCCCACCTGGTCCGCACGTCCACCTAAACTTCTGCCACCATTGTTTAGTCTCCGAGCCACGTGAGTGGAATCCTGCAGTGTGTATGCGTGTGTGTCTTTTTTTGTTCAGTGTGACATCTGTGCGTTTCACCCACATTGTTGCGTATATCAGTAATTCATTCTTTCTGGTTTTGTAGCATCTGATTTTTTTTTTTTTTTGGTACTTTTTTGCATCTGAAGAACTTTTTCATAGACTATTATACACACATCAAATAGCATCGAGAATAATCTATCCCCATCTGCCATGCGAAGAAACAGACCTTAAGCCTCCATGTTCCTCTTCCTCGGTGCACCCCCACCGCACCCCACCCCAGGATAACTAGTCTCCCAAATATGGCAACGACCCTTCCCGTGCATGCCAGTAAGTTTTCACTACCTGGGTAGTAACGGAGCCTTAATTCGAGTGAGAGTGTGTGTGTGTGTGCGCGCGCACACGTGTACTTTTTCTTTTTTGCATTGCTTAGCCCAGATTAAAAAAAAATTTTTTTTTAACGTTCCAAGGCTTTCTGGAATTCAGAAGCTCAGTTCTGGGCCATTGAGGTCAAGAGAGTTGGAGCGGAGTCCAGAAGGAAAGGCCAGCTGGGGAGAGGCAGGAAGAGACAAAAGCGGGTAGACGCTGAGGGGAGGAGAGTGTTTGGAGCCGATGCCCCCGGACCGTGTGAAGCAGCTGTAACTCGGGGATCCCCGAGGCCCTTGCCTTCGTATCTCAGACCTCTGGGGAGCTCAACATGCCCCTCATTCTGACCGGACTTCCTGGGTCCGCTGGTACCACCTCTGCCAAGCCAGCCCTCAGAGGGACCTGTGGGGGAGAACACGCTTGTCCTCACACCCTGCAGTCTCACTGCTCGTAGTCACGAGGAGAGTGGCGAGCACGCACTCACGAGCAGATGCTGGTGACGTTTGCAGCATTGATTCTGGGTGAATGAGTGAATGGGCAACAGGGCAGCTGCGGAGCGGTGGGGAGCGGTGTGAGGGGGCATCTCTGCAAATCCCAGGCTTTGGGGAATCCGGCAGCCAAGGGCTCCAGCCTCAGCCCCAGTGCCCCTTAGCCGTGCCACCTCCAGGGGACCTTTATCTTCCGCATCTGGAAAGCGAGGACCATGACAGTCCTTCTGGGGGTCGCTGGTACTGTACGGTCAAGATGTGTTACAGCACAGACCTGTCTGGGTACAGGTGGGCCTCCTCGTGGGCGGGTCCCACAGATCAAGGCACAGGAGCTGTTGGACAGGGTCACACTTGAGCCGATCGCCTGATGCTACTACCCCTTAACCTTCCCCGCCCCGTGTGCCCAGCTCTCCCCTGAAGGCCACAGGAACAGTGCTGACCGGCTTGGCCACTGCCTCCGCCTTT